>NW_022103911.1:8324324-8334769 GCF_000313985.2 Echinops telfairi
GGTTGACTCATCCCTTCCCTATGACCCCTCTGTGAGGGAATGTCCCATTGTCTACAGATGGACTTTGGGTCTCTGCTCCAAACCCCCTTCATTCTCAACAATATGGTTTTCTTTTTCTCTTATGGGTCTTCTTATGCCTGTTACCTGGGTCCGCCAATACCTCATGATCAGACCAGCTAGTGTACTTTTTCCATGTGAGCTTGTTGCTTCTCTGCTGGCTGCTTGTCTAACTTCAAGCTTTTAAGGCCCCAGATGCTATATCTTTTGATAATAGCTTTGAATATACTCAAATCCTATGTATATATACAAGTCAAACACTTATGATAACATAGTAAGGAAGACCCAAAGAAAGGCGAGGAAGTAGAAGATGCAATTCTACTTGTAGAAGAAAAGGATGATAGTGTCTTACTAAAAAAATGTTACTTCCAGCTTAAAACTTAAACTCAGACTAAACAGAGAAAGTTCAGGAAACATCAAAAGACGAGAAGATTAAATTTTAATGTTACATGAATACCTCTTGTAGGAGATAATTCAGATAAATCTGCTGGGGGTTTTTCTTGATCACCTTGCTGTGGAGTTCGTGGGAGGTAGCACCTGCAGGGGCTTGCATACGAGTCCTCAAATCAAACAAGGTAAGTGGACTTTAGGGGATCTTTATTTGTACTTCCAATTGTCTCTTTAAATGTGACCATAAAAATTCATTCAGAAAACTGCAGTAGATTTAAACAGATAAAATAAAACCTCAGATGGCTGTTAGAATACAAATAACTAAAGTGTTTTTGCAAATTACATGTCAGCTACAATTAGCAACATGATGTTTATTTTGGCGTGGATGGATACTCTCCGTTAGCAGGCTCTCCCAGTATATCAGCGGTTCTTCTGAGAATGTCATCGTAATGGAAACCCTTTGCTTTGCATGAGACAGATGGGTGGGCAGCATGAGCTGGTGACCATTTAGGCTGCTAGAGCTTGGGGACACCAGCTCCATCTTGTCACACTCACGTAGAGAATGGTGGTGTTCTGTCCTCAGGGTGAAGGTATGACCCCCATGCGAACATCAGAGCTTGGCTCACAGTCCTCGCACAATCACATTCTTCCAGATTGCAGCAATTTGGGCATTGCCTAATTCACATGCAGGGCGATTGTGAGGAGGTTTTGAACAAATATTGACTTGTAAGAAGCAGATGAGTGTCGTGATTACCATTTTTAGTATTCCCCTTTCTCACTCAGTGTAAAGATTGCCTACCCTCGTGAGAAGAAGCAAATAAGGTCTGGGAATGTTGCTCCACTGTGTGAGAAGCTAGACAAATATTTTCTTTTCCACCACGGAGTGTTTTCTGGTTCTTGTGAAAACTTTGTGGGAGCTCTAAGATTATCCATCCGTGCACCACGGAGTGCCTGCTTGGTGACAGCATGAGACTTGCACTTGGTATTGATGCAAGCAATATTTGAAGACCTATTGAAATGAAGTTAAAAGCCAGTCAATTAGTCCCATAATTAATCTGCCACCCCTCTCCTCTGGCCCTGCCATGGAATGCTAACCATAAAGTTGGCAACTGGAGCAGCCACGGCCCCTTTCCGATGAGGCATGGCTTAATGATAATGATTTTATTTCTCCTAGGGGTGTGTTTGTGTCCACAATCCATCATCTTGATGGCTTTGTTTTCACCATAAACATCAAGTGGAACTATATCGGGAACATTATGTAACAATTAACCACGTTTTAATCTGTCTGTCAATTATAAAGACATAACACTGTCATTGAAGTAGACTGCTTACACTGCCACAAGAAGGGCAATGTGTGAACTATCTTCTCTGGGTAAGACTTATAAATTCAAGTCCTTTTCCCCCCCATTAGTTAGGAGGGTGTTTGGCTGCAAATAACAGCTAACTCTACTACAGTGTTTAACCACGCTTTGCCTTGTGTAGTGTAGAATGACCGAAATCTTAGGTACGTGTTCTTGGCTGCCACAGCAGTCAA
Organism: Echinops telfairi; assembly: GCF_000313985.2. Classification (NCBI taxonomy): domain Eukaryota; kingdom Metazoa; phylum Chordata; class Mammalia; order Afrosoricida; family Tenrecidae; genus Echinops; species Echinops telfairi. The sequence goes on from NW_022103911.1 coordinate 8,326,306, forward strand.
GGTCTCAGGCAGAAAGAAAAGAGAAGCAGGAAGGGCTAGTGCCTGAACTAGAATGCTAGCTTTCCAGAATCCTCAGTTTATGTCTTATTAACCTCCTAGACACCTCTCCTTTCAGTGGTATCTGGGGAATATTTCACCAAGTTGGATATTGATTCTGCTTCGAATAAAGAGGGAATAATGAGGCGTAGAGAGTCAATCAATTATACATGCCCTACTGCTCAAATAGGACTGAATGATAGAAAGGATGAGAGCTCATTGACTGTTGTGTTTTCCATATTGCATTATTTTACTCTGCTGGGCTAATTATTCCCGGAGAGTGGACTGAGGTGGGGACAGGTGGACAGAAGTGGAAAATTGTAACAAAGAGATGCTTTGAGTTTTCAGGTCATCCTGGGATTAGAAGTCAGGGAAAGAGAACAGTTCTCCTGTGACTGAAATACAACTCCTCATTTTCAGATTTCTTCCCCTTTTATGCACTCTAGCCTTATCCTTGATATGGAGAAGCTTATAAAATTGCCACTCCATTGCTCATGACCTGCACTGTGAAGACAACTATCTCGAGAAGATAGATAGTGTTCAGGGAAGACAAGCCCAGGTTAATGCCTCCTGTGTGAAAAGGGGTAGGAAACGAGACGAGTAGGAGAGAGAAAAAAACAAACTTGAAATGCTAAAAAATATGATCTACTAAGAAATTGGTGTTAGTAAACCTTTGCCTGGCTCCACTCTCACTATTTACGAATTTGCTAATATTACAGAGTCCCTGACATTAAGTTATTGTATCCTTGGTAGTTTTTGAGGGGTAGGTAGAAGTGATCGATTGCTTTCAGTAAAAGTCATTCATTGGTGCCACACCAGATTTTCACAGTTAATTTTATATTCTGACAATTACACGAATTAATCCAGTAAATCCAAAAAGCCTACCAAGATTTGTCTGGATTTGTCATGGACGTTAAAATGTCATCAGCATACATGGTAATTCATACTGCCTATGATTAACCGTAATCCTTCCATCTCCTGTGAGGATCTAATAACCAGAGCTAATGGCTTTAATGCTAAAACAAACAGGAGGGGATCTGAGCGACACATCTGTCTGCCTTCTCTGTTACTTTTGGAAGTGGTGAGCTATGTGCAGAATATTTCCCTGCACTTTGCTCCCCACTGCCCCGCCCACTGGCCAGAAACGACCAATTGCTGGGTCCCATCCTAATCAAAGGGTTTCAACACATCGTTGTGCACTCTTTCAGTAGGTGAATTATCCAGACTCTAATGACCTGAGTTGTGGCTGCATCAGTGGACTCAGGCATCGGCACCATTGTGAGGATGGCACAGAACCAGACAGTGTTCCATTCTGTTGTGCACTGAGTCACTACGAGTTGTAGCCAACCCGTTGTCACCAAACAACCACAACAAAGACGTGAACTGCTCGAGCAGGTGCATACACTCCTCATGATATGTGTTCCTGCTTCATTGGTATCTTGTCCTCGAGCAGGTGCATACACTCCTCATGACATGTGTTCCTGCTTCATTGGTATCTTGTCCTCAACCCACATCTGTGTTTTGGGGGAACTTTTCCAGGATTTCTAACTAAAGAAGAAAAAAAAGTTATGGTGGGCAGTTGGTATCATGCTGGTAACATGCAGGCACTAACTAACCAGACTAGACTGCTGTAGTATTATAGCCTGATATGGGAAGCAGAAGGATTTCTTTCAAGCTGTCTCCCCCCAAATATATGCCAGACTTAGCTGCTTGAGAATGCCTATACACTTGGAGGTCATTGAGAATAGATTAGGGGTCATTCTCCCTAAGAGCTATCAGCCATCTAGACCAAGCAGACACCACTGTTTATCCCACAACAAGTAGGGTCCACTCCCTTCTGATAAGGATGGTAGTTGTCTGTTTCCTTGTAGGAGACCCCAGAGAGGTCAAACCCACCCAAGGATGACCAAGGTTAGGCTGCCATCATGAATCTAGGGTCCACCCATCTGGTCACATGTACTCCTAGACCTTCCCATTCCTATGGGCACACCCCTAGCTCATCCCCTTCTTGTTATGCTTATGCCTACCATAGATCCCCTTCCTACAATGTATATGCCTATTGTACTGCCCCTTCCTGTGATGTGGGATTACCTGTAATCATGTCCCCCTAAAGAAATAAAGTAAAAGCTCTCTCTGGCTCTCACCCCCAAGGCTCTCTCTCCTGCTCTCACGGCCAAGTCCCCCCACCCCTCCCCGCCAGGACCATCAAGCGGGGCTGAGGTGAGCATGCTACCATGAATTATGTCTAACTCCATTTTTCCAATCTCTCCTCTATCTCTCATGCTCTCTATGACTTTACTATGATCTTTACTTATTATCGCTGTAAATTGCCCCTACCTGACCTGTGATGATTTGTGGGGGACCCTCTCTCAATTCACCCCACAGCCTGACTTAGGAGTGGATCTAATGGCAGGGAGGGGGTTGGGGAGAAAAATCTTCCCAATGGGCCGAATATTAGTTTGTCTGGAAAAATAAATGGGCAGAAGAGAGACAATATAGAGTTTTAAAAAGCAATGAATACTTTGATCAAATGCTCAAGAACCTGGCAATAACAGGATTATCAAGGAGCTATAGAAAGGAGTTTTGCACTTGAAATTGGGGCATGTATGCAGAGTGCGAGGAAGCTTCTGTCCCACATGCATGTTGACCTACATGCATTGCATGCAGAGGAGGCTTTCAGTAATCAGGTCAATACTGTGGATCAGTACATTTCTTTCCCTACAAATGCCAGTGCTTGCTCAATGGAATTATGAATGGTGAGCAGAATGTGAGGATGCTATTCAAAGAGAGACACTTTTCTTTACTAAGACTGATCAGACTACTTTTACTGGTGGGTGATTCACAATAGTAAGCACGATTAATCCCGGGAACCAGCTAGACACCCTGTGGAAGATTATTTACTTTGGAATTCTTTCCTCATGGGAAGATCAGTGATTTATCATCACTAGAATAGACACTTACTTTCCATGTGCATCTATCGTTTTTGTTACAATGCATAAGTGCAATAAGGAACACCATGCATAGGACCTGGGTAAATATATTGCCAACGCTGCTAATATCTTTTCAACAATGCTGTTTTCCCATAACTAGAACACATGGACATAGAATGAAGGTGCAGAAGTAAGAGTGACTTCCCTCACCTTACGCCTTACAAGTTACATGCAAACTTAATTTGCATATCTTCACAAATTTGGGTTCCATTGGTTGAGAGGTCTTAGCTCTGAAGGACAATTGGGAAAGAATTGATGCACTTGGATTATGGTGCTGGTGATGACTATTGATAGTGCTAGGGCCTGCCAGGAGAACAAACAAATCTGGCTTGGTGGAAGTACAGCCAGGATGACCCTTACAAGCAAGGATGGCGATTCCAGTTTCTTGGACTATTTGTTCAGCATGAAGATTGGATAGGTATGGTGGAAGAATACAGCACTTCCATGATTTTAAGCCATGCAGAATTTCTCTTGTTCTGCTTGAATGATTGCCTCTTGGTCCATGTTGGAATCCTAAATAGGCAATCTTTTGGGGGTACCCTAAAGGGGTTGTAACCTTGATAATTTTTCTCAAAGGATACAGAGTAATATCAAAGGGTTTATTAGAAAGGCATTTTTAAGAAAATGGAAAACTGCATTGGTGGAAAAAAAACCCCAGGAAAATTGTACAAAGGATCCAATCCCTAGCCCCCATGACGATGCACCTATCTGCTCATTCTCTGAAGATAGAAAAGGCTGTCCTATGAGAATTTAATTTTGAAACCTTACTGCATTCACTCTGTAGCCCTGATCTTGCCTCCTTCAGACTTCTTTTTATTTCTAAACGCAAAGAACAGTGAAAAGCAATGGGATTTTTGGACCTCAAGGATGCGGAAACTGATGTTTTGACTTGTAGACTGATGTGTTCAGAATTCTTCAGAAAAAGGAAACCGTGCCTTCAGAAGTGGATAGACCTAAATAGAGGTTATGGGAAGAAACGATAGCTTCAATTTTGACATTTTTTGTTTCATAAAGGTTTCTATTACTTTGTAACAATATTTTTTTTACTTACCCATGTAGTTTCCCTCACTTGTCATATGACAGACTAGACTCGTTTTTATTCAATCTTAACTTAGAAGTCATTCTCCAAAGTAGACTTCGCTTGACCATGCTATCTAACATTTCCTACTCACTCCTGATTTACTCTCTATCTCATAGTCTAAACTATTTATTTGCTTGTTTTCTGTCTCCCCCCTAAACTGTGGGAGAGTTCCATTAGGGAAAGGCTCTTCTCTACCAAGGTCACATATCCCCAGATCTTTGCCAAGGTCACTGAGGTAGTTAGTCTATTGTGCCAACCTGGCCGATAAGCACATGTGGGATTAATTGAAGGGCCGAGAGATAAATAGCTCGGCGAGCCTCGCCTCTCTTGTCTCTTGCTCTTTAATGATCAGACCAGTGTGCAGCTACCTTGCTTGTTCTGTGCCTCAATTTGCAAGATACACTACCTGTGGGACACCTAACCTGTGGACTGTGTTGCTGTAATTTGAGATTCCTTCAAGACGTGCTTCACCACACCATTGGAATTTACATCACTTGAGCTGGGGACTGTCCGACACTGTCATCTGGCTGACTGTTGGTGACCTGCCTTGCTGTTTGCTGCCTGTGCCTGGATAGCCTGAATTGCTCAACAGAGGACAACCTGGCGGCCCACAAGACTTAAAGGACTGCCAGTGTCTCACAACTGTCTCAGGGGAGTAAGTTGCACTGAACCATTTGTACTGCTATATAATTTAATTAACTGTTTATTTATTATGTTATCTATCTATCTATCTCTTTATATTTATTTATTAGTGTTCTGGTTTCGTTTCTCTAGAGAATGCTGTCTAACACAGTCACGTATACCCAGATCTGGCACATATTAGCAACTCAGTAAGCACTTGCTTGAAAATATGATTGATTATTCTAATTCTTTGGCACCTCTGAGGTCCAAGTTTTTTTTTTTAACCTCTGTATTACTGTCGACTAGCATATTATTGACCAGAACTTTAGCCACACTTTCATCAAGTTAAATCCAACTCATAGTCACCCTGTAGGACAGAATAGAACTGTCCTATGGGTTTCTGAGATGGCAAATCTCTACAGTCCCATCTTTCTTGTTTGTATAAACTGGTGACTTCAAGTTGCAAAGCATGAGGTTAACATCCCAATGGGGTTAGTAACCCACTATGCTAACAGGGCTCCTCAGAATACAGTAAGCACTCAAATATCTGCTGAATTATAGGATGTATGAAATGAATAAATGAATTGCTTAATCAAAACTGATAGTCTTACCATTGCAAACAGATATGGCTACAACCTTCACCACAAAACATGGATATGTTTCCTCAATAACAATTAAACAATATTAAAGATACTGAAAGTCATCATGCCAAATCTGTAAACTTTTATATCAGTGCATCCTAACGATGAGTTCTTTTGGCCAGAGAGGGATTATGCCCTTCCTACTACCATATTCCAACTTCCAGCACACAATCATCTATAGGAAAATCATATATATATCCTTGTCCTTTTATCTGATATTTAACTATTATAGAAATAGATTTTTAGAAGTACTTCCTTGACAAATGTTTTTGTACTAGTCGCCTCTGAACAATCAGGAACTATATTGACCCACATTTCAGGCTAGTGTATTTTCTTCCTTCTAACCTGTGACTGTCATTCAAATAATGTGATCATTCCAAAGACTGGACCCACGGAAAAGGAGAGCTAATCCAAGGGCCCTCAGCTGGAACATTCGATAGACCCACACCTAATGGGGATTAAGTTAGTTTTAAAAGAAATCTCTAGTGGGAACGAAAACAAATTCAAATTAAGAACACACACGTGTGTGGGTCTAGATAAAGTCTCTTACCAATTTAAACTTCCTGACATTTTTGGGGACTATTGCAATCCATGCATCTTGGTTTGATTTAAAGACGGATCAAACCTCAAATGTGAAAGTTTATATTACACTCCTCTTAGGTACATAGGTGTACTCTAGGCGACCTTTCACTTAAAATACTTGAGTGCGTGAAAACTATATAGCTACTGCTGGAATTTTCTTATATTTATGTCTCAGAGTCCAGGTCGTGGGTCTAAGAACTTTTTCCTTCGTTAGAAGAACAGCACCTAATCCTAGACTTCCCTGTAGTGACAGGTAGGTTCTGAGGATTAATGATAACACTTAAAAAATACAGAAGTCTGTAGATGAAATATGCTTCTTTGGTACAAAACATTAGGGATCTGAGTTTTTTTTTCAGTTATAAAAATCAAATAAAATGCTTACAAGAACAGTTCTTCCAGTATGAATGTTACCCACATATTTTTTATATATCTAGCGTATGCATAACTTATTAAAATATCTTGCAGATGCAGTGGGATGAAGGCATGCACTTGAAATTTCATAACATTTAATTTACCAAGTACTTCATCACAGTCATGGCATAAAAGATCTCAACTTGTGTTTGGTAGATTTAGCAATAGAACTATAGTAATAGACCTGCATCTTCTAGATAATTTAGTCCTCTCATATCACTCTGACTTCCTGGTGGAAATTGCACCCTTCTTTGGCAATGTTTTTAAATTTGGTTGTAAGACCAATCTATATGATAATAACTGCTTGAAGTTTTCAACATGACACACCTTTTCTGTACCTCTGCTATACTCTTTTAATTTATAACGGCTGGTGTTTTCTGCATTGATTCAATGTTTTATTTTAAATGTACCCTACAGAAGCTTATGTTTCTTTAGACTTCAAAAAGCAAGCGGTCAAGGGAAAAATTTAACAAAGCATCATGTATTTAAACTGAGGAGTTATTAACATTTTACAGATAATAAATGAAACACAGCTGGAGATGGTTTATCATTCCTTAGTCTAAGTAATATAGAGAAGCAATTAGAGAGTCATTGTACTTAACAAAGATGACCATTGAAGAGATTTTGAGTAAAAATATTCCATACCCATTTTCAACATATTTTATGTGTTGCCTTCAGAATGCAGTAGGATATATTTTCTTGTCTGAATGAAATTAAGTACCGTTTGAAATGTGAAATATATGTCTATATAAATCTGAAAGCCATTTTATTGGGAGTTAATACAGATGTTATATCATTCCATCGTTCAATCACATCAAGCAGTATTATACGATTGCTACCACAGTCAGCTTCAAAACAGTCTTTTTCTTCTTGAACTCCTTAACATCAGCTCCATTTAACCTGCGCCCCCAGTAGCCCCCAGAAACTCCTATTGTACTCGCTGTCCCTATAGGTTCGTCAATCTGGGTTTCATATACTGAAAACCAGAAAACATGTAATAGGGAGATTGTGATCTAAAAGAATCAGGTTCCAGAAGTTCTATTTTGATGAATATTTTCGTTATTAGATAAGAAAAAAAATTTGTGAATTTTAATACTGAAGGACTGCAAATATGCATAAAGGAGAAAATAAGTACCTACCCAAGAAGTTGGCATCTTTCATGGAAATCAGCTAAAAATATATATATTTAAAGATCTCTTGAATTTTGAGAGTCCATAGTTTCTTTGTTTTAGGTGTTTAACGAAGTTTGCTATGTTTAGCTTTTTATAAAATATTTGTATTGTACTTGTAAAATAGTTTATCTCACTGAACATTATTATGACACTTATCCATAATATTATCAAAATTAATTTCTTCCATAGTTCTTGGATTACACTAAGCATTAAATAAATAATTATTGAATTAATTCATTAAATTATCTGTATAAAATTAATTTTAATCCAGGAAGATAGCACTCAGTGTGCTTAGAGATAAATGAAAACAATGCATTTACGCTGATAATGCGGCTTGTCTGTTTATTCTATAGCACATCCTAATTCGAATGGATGTATTTTTGATCTACATATTGCTCATTTTTTTTCTGTTTCTTAAGTCTTATTGTTCAATTTAACATTTGTGTGAAGAATGTACTCATCAATAAAGAAAATCAAGGATGTATGACCAGGATTATTTTAAAACATATTTCTTAAACATTGTCAAAGGAGTTGAGCAAACCTGAGAAGATTGCTAACTTCTTAGATTCAGAATACTAACATATTCCCCTGTCTTATTTCTGAGTGTTTTCTATAGAACAAAAAATCCTCATGATTTGTTTCATGAGAAAAAAAAATCCATGTACAAGTAAGTTTGGGAAACAAGCAGCTCTCTCCTGGTGAGTCATAATTCAACTAGTATATTAAAGCTCCCAGAAGCTTTGAAATATATATGTTTAACAAAGCATTTAATAAAATATATTTGATTATGGAAGCCCTTTTAAAAAGTTAATTTCCTCCTGTCCCACTATCATGCTCAGTTCCCACCAGGATTTCAGCACTTCCTCTTTGTTACGTTCCCCTTGATCCTGCCCTACCAGGTCTCCCACACCCACCTCCTCACCAATTTGG
>NW_022103911.1:8335877-8337129 GCF_000313985.2 Echinops telfairi
TGGAGAGAAAATGTTTTGAGAAACGATGTACAAATGTGCTTTACACAATTGATGTGTTTATGGATTGGGATAACAGTTGAATGAGCCCCTAATAAAATGTTAAAAAAGAAAAAAAAAAGTTAATTTCATTGATACCCAAGTATCTCAGGCTCTCTTGAACATACTTTTTGGGCAGTGCTATCTTAGTATGCTATCAATAATTTAACATTCGTTATGAGAGCAAGATGACTAAAAAGGGAACACGGAGGGTTTTGAATTAGAGGACGCTGGAGAGGATCTCAATGACAGCGGAAGAATAAGGTAAACTTGGAAGCCATTTGGTGATGAAGACCACCTCCCCAATTTATCAAGTGGTGGTTTGCTTCTTCGTGATTATTGACAAGTAGTAAAGGACACCTGGGAGCCCGGTTGTGTAGTGGTTTTGTGTTGGGTGATCCACACGGCTGGCAGTTTGAAACCACCAACAGCTCCGCGGGAGATAGGTCAGCCATTCGATTCCTATAAACCAGTGGTTTTCAACCTTCCTAATGCCATGGCCCTTTAATACAGTTCCTCATGTTGTGGTGACTCTCAACTATACAATTATTTTCGCTGATACTTTATAACTACAATTTTGCTATTGTTTTGAATTGAGTGACCCCTGTGAAAGGGTCATTCCACCCCCAAAGGGCTCGTGACCCACAGGTTGAGAACCACTGCTATAAGCAATTCCGTTCTTGGAAACCCGCAAGGGGCCAGTTTACATCAGTGCGGACTCTATGGCAGTGGGTTTCTTTGAAAGGATCACTGGTGGCGTCATTGTTAGGCCTTGGGCTGCTAACTACGAGGGCAGCCGTTCCACACCACCAGCCGCTGCAGGAGAAACACAGGGATTTCTACTCCTGTAAGGAGTCTTGGAAACTCATTGGGTTGTCCTATAGGGCCGCTGTCCTATAGGGTCACTATGAGTTGTCCTATAGGGTTGCTATGAGTTGACTGCATTGATTGCATGGCAGTGAGTTGAGTTCACTTTATGTAAATACAAAGAATCTCTTTTTCAGAAAACAAACTTATTGAACCAAAGAAGCAATGATGGTTTAGGATAGGTGGGTTCATAATACAAATGGATTCTTCTAAAAAAATCATTTTATTAGGGGCTCATACAACTCTTTTAACAATCTGTACATACATCATTTGTGTCCAGCACATGCATACATATGTAGCCATCATCATTCTCAAAACACCTGCTTTCTACTTGAGCCCTTGGTATCAG
>NW_022103911.1:8339554-8345955 GCF_000313985.2 Echinops telfairi
GAAAATTTTCAGTAATATATTTGAAAAAGAGCTAGAATTTCTCTGTATTTGGCACCTGGAAACACAAAAGTAGTTTATGTGATGGTCAGCTACTGAATTAATAACTGCTCTGGTAAATAAAGTTAGGCAGCATGTGGATTTTTCCTATTCTCTTTCAAGTGGAGACTCTGGTTAAAAAAAGACAGAGACTTTGTGGGTGTCAGGTGATGCTTCAAGGACAGTAAACGCCCCTTGGAAAGCAGGAGCAGGTGCTCAGAAGGGATTCTGGATTGAGACTTTGCTCCTAGAGTGCTTTTGAATGCCTTGAAGAATGTTTTCATCTATCTTCAGTTCAATAATTAATGCCGCTATTCCTACAGCTACTTTTAGAATAACAAATACAGGCAAGGCAAGACTTTAAAGGGATTTCATTTAAGATGCTTTATTCATGGCCTATTTTGGCCTTAATGGTTATATTGTTATAAGTCTTATAGTGACACAGAGTAGAGATATACTTTCTTAAAAAAATTAGGTGGATTTTCTGTGTTCTTCACAAGAGAAGAGCCAGCTAACGATTTGACAGACTATTTTATTAAATTTTTATTTATCATAAAAAGAGTGAAAAATATTCAAATAATTGACACAGCACCATGGAACTGAGGTGCGATTAGAAGCCAGAAGATTATTTGCACTTGATATGAAAGAGTTGTTTCATGCGGAGCTTGGTGTCTTCAAAAGTGATTTCAGCCAGTTCAAAATCTCATCTGACTTCTAAGTAAACTCGGCAATTTTACAGGTGCATGGAGGAAAGGGACACATTCACTTAAACGTTCGCCCTCACGATCTGCCTCATTTTCGGAGGCTTTGCAGATCACCCTGCTGTGGTCACTCTCATGGAGTGGAGAGTGACCCTTTGTTGGGGTATTGCCTCCTGAGGTTCTGCTTCTGAGTCTCAGCCTGAAAAAGGGTTGTTTTTAAACATCTCCTCCTTTGTGCCTGGGGTTGCCATGAGCTGTGGCCCACTTCAATGGCCATGAACAATAACTGATTAGCCATCAGTGATGCCATGGGCTGGGCATGATTTTCTATCATAGTATCAAATTCAGTTCCCACGCTTCATATATGAACATTAACATCAGCACTTAATTATCCTTGTAGCTCAGTTGTTACAATTATTCAGTCCATAGTCATTGATGTGTCTGATATTGTTAGTATCAATATCCACTTATGTTCCAATCTTCCACTATGTACTGCTGTGGTAAAATGATTTATTTACCTCAGGCCACATGTTATTGAAAGAGTGATAATTGAAGTACAGATAACATAAAATAATATGTGATCAGACATATGCTGAAATGCCTTTTCTGAAGTTAAGAAATATTTTCACCATTAATTGATTCTAAAACTCCAGCAAAATGTTGGGTACAGGGTGAGCGCTCATTCAATATTTGCAGACTAAATAAATAAATACTAGACATTGAACCACAACTGATTTAAATTATGATTTTTATAGTTGCTTTACTTAATATTCTAAATCATTCTCTACCTATTCATGTTTTCTGCATAAAATAACTTCCTTTTCTGCCTGAATTTATACACTTAGCATGGAAACACAGGCATAATCAATAGTCTTCTACTGATTAGGAAAATTATACTTGTACTGACCCATTTGGACAGACATTAACTTATTAGTCCAGAAACCCGCCCTCATTTGGGATACGACATCTTTCATATATTTGTGTGGGGGCAGTCCCTTTACAGATGGGAAGTTGAGAAGGAACTCAAGTGTTAGTTTGGTACATATGTACATCCAGGTACATTTTTCTTTTTTTTTTTTCAGAAATAAAGAAGATAAGCAAGGCCAATTTTCAGTCAGAAGTTCATATATTTGGCTCAAAAAGTATGTAAAATACTTTTTTTGTTAGTGAGCAGTTATAGTCTAACACTGATGTGGCAAAATCACCAAACCAAGACCAAACCAATTGCCATCGAGTCGAAGCTGACTCATAGGACAGGATTGAGTTGTCTCTGTGAGTTTCTGAGCCTGTAACTCTTTGTGAGCATAGAGCCCCATTTTTCACCAGTAGGGGAATAATAACATCTAGGATTAAACACAGAGCCTTGGTAGTGCAATGGCTAAGTGTGTATTTGCTAACCAAAATTTCCATGGCTTTCTAGGGGAACATCCTGGTGATCTCCTGTAGAGATCTGACATCAAACCAAAGCCTGTGCTGTCCAATTGGATGCAGTGATCTTATATGGACCAAGTAAATCCATCCCATAGAGTTCTCAGGATTGTTAGTCTTTACAGCAATATACAGCCACATCCTTATTCCTAAGAATGGCTGGTTGCTTTGGATTGCCTAGTTTGGGGATAGCAGTGAAGAACTTTAAACTATAGGTCACCAGGGCTCCCCCTGTAAAAATTGCAGCTTAGAAAATTCATGGGCAATTCTGCTCTGTCCTATAGCATTAATATGAGTTGAAATTGATAGCCCCTAATAGTCACAATAATAACAGGATTTAGATAGACCTCACTGGTTATTAACACATATTTGTTACAAAGACTGTAAAGGCTTATTTTGCATGTCACTTTGTATATCTGTTCTACATACTCATCAGAGATGTAGCAGTTATGAAAAAGAATCTCACTGGAGCGATACAAATGAGAGGGTAGGAACATCTATCTTTGCGTGTTTTTATGAGGATCCAAAGTAGTAGAGATGAGTAATTAAATGCATAGTTTTTTCCCCAAATAGAATATAGTCGATCTTTCAAAATGTGTCTCATGCCTGGTTCTTAAAATCTTGGTCCCACGTGTCATCATGATTTGATTGGTAAATAGCTCACATCTATTTATTCTTACTTTTAAATTTCAAAATGCCACAATTAATTTTGCTTTCATTTATTACTTCTCAAGACCCTTCCATATGACATTCCGGAATCATCAGTTTTGAAACTGAGCTGCACATCTTCTGTTTAATGTGCTATTACTCAGGTTAGTCTGAATGTCATTACCACTTTTAAGTCCTTTATAACTTACTCTGCTGTTCTCTTCTAATTTTCACATAAACGGGTGTGCAAGCTTTAAAATAGATCCTGCTATGTGGAAAGAGTCAATTAATTCACACTTTGATCTAATAAGATAGGCTTTATCCTTCCACAGGATTTATGGTCATGACTGTAAAGTCTCTCAGTATATCCCGGTAGAACCTCCCAGTTCAGCAAGCAGTTCGGCATTTGGAAATCTTCTCTTATTTTGTTTTATATTTGGTTTTTCAGCCTAGCTATGCATCTGTGTACTTCCATGATGGAAACTATCTTTTTAAAACTATAAAATATGCTTGAGATATTTCTGAAAATTATTCTGAATATAAGCTGTCTGTAATTGAAGATGAGACTATACATAGTTCAAATGCTTTCTCCTGAATTGTCATCAAGTGTCTAAAACAGCAGGAAGTAAACTATCTTTTTTTCAGCTAAGCACCTATTAAAGCTACTGGTTATGTATGTTCTATAGTACCAGCCAAATGGAACGAAGCTAATTATAAGTGGATGGCTTATCAATCATATACTGCAGGTTTGACCTACTCATTCTATGCAATAATCTCATTGCAGTTCCTTAAAAAAAATTAACCAACACATTCCTTTTAACCCTCAAGTTCCTTGAGTCTCTTCAATGTTCTTTGTGGGAAAACTTATTGGAAAACATATTTAATAATTAATAGAGAGATGGTATTATGAAATATCATTTATGTGTGCTGATTGTTTGAAATAAATGGCACTCAGCACTTTCCTGATAATCATCTTATTGTTGTTACTTAGGTTCTTTGGACAGCCTTCAAGTATTTTTTTTTTAATTTATCCAAATGCAGTGCCATGCCTGGCACACTGCTGCTGTTGTTAAATGCTGTTGAGGAGGTCCCCAACTCCAGGGGACCTCATGCACAGTGGAAAGAAACACAACCTGATCTTTTGCCTTCCTTATGGTTGGCTATGAATTGAATGATTGAGACCCAGAAGACGTCCACCCACTGATTTTTAGAAGTCATGCTAGTCTACCTTAGTCTGGATGATCAGCTAAAATCTTTCATCATCGTTGCATGGAAGCTTCCACTGGAAGAATGGTGACTCCATATGAAATCCATTGACAGGGGATCAAACCTTGCCTTCCCCAGCATGTGGGGGGAACATCTACCACTAAATCATGTGTTCCCTGCCTACAACACAGTAGGTCCTGTATGAAATTGTCTGCAATGACTGACAATATAATACATTATACAACCTAATCCCAACATAGAATATTATTCTTGCATGAATACGCTTTCAGAGTTCCACTTGGGTTTGTTGGCAGCCACAGTCTCCAGTGAATACACTGTAGTAAGGACTCTTCGTGAACACCCCCTGCACATGGACAGAAGTTTCTCCGGTCCAAGAGCCGTTCCTCGGTTCCATGTTGAGTTCTGCGTAGCTTGCTCTCTGCTCTTCCTTCTCCTTCTTGCCCCATCCCCAGCCCTGCTGCTTCCAGGAATTAGTTCATGGCTCCTTGGTTGGTTCTCTATGTATTTTTACATTTAAAAAATGTGAACTACTATCCTGCAGATAAAAAAATCTTCTCCTTGTTAAGGTTTTGGTTTTCTTAGTTTCTCATCTTTTCTTATGCCAATAACAAGAAAGTAAAATATGTCAGCTACTTAAAGAGGAGGGAAACCATGAAGAAGTCCCAGCTCACCTCAAGCTCCTTTAGAGATAGCTCCTCCTTATCATTTATTTTCTTGTTCACAGTAAGAAAGAACAAGTGGGAGATTTTCCTATTAGAATGTTTTTGGACAGGGACTCCTGGGCTACTTTCAGGTTTGAGGCAGAATCAAATAGTAGAAGGTTGGGATCTGGCTTTATAAGTCTTGAGTAAGTTATCTCAATGAATTTTTGCCATGTTGTTGTTAAATGCTGTTGAGTAAGCCATGACACATAGTGACTCTCATGTACAAATACTCAAGCCAGGATATTTTAAATCACCTCATATGAAAGAATGCTGTCTACTGCTCTCAAGTGGTCATGTGCAGCAGATTTTCCCATTCCAAGACATCCTTTGATTTCTTGATTATTGCTTCCATGAAGATTCACTATATACCCAAGTCAAATGGAGTTCTTGCCAACCTCAATCATTTCTCCATTTATCAAAGATTTCAGCTGTTTTTTAAAAAAACAGTTTTACTTAAATATATTTCACATATTATAAAGTTCAGTCATATTTAAAGAGTTTTATATACATCCCCACAATCAATTCTAAAACATCCTACCCCATCCTGTATTCATTATTTACTCATTTCCCTCCAACCCCCCCTCCCCATTCCTGATAAGCCATTACACCAATTATTATCTCTATATATCTTCCCATCCTATGGTTTATATTCTAGAAAACATACAACAACAAATGAACACAGAAAATATATTTTAAAAAGAAAAAAGGAAGAAAAAACCTATGGCAATATTAAAGTAGAGAAAACATGTTTGTCAAGAAAAAAAGCAGGAAACATTGAAACTAGAAGAAATAAAAATGGGTCAAGGGGGAAATGAAATAACCAAGTAGCACATTATAACGTAATTCTATTTGCCATACTCAAGTTTACCATAGTCTCTGATTATCAAGGTCATTTGTGTCCCTCAACTATTCTCAGAGGAGATCCACCAGAGGCTTAATCTATGTATGATGCTGCAGACGGATTTTGGATGCCCATTGTCATGCACAGCCTTCTGTGAGTTGGGTGTTCACTCTGATACCTTTTCCTCCTTTGGATTTGGATTTTATTATTTACTATCTTTGCATCACACAGGCTGGTGTGCTTCTTCCATAAGAACTTAGTTGACATTTCAGTTAGATGGCTGCTTGTTTGAATATAAACCTTTTTTTATCCAAGATGCTATTCTTTTTGATAGATGGGCACCATCTGCTTTCTTCACACTTTGCAGTAGTACCACATATACAGTGACCTCTCCGTGAGGGTGAGCATTGAGCAGGGCTGTGTCACAAAACTAAATTGTTCTTGGCTTTGTGGCTGGAAAAAGTGGGAGCTCAGAATCCATTTACTTGTCTATGTATTATGAATGCCTCTGCTTTACTTTAGAGACCTCATTATCATTATATAACAAAGAATATTATCAAGCATCCCCCTGGGATATACGGTATGAGGGGGTACCCTGCCCTCCCAAGCCAATGTGATAGGGATTATGCATTTGGAGTTCGTTCCACCAGATCACACTGTTAATCAAGCTTTCTATATAGAGGTTCTGAAAAGATTGAGTAATAGTGTGCAAAAAAAAAAAAAAAGGCCTGATTTCTGGCAGATGGGGGACTGATTTTGCCTCCATGACAATGTTCACATACCCATCTCAGTGTGCCAGTTTTTGGCAAAAAACAG
>NW_022103911.1:8346055-8363281 GCF_000313985.2 Echinops telfairi
AAAAAAAAAAAAAAAGGCCTGATTTCTGGCAGACAGAGTTTTGACACCACGACAATGCACCCACTCACACAGCCGTCTCAGTTTGCCAGTTTTGGGGAAAGAACAGCATGTCTTTCTTGCCTCACGCACCTTACTCACCTGACTTTGCTCCATATGACTTCTTTATGTTTCAGCAAATGCAGCAGAAAGAACAATGATTTGATGACAGAGAAGAGAAGAGAAAAAAACCAAGGGAGGTGCTGTCAGACATTCAAACAGATGAATTTGAAAAATGTTTCCAAGAATGGAATCACATATTTGACTAAAGTATTAAGTGTAATGGAGAGTACTTTGAAGATGATAACGTTGTTGTGTAAAAACATTTAAATACATAGTTTGAATAAAATTCCATATTTTGGGGTACCCCCTCATAATTCTATTGATAGTGCCATTAATTTATGCAATGGCACAGAATTTAACTTACTGTTGAGAAAAGGAAGTTATGTGAGTATAGAACAGCTCTGAACCTCAGTCCATGAGATGATGATGTATACGGTTTGAATTTTAAATGATTGAGCTTTGTTTACATTGACCATGGGGGGAAATTCCCCATAACATTCATGCACAAGGGCAGAATCTTGCCTATGAGATTAACACATGTCGTAGAAAAGCAAGATGGTCATTAAAACAGTAAATGTATGACGGTCTGGGTTACCTTTTATTGGACAAAGCAACTGATCCTAACCAAGGTCCAGTGGCAGCCAAGTCCATAGCTCTGGGGTGACAGTCATCTCACACCAGAGAGTTTTAGACTTGAGCCCCAGGGCTGCAGTCTATTTTGAGGTAAAGCCTAGTTAATTCAGTGGTATTTCCACATCGAGTCTTTCTGTTGTGGCTTCTGAGGGATGCTGTGTTTCCTGGAAGGACAGAGGTCAACGGTCATAGTACATAGCACATGACCTGGGTCATGTCTAACCAGGAACGTAGAACAGATTGTCTCTCCTTTGGGGTTCATTATTGTTGAGCATCGCTTCCAGATGTGAAGTTATTCCTCCCCATTTTCCCACCAAGAGAATTGTAAATACCTCCTCTGATATCTAGATGCTCCCCTCCCCTTATCTTGACTTGACTTTTCAGTAAGGTTCCCTTCTCACGGCTCTGGGAATATCTGTTGATTTGGTGTGACCATGTCCCACTGGTATGCCATCAAATGGATGGTCTGCTCCCTCTTCCCCCTTCTTGAAGGAGGGACCCCAGCTTGATGAGGATCCTCTTTTGCGGTGGTTCTTAAGATGTGCATAGAAGATGGCTGTGGCTTTCAAAAGATATATCGTCTGTGATCTGAAAGACTTGAAATCAGAAAAGCAAAGATCTAGCAGGAAAGCAAATAAGCCCACATGGAAGAAGCACAGCACCCTGTGTGGTCATGAGGTATCCAACGGGATCAGGTATCAGCTAGCAAAAGATCCAAAAGAAACAACTCTATTGATGTGAACAAGGGGGCTTGGAGTGGAGACCCAAATTGTCTATCTGTAGACAATTGGATATCCCCCCATATAAAGGTTATAAGGAAGGGATGATTCAATCAGGTGTAGTATAGCACCGAAGAAATACACGTTCTTTCTCTAGTTCCTGAATACTTCCTTCCCCTGCCCCCACAACCATAACCCAGTTCTACCTTACAAATCTGGCTAGACTGGAGAACACACATTGGTACAGATAAGCTCTGTCTACACATGGAATTCAGGACAGATAAACCTCTCAGGAACAGTACTTGGGAGTAGCGATATCATGTGAGGAGGGAGATAGTCAGGGAGGGGGAGGGTTACGAAAGAAGAAACCATCACAAGATTGGATATATAGCACCCCCTAATGGGATGAATAACAGAAATGTGGGTGAAGGGAGACAACAGACAGTGTAAGATACGAAATAATAATAACAATATATAATTGCTCAAGGATTCACGAGGGTGGGAAGGTTCGGGAGGGAGGGGAAAAAGAGGAGCTTAAGTACAAAATGTTTTGGAAATGATGGCAATATATGTACAAATAGGCTTGATACAATTGATGTATGGAATGTTATAAGAGCTGTAAGAGCTCCTAATAAAATGATTAAAAATAAATAAATAACAAGTTACCTCAGGAGCTAGTGTCCCCTAAGCTTTAAAAAGAAAAAGAGGGCTGATGCATGTATGCTTCGTGGGCTCTAGGCAGACTCTCTACCCCCTTGTTTGGGTGACCCAACTAGAAGTTTACATGGACTGAGAGCAGAAGCCATCCCTTCCTTTTAACCCTTCTGTGGGGGGATATCCAATTATCTACAGATGGGCTTTGCGTCTCCATTCCAAACCCCCTCATTATAGTTGCTTGTTTTGGATCTTTTTGATACCTGATCCTGTCGACACCTCACGATCACACAGGGTGGTGTGCTTTTTCCATGTGGGCTTATTTACTTCCCTGTTGGATTGCTGCTTGCTAAACTGCAAGCCTTTAAGCCACCAGATGCTCTATCTTTTGATAGCTGGGCACCATCCACTTTATTCACCACATTTGCTTATGCATCCCTTTTGTTTTAGTGATCGTGTCAGTTCCGGAAGGTGAGTATCAAAGAGTGCCAGGTTATTACAACAAAGTGTTCTTGTGTTAAGAGAGACCTTGAGTAAAGGTCCGAACTCCAGTTGCTATCTTAATACTTAACATAAATATATGTACATTGGTCTCTATCCCTTTCATTATAAATCAGTATATTTACATACATACATGCCTATAGCTATACCTGT
The DNA here is from genome assembly GCF_000313985.2 of Echinops telfairi. Lineage (NCBI taxonomy): Eukaryota > Metazoa > Chordata > Mammalia > Afrosoricida > Tenrecidae > Echinops > Echinops telfairi. Next base: position 8,348,815 of record NW_022103911.1, read on the forward strand.
ATACATAGCTTTTGCCTTCTATTTCTTTCCTCTATTTCCTTTCACCTTCCTCCTATCCCACTTTCATGTTCACCCTCCATTTGGCTCTCAAGATTTCCTCTTGAATACATTGCACTTGATTAAGCCCCACCAGGCATTATACATCTTCCTTGTCATCAATTTTAGATCTCTTGTTCTCTTATCCCTGAGTTTGTTGGCTCCCCATTCCCCACCCCCTCCTCTCCCATGTCCTCCTGGAACTGCTGGTAGCAGTTGTTTTCGCCTCAGGATTGTTCATCCTGCCTATTTTTATATAGGTAGACACAGAGCAAAAGAAAAACCAAAGCCAAACCAACCAAACAAACAAAAACAAAAAACAGAACAAGGAAAAAACCCAATAGTAGTTCCAGGTCTGTACCTTAATTTTTATAGGGAAGTTTTGTGATTGGATGTTGTGGTGGTAGTAGCCTACTGCCTGACTGCTGCCTGAAAGGCTAAGGACCACACTTCTGTAAAGGCTCATAGCCCTGTGAACACGACAGGTAGTTTCACTCAGTTTTAAAGGATTACTAAGAACCAGAATTGATCTAGCGTCAGTGGATTTAATATATTACCTTGACAAACACTGGAAGGTACTCTTTTTTTTAAATAAATATTTTTGTTGGGGGCTCTTACAGCTCTTATAACAACCCATACATGGATTGTATCAAGCACATTTGTATGTTTCCATCATTGTTTTCAAAACATTTTCTTTCTACTTGAGCCCTTGGTATCAGCTCCTCTTTTTTCCCTCTGTCCCACACCCTCCCCCTCTTGAGAATCCTTGATAAATTATAAATTATTATTATTTTCATATCTTACACCAACTGCTTTCTCCTTTCATCCATGTTTCTGTTCCCTCCTCCAGAGGGAATTCTACATTAACCACTGAGATTGGTTTCCCCTTTCTCCCCCAGCTCTTATCTGTTTCAGTGTATGTGCTGTGGTCTAGTCAGATTTGTAAGGTAGAACTGGAGTTGTGATAGTGTGTGTGTGTGTTTGTGTGTGTGTGTAGCATTAAAGACCTAGAGGAATGTTGTGTGTTTCATTTGGACTATACTGCAACCTGGATGGCTCATCCCTTCGTTGTGACCCTCTTGTGAGGAGATTTCCAATTTTCTACAGATGGGCTTTGAGTCTCCACTCCAACCCCTCTTGTTTGTATTGATATGATTGTTTTGAGTCTTCTGATGTCTGATACATGATCACACAGGCTAGTGTACTTCTTCCATGTGGGTTTTGTTGCTTCTCTGATAGATGGCCACTTGTTTAATTTCAAGCCTTTAAGACCCCAGATGCTACATCTTTTAAGAGCCAGGCACCATCAGCTTTTTTCACCACATTTGCTTATACACCAATTTTGTCTTCAGCGATGGTGTCAGGAAGGTGAGCATCACAAAATGCCAGGCTATTAGAACAAAGGGTTCTAGTGTTGAGAGAGGACTTGAGTAGAGGCCCACTGTACTAGAGGGTACTCTTATCCTAGAGTTCCTTTGTTTGCTTTTTCAGGATAGACAGGAATTTTGGATGCTTCCTCTCTGGAATTAAATATGCCTATGTGGGAGGGGTTACATTTTATTTGGTTGTAGATGCTAACAAAAGCAATGATACTGGGCTTGGCTGTGGTATATATGGGGGGCTTTCTATTTATTTTCCTGAAACCAGTTCTACTGAAGCTCACTGTGGTGTCCTTCTATTGGCTGTTTTCCTCCATGTTACTCTGTATTCCACTCAGTCTATTGCCCTTGCTATTTCTACTGGCCCTCGTGCCCATTCATCTTGATTTTAGGAAGATTTAACAGTGCTTTCTCACAGTGCCACAATCTTTCTTTACCCTCTTTTGCTCACACATCCCATGAACTCCCACAGCCAATTTGCACCAGCTTAAAAACATTGGGTTAAAGTTTCCTCAGATTAGCTACTTTTCTTTTTTATCTGTTTGGGGTGTTAGCCACCATGCCCCAACGAATTTGCCATGAGTAACCACTCCCAATGTTAGTGATAGGTGCTCCCAGATTCTGTGCAATCCTTGCCCCTCCTCTCACCATCCATTGAATTCAAGCAGACTACAACACCTCAGCTGCTGTTAGGAATGCTGTCTTTGTTGTTGTGCAGTGTGTAAGTTTCTGGAAGAGCAGCCACCCACTCTGTCATCTTGCTTCTACTCCTCATTTTAATTGATGGCCACAAATCTCAAGTTAGCACTGATGTCTACTAGCCAATCCGATTATTGTCTCAAGTAATTTCAGTTTATTTCTTTCTGAAGTAACTATTTTATATTCTTCTCAGTTAATGATGAAGTGATCACTTAAAGAATTGTTTTAACATCCCATCACCAAAGTTATCTGTACCTTTATTCCTAATTTCTGCATTCCTTGCAGTTGCCAAAGATAAACTGCTACTGCTTTCACTAGCAGTCAGCTCTCCAACTTCCGCACAGGAACCACAATTCCTCTATCTTACTGGCATTTTTTCCCACTGCAATTATCCCAGGTCTCTCTGCTTTATTACCTCCCACTCTATTCTGACCTGAATCACTTCAATGATCCTATACACATGGTGCTTAATTTCTATCTTAAAAATAGATATCTGTGTTAGGGCGGGTTGACTAGGGAAACACATCCAGGGACACTCCTATATGTGTAAGAAAGAGTTTTATATCAAGAAGTAATTATACATCAAGAGAACATCCCAGCTCGGTCCAACTCAAGTCCATAAGTCCAATCCTAGGCCACAAGTCCCTCCTCAGACTCACACAGTCACATGCAATAATGAAGAATGCAGGAAGATCACAGGCTGGCATGCGCAATGTTGCGTGATTCTGAGGTCAATGGAAAACATGGTGGGGCTCAAGCAACCTTCAGGGTGGCCAGCTAGCAGAAAGGTGGTCACACCTTTAGGGGAGACTATCAGGCTGCAGCCTGATTACAGGGTAAACTCCACCCACATCTTCTTACAGTTGCCATGTTGGCACAACAAACCTATCTATCACATATCCTTCCTTGGTTTTATATTCTCTTCCATTTCTCTACTTCCTTCTGTTGTCATCTATCTTTTAAAATTTGATGGTACTCACAGTATGTGATTATTTCCTTTGTGTTCTTCAAATACCATAAACTAACTCACTTTAATTGCTCTTTTGGTCCCATTCTTGCACTAAGACTCTCTCATAATGGGCCCCGCTTACCTCCAGTTTGCCAAAGACAGCAGCTAATAATGTATACTAATTTTCTCAAATTCATAGTGACATCCTAACTCTTTCTTTGCTGCTGAGACACTAGAATATCCAAATTTTCTTAGATTATCTTCCATTTCACAGATTGCTTTTTCTCTGCTTCCTTTACTCACTTCTCCTTTTGCTAACCTTACTCTTGTCCACCTAGTGCACTTAAATGATTTCATCCAGTTTCTTGTCATTAAATAATATCTACAGGGTGATGACTCATATGTTTATAACTCTAGCAACATTTTCTCCTCCAAGCTTCAGACTTATAAATCCAAGTGTTAATTTTACTCCATTGTGCTGTCTAGTAGGTACTTGTAATGTAACATATGCAAAGTAGAACTCTTGATTGTTTTTGGTAGACACTCTACTAGGAGCTCAGTTTGCATCTCTTTTTCTTTTTTGGTATATATTTCTTCTTCCAAGCTGCTCAGGTCCCATATTCCTCTTTCCACATTATAGTTACTTTGAAAGTCATGTTGACACAAGTTCAGTCCCCAAAGCAGTCCCAACTCAGGTAGCTTTTTCTACCACCATTGCTAATACCTTAATTCAAGCAACCTCATCTATTCCTGTTCTTTTCTTTCATCTATGCCAGGCTGATGTGCATTTTCCATGTAAAAGATCTTTTCAAAATGTTAACCATGTCTTTCTCTGTTTGTGGAATGACAAATCCTTGAATATTGTGGTCTTGGCTTATAAAGAGGACACAGATCTATAATCAATGGAGCCCCAGTCTCTATATTTCCAAAGCTTGGTTAAATAGTTCTAGCTTAAATTACACTCAAATATTTAATATCTATATGTCAATTTTTTGCAAATCATTTTATTAGGAACAAATCCAGACACTGTACCATTTCATAATTCAATCATATCAAGCAAGGCTGTACAATTACTACCAAATTCAGTTTCAAAATATTTTCTTCTTTCTTGAACTCCTTGGCCACAGCTCCCCCTTACCCCATCCCCCGTCCAGCATCCCCAATTGTTCCCCTCAGGAACCGTTATTTCAGTTGTTGTCACTATAGAGCCATCTATACTGGGTTTCATGTACCAAAATCATAGAAAAACATGTAACAAAGAGTCAAGAAAGCTACCAACAATGACCAAGTACAACAGAGACAAACCCCAATGTGAAAAAAAACCCATAGGAAATATTCAAAACCAGATCAACCACAAAGTGAATCAGAAGAGAGATCAAGTGATAAGGTTTTAACCCTTCAAGTCAGAGTTATCTTTTTAATCTACCACAGTTGTCTCTCCAATACTCTCTGTCTGATAACCAGGTTATTCCCATGCCTCAATTATGGTTAGAGGGAACTCACCAGAGGCTGAGTCCCTGTGTAGATCCTGCAAATGTATTTTGGGATTCCATTGTCATCCATAGCCTTCTAATCACCAGAATTCCATGATTTAACTCTGATACAAGTCCTTTCTTCAGATTTGGATGATATAATTTACAATCCTTAGATCATGGATATTGGTGTGCTTCTTCCATGAGGGCTTAGTTGATGTCTCCCTTAGATGGCTGCTTGTTTGGGAAACAAGCCTTTAAGACTGCAGGCACTATTCTATTTGATAGCTGAGTACCATCTAATTTAGTCATCACACTTTGCTATATAATCTACTTCATCAATTTTCATTGAGAGACAACAATTTACTTATTAGTTTGTCTGTACTGTGGTGGCTTATGTGTTTCTGTGAAGCTGGAAGTTATGCCATTGATGTTTCAAATATCAGTGGTGTCATTCATGGTGGGCAAATTTCAGTGGAACTTCTACACTAAAACAGGTAAGGAAGAAGGTAAGGTGGCACACTTCTAAGGAATTAGCCACAGAAAACATAATGAACAACAGTAATATTGTTGGAAATAGTGCCAGAGATCAACTTCTCATATTGGAAGGCACTCAAAACATGACAGAGGAAGAGCTGTATCCTCAACTTAAAGTCAATCTTAAGGACATGGATGGAGAAAAGCTTTGGGGACCATCATTTACTAATGGTTCATGACTCAAAATGAGAAGAAACAACTGTAAGCATACATTCATCTTCAGAACATGGATGCACAAAGTGTGCATCTAGGAAAATGAGAAGTCATTCAAAATGGAAAGGCACTCATAAAAATCAATATCCCAGACATTGTTGTTGTTAGGTGCCACCAAGTCAGTTCTGACTCATGGAAACCATTTGTACCACAGAAGAAACACTGCTTATCCTGTGCCATCCTCACAATTGTTCTTTTAGCCATTGTGCCAATCCATCCTGTCGAGAGTTATGATCGTTAGATAAATGTATGTCAGCTTGAAGATATATAAGTGCAGGTGAGGATTCCCACCTGGCAATAAGGTCCAAGTCTGATGCTGTCTTCTAGAAGGTGTGGTCTTTTATAAGGAGGACCTTAGGCCCCTCCCTTTCCCTCTCTCTCATTCTATTTCTCTCTGCCTTCACCTCACTGCTTGATGGCCTTCACCTCAGAGCTGCTGGAACCCTGCCATGTTTCTGACATTGGATCCACGTGACTTTTGCCCACTGGCTTGTGGTCTTCCTGCATTCTGCATCATTGCATGTGGCATTGTGAATCTAACGAGGAACTTATGGACTAGAATTAGTCTTATGAACTTGAGTTGAACAGGGTTCAGAGGTTTTCTTGATATACAATTACTTCTTGATCTAAAGCTCTTTCTTACACATATATGAGTGTCTCTGGATTTGTTCCTCTTGTCAATCTGGCCTAATGCATTATGGTACGTGGGGAGTGGGGTACAAGAGAAACAAATAATAAAGATGGAGAGTGGAGGCTTTTCTGATCTCTGCCTTATGCCAATTCTTCTTTGGCTGGCTGGAGGTCAGATATGGCTGTGCCATTTACATGGTTGTGTTCTGGAAAGGGCATGGGGAATGAACCATTTGATTTGTAGAAGTTATCTTTGGTTATTCCTATCTGGAATGGAAGAAATTAATATAGTGGATGTTAAATGGCAACTCAGGGAGCAAGAACACCTTTTGAACTTTTCTGAGGCAGAAGCCACACTGTTTAGTCAAAATGACTGACAGAAGGCCTGGCCATGGCTTGATTCTGCTAGAGGCCTAAGGCTATATTGCTTGTAAATGGAGTGGATTACATAAGAAAGGATTGAATTTGACTATTTCAAGAATTGTGTTTAGGATCTTGCTGTACTACGATATTTATGTACTATGATATATATATATAAAATTCCAATTTAAACACCAGCCATTAAAACAATGATGAAGAATTTGAAGAATTCTATCAATTTCTATAGATCGAATCAGACCAAACATGAAATCAAGATAACTCGCTTTTATTAAATGATTACTGAAGATATGGGTGCTATAGTAAGATGGGTGAAGAAAGCAGATGGTGCCCAGCTATCAATTGAAATAGTGTCTGAGGTCTTCAAGGCTTGTAGTCAAACAAGCAGCCATCTAAGTGAGGTGTCAACTAAGTCCACATGGAAGAAGCACACCAGTCAGTGTGACCCAAAGACGACAAATAACACACTCCCAATATGATGAAGGGAAAGGTATCAGAGTTCATATTGCGAAGACCCAATGTGTAGAAGGCTATGGAGGATCGTAGGAGCCCCAAATCCATCTGCAGTGTACCTAGTTGGGTTGTGCCTCTGACAGATAGATCCTCTGTGGTCACAGTTGAGAGATGCGAACAGCTTTGCTGGAGATTATTGTAAGCTTGATTATGGTGGGTGGGGCTATGGTATAATACCTGCTCATGTGACCTCCCTCTTAATCCAACCTGTATTTTCTCTAGTTTTAAAAATTCCTTGGTTAGTTCATAATACAAAATTTCTGTTTGGCATATTTTAATGATGCTGCTGGTCTTTTCTTTCTTCCTCTATATTTTTATTCTTCTTTATTTATTCACTGCTTTGTTTTGTTTCTGATATGCTTCCCAGTTTATGAAACACAGATTGGATGCATAGAGACAATAACTTATGCAATGGTTTATGTGGGATAGGGGGGACTTGAGAACACTTGAGCAAGAAGGAATCATTCAAACATATTAAAATCAGGGAAGGTGTGTGTCAGGGTTTCATCATACTTATTCAATCTTTATCTCAAGCAAATAATCAGAGAAGATGGATTTTATGCAAAAGAACATGGAGCAGGAATCAGTGGAGACTCAATAGCAACTGAAAGATGCCCGTGACACAACCTTACCTACTGAAAGTGTGGAGTTTGTGAAGTACTTGCTGATGAACATGATAGATTACATCCTTCAGAATGGATTAAAACTCAGTGCAGAGAAAGCTAAAAACCTCACATCTGGGCCAATAGACAACCTCACAATAAATGGAGAAAAGAGGGAAGTTGTGAAAGATTTCATTTTACATGAATCCACCATCAACACTCATGGAAGCAGCAGTTGAGAAGGCAAGAGCTGTATTGCATTCGGCAAAACCACTTTCAAGTACTGAAGATCAAAGATGTCACTTTGAGGATTCAGGTGAGCTTGACCCAAGCCGCAATATCTTTAATTTTCCCAAACGCACATGAAAGTTGGACAATGAATAGGAAATGATGGAAAATGACCGGTGCATTTGAATTCTGGCATTAACATAGACTATCGAAATTCCCGTAGACTTCTGGAAGAACAATTCAATCTATCTTGGAGGAAGTATAGTCGGAATTCTCCTTGGAAGTGAAGACAGAGAAACTTTGTCTCATGTTTTTAGGACTTGTTATCAGGAGGGACCAGAGAGTAGAAAAATGACATCATTTTGGGTGATGTAGAGCAGCATTTCCCAGAGTGGTTGATACCACCTCCTCGGGGGACCTGGAGTGATCCAGGAGGGCTGCCAAAGCATACACCTATACCTTATGCTGGGTTATAGGCTACAGTATAAAAGGTTTTAATTACCAGGGGCATGATGAATCTTTTTTTTTTTACCCCTGGAAAGGGGGCAGCAGATCAAATACATTTGTTGACCTTGGTCGCTGTTTGGTAAAGATGGACATTATTCAATTCCCATGTAGAAATTAATTTAATCTTAACCTTCACACTTAATCTATCATTAGCAGCCCAGTGGGACTCTTTTCTCTGGCCCTAGCCACCCATGCTGAACTGTTGAGCTCCCAAGTCCCATTGTCTCTCAACTTGGTTGTACTTCTCTGATCCAACCACTCCAAGCTCCAGTCAGCTCATTCATTTGGAAAGGATTGATTGTGCAGCCTTTCTTTGAAACCTAGCCACCAACAGAGGCATCAGATTTCACAAATTAAAATGATGCAGTCCTTCAGGCTGCCAAATGGCCAGATGTCTGCCACATGGATTCTGGGTTTGTCTGCTAACTCTGGGTTTGTTAATTCATTGGACCACCTCCTCACCAAACTCAGAATAAATTATTGTTACTGTTCTCATGCATCTTGGAAGTCCCATGAATTTCCACATGCAGGGCCTTTTTTCAGGTCTTGTGTTTTTAGGCTGGGTTCCCTAGAAAAGCAAAACCAGTGATACTTGTGTGTGAGTGTGTGTGTATGTGTGTATTTAAAAAGATTTATATCAAGAAATGACTCACACAATTGTAGAGGTGGAGGGGTCCAGCCCAGATCAAGTCTGTGGGTCAGATGTAAGTTGAAGGTTTCCCTAGTCTCTTGTAGCTTCAGGGTCTGATCAGTAGGAAGCAAGAAGATGAATAAAAAGATCAGACCACAGGCTGGTAGATGCAGAGCTGAATTAATTTGAGGCCTGCCATCTGAATGTTAGGTTCTCACTCTGCTGATGGCTCCTAAGATCGGACAGACAAACTAACAGGAAGTCTGTGAAAGCAATGCAGGATCCAGATGCAGCAGAAGAAATGGGCTAGTTTCCACACATTGTCGATACATACTAAGAGTAGGTCACACGAATGAAACTAGGGTCAGATTAGTGGTGGTCATGGTGTTAGGTGCCGTAGAGCTGCATCTGACTCATGGCAACCCTATGCACAGCAGAATGAAACATGGCCTGGTCCTGTGCCACCCTCACAGTGGTTCCTGTGTTTGAACTGATTGTTGAAGATCTTGTGGCAATCCATCTTGTGGTGGGTCTTATTCTTTTTCACTGCTCCTATACTTTACCAAGAACGCTGTTCTTTTTCAGGGGCTTAGCACTCCTGAATGTGTCCAAAGAATGTGAGATGAATGCTTCTAAGGAGCATGGAGCTATATTTCTTCCAAGACAGATTTGTTTACTTTTTTGATAGTTCACAGTACTTCCAATAGTCTTTGTCACATCATAATTCAAGTGTTGTTTACCATCTTTGAAAGTCATTTCGCTTCCTCACTTCTTAGAGGAACCATAGTACGGTGCTCCATAGAAGATGCATCATGGAGCTGACCACTCTATGTTAGATGATATTATGGGAAAATCATGGGCCACCTAAGTTGACAGAAAAGCAATCACAGGCTTAATTGCATAGTCATTATTGATTGCATAGACATGATTGAATAAATCATTGATCATATATAATTAAAATTCTGTCATTTTCTTTACTAAAGATAATCCATTAGCGGTGGTTTCTATAGATCATATGTGTGGTTATTACATAATCTATAGTCAATTTAATACAAGAATGGAGGGGTGGAGTTTAGCTTGTCCATCAGGTCGTGGCTTGATGACTGAATTTGGAGGTGCTAAAGAGATACATTGCTTGCTGAAGGCAGGAAGCACGCTTACTCTCTGAAAGACATTGCTGACAATGAGCCAAATGGAGATACACTGATGCAGCCAGAGCCTTGCACCTGGAGGGACCATGTGGAGACCCACGCCAATGTTGGGATGCTTCTACCACCAATAGATCCACAAGGCTTTCCACCCACTGGCCTGTGATCTTCCTGAATTCAGCATCATTGCATGTATTGCGTGAGTCTGACAAGGAACTTATAGATTGGTATCAGACATATTGGCTAATATCGAACTTATGGACTTGATCTGGACTGGGCTGGGATGTTTTCCCAATATTAAATTGCTCTTGTATATAAAGCTCTTTCTTATATACATATGATTGTCCATGAATTTGTTTCTCTAGTCAGTGTTTTCTAGATGTTTAGTTTATGAAGAAACTTTGATTTCTGGGGAAATTTCAACAGTTGTCATTCAGGAAACAAAAGCAAATTCAAATCAAGTTCTTTATTTCATAAACATTCTCGTATAGTTTGGCATTTTAGCTAATTCTGTATTCTATTAGAAATAATGATGTCATGACTGTATGAGGCAACTTCAAAAAATTTGCGGACATTTTCCATTTATTTTATTCCACTTTTCTTAGACCTTTAAAAACTCTATCTCTATTTATTAATAAATTGTCAATGAGTAATTATTAGTTCAATGATCGTGTACATTTTAAAGCCTTTATATACTTGTTCTTAGAGGTTCGTTTAGAAACGTTGTAGAAAAGAATTAGTTCAGGGTTGAAGAGTCAGTGTGGGGATGGAAGGAGAGAGGCAATGTGAGATTGCTGTTGGAGAAAGGTGGGCTCAGTTCTTGAGGTCGAAAGGGCAGCATGCCAGTGTAGGAGGAGAGGAGAGACTGATTGGCATCTATTGCTCGCTATAAAGATTTTATAGAACTGGTTCAGTTCTCTGACCTTCCTTTACTGAAGGTTGGTGAGATGGGTGCCGGTAAGGCTAAGTTGATCTCTATAGTAAAGAATATTGCTGCACAGGGCAGGATGACTAAGGCAAGGGAATTAGATTAGAAGGAACATGAGAGGACTCACAGGAAGTTTCTCTGTTTGGAAGAGTTGGAAAAGAGATGAACAGAAGATAATCAGCATTTTTATATCTTAAAAACAAACTCTTGGTGGCGTAATGGTTAGGTACCTCTCTGTTAACGGAAAGGTCAGTAGTTCCTGTAGCCACTCTACCAGGGAAAATGTGGCCGTATCATCCATCCAAATCACAGTCTTGGAAATTATATGGGGCAGTTCTGCTCTGACCTATACGGTTGCTTTGAATAGGAATTGATTTGATGGCAACAGGCTTTATGTCTTAAGAATGTTTCTGTAAGGCTGCAATAAAGATTTAAATGTTCTTATTGTTTTCCAGTTGCCAGACCCTTTTTTATTTGGATAAGATTCCGTGCTGTGATTTGTTTTCAGGCAAATGCTAAGTTGGCCTGGATTAATGTGGAATACCATTATGATCAGGAATATTTATCTGGTGACATTAGGATTTTCATTGGAGCAGAAGTTCTGGCAATAACTGATCTAATGTTGCCATTGGAACCTGAATTGTATCTTCATCTTGATGAAATTTATGGAAAAGTGATTGTATTTATAGTTTTTGACATTTTCAGACAGTTAAGTGAATTAAAATATATATTCTGTGTTTTCCATCAACATTATATCATAAGCCACACTATTTGTTTAAATCGAACATTTTGACAAATATATATATTTATTAGTGCCAAAAAAAATAACAGTGATGTTTTGTAACAAGTTCTAATTAAAAGTCAGCTAATAGCACAACATTCACAATTATGACCTATTTGAGCAGGTAAAGTTCTGAAAGCTTAAAAAAATGAGGAGCTGATACCAAGGGCTCAAACAGAAAGCAAATGTTTTAAGAATGATGATGGCAACAAAGGTACAAATGTGCTTAACACAATCGATGTATATATGGATTGTGATAAGAGTTGTACGAGCCCCCAATAAAATGATTTTTTAAAAAGATGAAATACTGAGAAATAAATATAATCATTATAAAAAGAAGTACTGCAAGCTTGAAGAAAATAAAAATATGTATATAAAAATATAAACCACAGTACATAAACAGACTGTTATCTAAGTATTTTATTATTTTAGTGATGATTGAAACTAATTGTATTCATTTTTAAGAAAGTAAGTATCTTGATACATGCTTCTTTAGTTTGCCTTCATGGAAATAAGACTTTTCTTTTAAGCCTGAATGCAGGTTCATTAAGAAAATTACACAAGTGGATCATACCAAATTAACAACAGAGAATGGGAATTTTAGACTGTATGCGTTTTTACAGCCTGTTTACTGTGTCCCGTGGCATTCTATATATTTGCAATGCTGTGATGCAAAAAAATCCGAAGCATGATTAGAGTTTTAAGTCCCAAATTGCAGACCAGGGTGACTTGTTTTTCCCAAGATGCAAATAAAGAAAGCATGCCCTTGGGACCCCCATCACCTTGTGTATCCAAACAGTCTAAGTATGTTGTGATAAGTCTGCTTTTAATATCTTGGGGCAACTAGTTTCTGAAATGTCATGATGGAAAATTTCATGGTGTCACTTAATGTGAAATCGAACACGAAGGGACTTCAGAGGAAACTTGTCTGTCTGTGGAATGTGACAGCGCTTAGCTTGGCCGGGCGGTAGGTGAAGGCCTGAGGCCTCCGTGGCGCACCTTGTCATGTAGCACTTGTCTGCTCTCTTAATCGCCTCCTTCCCATCTCAGAAAGGCATTTCCTCAATTCATACTTGATTAAACTCAGCAGGTATTTAGCTTGTTATTGTCTTTGACTATGCTTAGAAAGAGGCAGGATATTAAAAATAGCAGTTTTTTCCCCCCCAGTACATATAAAATGCTCTGGAGGATGCTAGTGAAATAAAGCACACGTGCCAGCCATCCAGGGAGAGACAAATATAATTGCAAGACCACTTCTAGAAATGTGACACAAGCGGAATAAAGTTCCATAAGGTGCACTGGGAAAATTACAACAAACAAACTCACTGCCATCGAGTCGAATCTACTTCTCATACTGACCCTCCAGGACAGAGCAGAGCCGCTCCTGGTGGGTGTCTGCGGCCCTTCTCATGGACAGGAGCAGAACTTCCCGTAGTATGGCTGGTGGGTTCTGCGCTTGCCTTAGTGGTTAGAAGCTGAATGTATGACTATGATGAGCCCTGGGCCTCATAGTAGAAGAATACATTTGGGCATGAAGTGGGTAGGAAATGTGGGTATTTGAGTTGATATTTGAGTGAAGGGCAACGAACAGCTATAATCTTAAAGGTGGGAATAATAGGCCGGAAGAGAAGGGAGACAGCAAACATAGCGGAAAGAGTTGTTTCCTGGCAATTAGGAGGTTTGGGTTTTTACCTCTGGGCTGTCACTTGACTTTGTTAAAGTGACTTAAAGTGGATCATCTTATCTCTTTCTTCGTTTATAAAATGATATTGCTTGGCATAATATCCTGAAATCTCTTTTAACCCTAGCATTCCACGTATTGCTTTACATTGGGCTGGGTTTCTGAGCCAAAGGAACCTTAGCAAACGAAATGCTTCGCTATCAAGGGGAGGGCACAAATGGATTGCAGGTCACGGCGGCCCCATGGGTTGCGCAGGAGAGCCACACTTCACAGAACTTTCGAGACTGTGACTTTACAAAAACAGGTCACCAAGCATTTTTTCCAAAGATCCTTCCAATGAGTTTAAACTTCCAACCTGGTTTGGTGCATAATGATTTGTGCCACCCAGAGACACCGGGAAAACTATCCAAAACAAAACGAATTGCTAGTTAGTTGATCACTACTAATAATGACCTCAGAGGACAGAGTAGAACTGCCCAGTAATTATATATATATATACTAAACTTTTTCCCCCAGTAGTTTTGTTAGCATTTAATCCACATATCATACAGTTCAATAGTTCAAGCACATCAAGGAAAGTTGTACAAGTTTTAGAACACGTTCCTCATTCTTATACTTATCATTATTATTAACTTCCAGTTTCCCCCAAAGGAACCCTTGTGGTGTAGTGGTTACTCGTTGGGCTGTGATCTGCATGGTCAGCAGTTCAAAACCACCAGCAGCTCCACCGGAGAAAGACTGTGTTTTCTATTTCCATAAATAGTTCCAGGCTCAGAAACCCACAAAGGATCTCTATGAGTCAGCATTGACTTGATGACAGCAAGTTTTGTTGTTTTCTTCCCCCAACCTCCCCTGCCACCCCCCCAAAGAACCATTAATCCAGTTACTGTCTCTGTAGATTTACCTGTCCTGGATTCTATATACAGAAGTACATTAAAATAAAAACAAACAAGATAACCCCCCAAACTAACAGCAATAACAAAGTAAAACAGATTATCTCAATCAAAGAGAAAGCAGAAAATATTAAAAACTAAAACATATTTAAATGGATCATAAGAGAGATAAACGATAGAGTGCCTAGTGATAGGGTGCTACATTTTAAGCTGACTGCATCTGCGACAATCCACTTTCCCATGCAGTCTGCATGATAGCAAG
>NW_022103911.1:8364464-8377714 GCF_000313985.2 Echinops telfairi
CTCCTTAGAGTCAAAGATGGTGAGAATTCATCTCACACACTTTGGACGTGTTATCAGAAGAGACTAGTTCCCAGAGAAGGACATCATGCGTGGTAAAATGGAGGGGCCGGGAAAAAGAGGAAGGTCATCGAGGAGATGGATTGACACAGTGGGTGCCATCATGGGCTGGAACCTAAGGCTACTTGGGAGGCTGGCGGAGGACTGGGAGGTGTTTCCTTCTGTTGCACATCGGATCACTATGCGTAGGAACTGACTCAAAGGCATCTAACAAGTGTGCAACAGACGTAGGAACTATTCATTTTAACATTCTGGAATGAGAGTAGATGAGCTCCAGGCCTTTATAGTTTGCCTTTTCCAACTAATTAGATTGTAAAGTTTAGAAGAGTGACTAAGAGATTTCTCCTTGGTTACTCCATAGGAAGAATGAGGCTACTTTCACTCTTTTATAAGAGAGTCATTTGAGAATAGAAGGGCTTTAATGTTTCATAAGGTCAAACAATTTTGAACAGTCGAGTGCATTTTTCTTATTATGGCTTAGCAGGTGTTCTGGGGTCAAAAAAACTCTCTAAATATTTAACATGAAACTCATGAGGATTTGACTGTCTTTTTCTCCTGGACCAGTTGCATCTTTAGTGTTCATTAAGGAATGTACATGTATTTAGATTTAAAAAATTTCATAATCTAAATTTGGTTCTCCTGTGAACATCAACTAACCTAACATTCATTGAGCACCCACTGTTTCTCTGGCATTCTATTGTGCACTAGGGACTCTGTATATTAAGGCGTTTTTTTCTCCCAAGGACTCTGCTATCATCCTTTTAAGGTTTAGAAATAGGAGTTAAAACTACGGGGAGACTGGTAATACCCAATGGCATAATAGGTCACTACAAGGTGTATCTTCTTTTATTTCCATTTGATTAATCATATTTATCTACACTTATATAATCATATTATTATGCATTCATTTTCGTCTGTTATTTAAATGTGGCAGCTGTAACTAATTTAGATATCAACCACCTGCTGTGTTGCGCACTTCTCTATAAAACTATATTCTACAATCTGGAATATATCTAAAAATATTCAGAAGTAAATATATCATCATTAGCCTGTCATATTTGATCACAGTCTCACAGAAATAAGAAAATGAAAGCAAACAGAATGAATTGTGAGACAGAAGCCCTCCATTAGCCCTTAATTCTGCATGTGACTTAGAAGCACTACCTAAAGGCAAGATAGCTTTATGGGAAGCTGGGTAGTTTCTCTTGTCTTTGCCTTTATGCTGCCAGACAAAGGGCGGCGTTGTGAAGAAACTACTCCTGAACAGAGTGTATCTTCTATCAGACTCAAGGGAAATGTGCAGGATTCAGCTCCTTCTTCAGCAGAGGGCTTGGTGAGGACAAGAAGTCCCCTACCCTCTAGTCTATGCATCTATATGCATCTATAATTAGGTATAATTATATATTGTGAAGACTTTTCAAAACATAAACAATGGAACTATACAAATGATTGTCTATCTGTGTCCTTTTAATAAAATAATTTTCTTATGGATTAGAAATGCAATTGCCAAATGCAATAGCCTTTTATTTGTTATGGTCTGCAGCTTTACTGAAATCATGATCTTTCAAAATGGGTGCATAAGCAAATGTGGTGAAGAAAACTGATGGTGCCCAGCTATCAAAAGATATAGTGTCTGAGGTCTTAAAGGCTTGAAGATAAACAAGCAGCCATCTAGCTCAGAAGCAACAAAGCCCACATGGAAGAAGCACAGCAGCCTGTGTGATCATGAGGTGTCGATGGGAGCAGTTATCAGGCATCAAAGACCCGCAACAAAAAATCATATCAATGTGAATGAGGGGGAACACGGAGTGGAGACCCAAAGCCCATCTGTAGAAAATAGGACATCCCCTTACAGAAAGGTCACAAGAAAGAGACTAGCCAGTCAGGGTGCAGTATAGCACTGATGAAATCTGTAACTTTCCTCTAGTTCTTTAATGCTTTCCCTGCCCCCCTGCCCACTATCATGACCTCAATTCTACCTTACAAATCTGGCTATACCAGAGCATGTACTTTGGTACAGATAAGAGCACAACACAGGGAATTCAGGACAGATAAACCCGTCAGGACCAATAATGAGAATAGAGATATCAGGAGAGTAAAGGGAAAGTGGCAGGAGGAAGGGGGAACCAATCACAATTCCTAGAGGAATGGACAACAGAAAAGTGGGTGGAGGGAGACAGTGGTCTGTGTAAGACATGGGGGGAAATTGTTTGTTTGTAGATTATCAAGGGTTCATGAGGGAGGGAGGGTGGTGGTGGGATTGAGGAGATAATATCAAAGGCTCAAGCAGAAACAAAATATTTTTAAAATGATGATGGCTACATATGTACAAATGTGCTAGACACAATGTATGTATGTATGGATTGTGATAAGAGCTGTAAGAGCCCCCAACAAAATGATTTATTAAAAAAAACAAATTATGATCTTTGAGATTTTCAATATTATAGATCATTCTTCCTTTTTGAATATGGATTCCCATATTATTAAAAAGAAAACTGAAATTACATATTGAAAATAAATAGCACAGTTGAGTAAAAATAAAGAAAAATCACTCACAATAGCAACTGTCAGAGACAGAACATCTGATCTAGTTCATTTTTTAATTTTTAATCATAGATATCATTAAAAGGGGGATCATGCTGTACATACTGTTTAAAATGACTGTTACTACACAACAATATGTATGTGTCATGTTCCGTCATTGGTGTTACTTGTATTGGTGCGACAGTCCTGTTGCTGCTCATGGAGTCCCCACCCCACTGTGGACTTCCTCCCACAGCCTTTAGGAGTGTTTATTATCAATTTAAAGCTCAGAATAGTATGTATTAAACAGAGTTGTAAATTTGCAGAAAAGCAGTATTTCTTAGATCATATGAATATTAACAAAAGTAGCACAAAAAGAGGAAGACCTTCGACAAGAAGGATTGGCACGGTTGCTGCATCAATGGGATGGAGCACAGGAACATTTGTGAAGATGACCCAGGACCAAGAAGGGTCTCATACTGTCATACACCGGGTCATTATGCATTGCAACTGACTCAAGTCCATCTAGCAACAACAACACAGCAATAACATTGTTTTGCAAAAGCGTTCTACATTAACATGTTTCTCCTTTTCCGGTATTTATTATGTCATTTTCAAAAAAGTTCTTGGAACAGGTTCAGAAAGACGAGGGACCTCAAAAAGTTCATGAAAAAATTATATTATCTTTGAGTTCCCTTTCCCACGGACTTTTTAATTGTAATGTTATTATAATTCTAATTACAATATTATAGCTAAAACGCCAGAAAATATGGCCAAGTCAGCAACTATGAAAACACGGGTAATACCGAAAGCAGCAACAGCATGTGCTTGTAGGGACAAAGCCATGTGATTGTGAGCATCGTTACAATTGAGTGGGTATGATAACTCTGACTGGAGAAGATCCCAGAAGTGAATTAAAGTAGGTTTTTTTTTTTTCCACGCTTGCCGGTTTATTGCTACATGTTAACCAGGTTTACAAAAATGTCTTTGTTGTTATAACTATTGGGGCATTTTTATAAAAAAATAATAATTTTTTGATGGAACCCTGCAACATTTTTTTGTATAGAGTCGTTTTAGTGCCACCCCCTCTGGTAGTTCCCCAGGGTGATCTGTGTTTCCTGGACTGCTGTAGCGATGTCCCTGTGACTCCAAATGCAAACCAACAAGATGAATGATCAAGTGCATTTTTATTATGAAATTTAAATGAACAATTGATCCCTGTGTTAGGGTTTTCTAGAGAAACAAAACCAGGACACTTAGGATTTTCTCTCTGTATAGAAAGGGGAATAGATTACAAGGATCTACAGATAATCTCCTCCCTAAGGGACGGACAGTGGAAAAGTGGGTGAAGGGAGACGTTGGATGGTGTAAGATACGACAAAATAATAATAATTTATAAATTATCAAGGGTTCATGGGGGGAAGGGAAATCAGGGAGGGAGGAGAAAAAAATGAGGAACTGATACCAAGGACTCAAGTAGAAAGCTAATGTTTTGAGAATGATGAGGGAAACAAATGTACAAATGTGCTTGACACAATGGATGTATGTGTGAATTGTGATAAGAGTTGTACAATCCCCCAACAAAATGATTTAATTATTAAAAAAAGGATAGGTTTGTACAGCAAGAAGGAATATAACAGCTAATTAGTCCACACAGCCCTTTGTGGAATAGTTACAGAAATATACTGAAAGATCTTCAACTCACTCAGACTTTCAGTCCAAGGTCAAGAAGCAGGCAGTGGAGTCTTCCTTCAGACAAGACAGGCAGGGTCTACCACAGGCAGCAGACAGCAGGATGGGTCAGCAACTGTCAGTACAGTAGAAGCCCAGTCCTCGATGCTAATATGTTCTAGAAGGAGTGTCAAGATGAGATGCAGTCGAGTTCTGAATCAATTTTTCCCATAAAAAATAACTGAAAACAGATTAATCCATTCTTGACCACCAAGTTTTTGCCCTAACCTTGCCTTTTTATACAAAACATTACACAGAAATTTCAAAGTAAGTAAGTTCAGAATTAAATAATATAATTTAAATGAGAAACACTAAATCAAATAAGTTTTTAACAACTACAGTATGCTCCACACCTTGAGATTGATGAGGATCTGGATTTGTGGCCATAGATGTGGAGAGGAGGTATGGAGAGAGTCATTGTTTGGAAGGGGAATCCTCTTCCATAAAATCAAGTGGTAGCTGCTTTTTAGGAGATTTTTCCCTCCTTGGTCTTTTTTTCACTAGGATCTGCTGGCTTTCTCTAAAAGAAAATGTCTACATGGTCTGCTGCTGGTGTTTCCTTAACTGTTTTCTAAAAGGGTTTACTAAATTATCATCAATAATATCAACAACATGGTTAACCAGTTCCTTATTATGATGATTCTTTAAAAAAAAAAACTCTCAGGACCCATGCTCTTTATCTAAAAACAGTACAAAAAAAACAGTACAAAAAGCCACGAAAACTAAGAAAATTATAGCATAACGCTTGGAACACAGCCGCAAAACTTTTAAACAAAGCGTACTGACAATGCTAACTAATAGCGAATGACTGAACTGCTTTTGTTTATAAAAATCATGTGCATTGGATCAGATTCTGATGTTTTGTTTGAGCTCTGATGCAAAATTTTCTTGACATTTCACACTGAAATCTGATTATTTCCAGTACTGATGTGGTTGAGTACCAGGGTTCTACTGTAGCTTGAAAGCTTAGCAAAACAGACCCTGATGGGTTCTTGAACCCAAGTGATGCATGGATGACAGGATCCACCAGCCACAAACTCAAGCAGTGTATGTGTCAGCAGCATGGCACAGCAGGTCTTGAAGGAACTTCAAGCTCTAGCGGCAAGATCCACGAGTTGGCTTGGCCCACAGGTAGTGCAGCACATGGTGGAGGCAAAGAGCTAGCTCAAGCAACAACACACTGGTCTGATCACCAGTGAGGAAGAGAGAAGGGGGCAGAACTTAGAAAGCCATTTATCTCATTGCCCTCCAGTCATGCTGCGACCTGATTAAACTCTGCCCACAAGTTCCTATTTGCCTAGTTGGCACAAAAAACCTAACTAGCACACCTACTGTGGGAAACTGGGAAGTCACAGATTAGAAAAAAATATTCCTCCCTTCAATATCCCCACTCACTGACTTGTAACCCAACTTTGTTTGCATCTCTTCCTCCAATCAGCCAGTTTTGAAACACTGGCATCTCCCTTGATGTCATGGAGCTACCAATGAACAGCAACCACTAGCAATTCTACTTCTAAAATATCTGCCAGATATTTTTCATTTTGATCTCTATGGCCACCAGTTAAGTTTAGATATTTGTTTGTTTCTTGCCTAATTGAATGCAATATTATTAACCAGCCTACTAGTCTTAATGTCTCCTCTCAGTCAAACATTTTCTGAAATATAGTTCTAAGATGATCATTTTCTTGTTCAAAGTCTCAACACTTTTCTTTTTAATGAAAACGATTGTGCCAGACCTCCTCTCTTTTCAGTTAACAATGCCATATTCACCATCTAGCCTAAAGCTACATGCTATGAAACCATTGATACTTTTATCTGATTGTAATTTCTTCTTCTGATCGTGCTTGCTCTCAGTCTCTGGGGTTCTAGAGCTTATAGAGTGTGGTAGAAATAGGAAAACATTCAGAAATGCAAACTCCCTACCACTCAGTCTATCTCAACTGTTATATTCATTGTGATTTAATAGTATACTAATACATTTTCAGCACCTTGGAGTCAAAATATGACCTTAAATTTATACCATCTGAATTTTGAGTACATCTTAAGAACAGATTTGACTCACTAAACACTGACAGGAGACTTGATGAACTGTGGGATGACATTAAAATCATCTACATAAAGAAAACCCATGGCCATTTCAAAAGAAGGGTAAGAAAGAAAAGATCAAATGGATGTCGGAAAAGAAGATAAAACCTTACTTTTAAACACAAAATAGCTAAACCCACAGGAAGAAATAATGAAATAAAAAGGATGAACAGAAGATTTCAAAGAGTTACTCAAAGACAAAGTAAAACATTAAACTGAAATATGAAAGGGTTTGGTGTTAGAAAACCAAAAGGGTAGAACATGTTCAGTATTTTTCAAGCTGACAGAGCCAAAGAGAAAATTCAAGCCCCAAGTTGAAATAGTCAAGCTCTCTATGAACAAAATAGGGAGCCCTGGCAGTGTACTGGTTAAGCCTTGGGCTGCGATCCACAAGGTGGGCCGCTAGAAACCACCAGCAGCTCCGTGGGAGAAAGATGGCCTTGTACTGCTGTAGGCAGTTACAGCCTCAGAAGGCCACAGAGCTCACTATGAGTCAGCATTGACTAGATGGCAGTGAGTCTGTTTTTTTGTTTAATTTATGGACAAAGAATGCTGAATGATGAAGAAAGAACCAAACGAACACGGAGAGAGTACACATTGGCGCTACCACAAGAAGAGACGCCTTACATCCAACTATTTCAGAAAGTAGCCTGTCCTCAAGAACTGATGACATTGAAAGCAAAGTCAAGCTGCTCAGCAGACATTGGTGAATGAGAAGGCTCTAGGAATTGATGGAATACCCAACAAAATGTTTCAGCAAGGGGGTGCGGGGCTAGAATTGCTTTGCTTCCAATGTCTAGGAATTTGTTGAGAATTTTTGCATCTATGTTCATGAGCGATATTGCTCTCTACTTTTCTTTTTAATTGGTGTCTTTTCCTGACTTTGCTATTAGCATTATGTTTGCTTCATAGAGTAGGTTCAAAAGTACTACAGACTTTATATGTTCTACCACAGTTTGATCAGAATCGCATCAGTTCTCTAAATATTTGGTTAAATTTGCCAGTAAATTGTCTGGGCTCAGGCTTATTCTTTGTTGTGACTTTATTTTTATGGCCTGTTTAATTTTTTTTTGGTGATGCTTTGTTCAAATTTTTTACTTCAGTCTCTATTAGTTTCAATAGGTAGTTTTGTTCTAGATTTCCCCCCATTTTTGTCTATGCTTTCAAATTTGCTCTTCATTGTACTCTGTTATTATCGTTTTAATTTCAGCTGGTTCTGTTGTGATATCCCATACTTCATTGATTATTTATGTAATTTGCATGTTATTCTTTTTTCCCTTTGTTAAAATTTCCAGTAGCTTGTCAATTGTATTAATCATTTCAAGGCACCAACTTCACTTTGATTAAAAATATATCCAGGTAATAAGGTCACATACTACTTTGGTTGCTAGTTTGATAGCACTGAACCATTCTCTCCCCTGTCGCCTGGTGTAACTAGTAGCAGGGGACATGTGGAAATGTGTCTTTGATCGCTATTCAAGAAGAGAGCAGGTTGGACTGGTGTTGACCACCATCTGTCATTGACCCAATGGCACTGGAAAAGTGGTGGCACTTTCCCAGTAGCTTGAGCAGCAGAGGAGAGGGAACATCATATCATTTGTTCTCCCTTTTGAGCTTTTAAAATTTGTTGTAGTCATTATTAGTTTCATTTCTCTTCAATGAAAGTTTTCCTGTTTTACTTTTTAGTTTTTTTTTCCATTTTGTATCTAAATGTTGTTCTTTGTATGACATCCAGGATAGGTAAGTCCATAGCAATAGTAACTGGATAAATCATTTATTGAAGTTATGTAAGGGAAGGTTGGGGGAAATGGGAACTGATAATAATGAGGACAAGAAAGAAGAAAATGTTCTAAAATTTATTTTGGGGATGATTGTATAACTCTTTTTAATATATTTAAGCTATTGAATTATATGACAAGTGCAGCATATGACAATATAATTTTTTTTAAAAAAGGAAACCCAGGGATGAAAGGGGATGGGTAATGGCACTTTTATGGGATGGTGATGGATGAACTGAAAGAAAAGGTGTTTGAATCATGATTGTCAAACTGATGGTTTGTGTAAACTTTCACCCAACTCAATAAAAAGATTTTTTTGTTGGTTTTTTTTTTTAAAGAAAGGGAAACAAGGAAAAAGAAACACAACAGCAGCACACTATCTGCACAAGTGCTAACTGATAAACACAGTTGCTCTGGGAATGCAGCATTGACTCCCTGGGCACATGCACGACTGTCACTGGAAGGTGCAACAACACCGAAGTGTTGAGGAACAGGGAACTCACTCCGCAGTACTAAAGAAAATTTTAAAAGGTGGGGAGAGGAGAAAAAACAAAGAAAATAAAACAAAAACAAGGATCGAGTGGGACAAGGGAAGAAATAAGAAGGAAAAAAGTGAAAGAGGAAGGGGTGACCCAGGGGAGAAAAGGAGCCCATGGCCCATGGCCAGTTGGGAAATGTGGAACTCATTAAACACGCAGTGTCAAGGTGAGGGCATGTAATCCCTCGGGGCTAAGAAAAAAAAGAAAAAGAAAAGAAAAAAAAGGTAGGGAAGGCGAGGAAGCAAAAAAGAGCAAAACAAAACAATGACAAGAGGGAAGACTTAAGTTGAAGCTTTCAAAACAAAGAAAATAAAGCAAAATGTATTATATCCAGAGCAGAACCAGATCAGAGTGAGAGCCTGAGCAAGCACAGGCAGTTCAGTGGGCTTGGGGGCATTTAGTGCTTGTGGATAGAGGTGGGCCCCCTAGGTGGTGGTGCAAGGTAAGAAGATAGATCATCCCTCTCTGATTGCTGATCACCAGTGTGGGCTGGGGTTCAGTCTTGGTCTAGCAGAGCCAATGATCTGGTTTCTTTTCCAATCAGGACACTACAATAAATCAGACCACGCTGTGCTGGTTGACTGATCATTGTTTTGTATGTCTCCAAGTTCCTTATTTTTGTTCAGTCTCTTCCTCTCATCAATTTTTGTTCTTCTTCTGTATCTTTTTATTTGCAGTCCTGGGTTCCCTGTCTGTTCATTTGATTTCTCTTGCCTTTGTCATAGAGAGTTTGGATAGCAGTGTGGATCTGCCGATTCTGCCTTCTTGGGTCTATCTCCTCAAACCCTTATTTTTAAAGGATCTGTGGTGTCTGTGGTAAATCTTTATCGTCAACCCCTAATATTGTTCATGCATCTCTTCTTTCATTACTGAACTTTGTCTATTTTGTATTATTTTCAAGTTATCAATCTTCAAGTTTTCTCTTGAACTTTTTCATATTTAAAAAAATCTGTAATAATAGTTGTTTTATCATTCATTTTATTTTCTTTTGTATTGTCTCTTTCACACACACACAAGTGTGAGTAAAATTTATTTTT
Source organism: Echinops telfairi (assembly GCF_000313985.2). Taxonomy (NCBI): domain Eukaryota; kingdom Metazoa; phylum Chordata; class Mammalia; order Afrosoricida; family Tenrecidae; genus Echinops; species Echinops telfairi. The sequence continues at coordinate 8,374,215 of NW_022103911.1, forward strand.
TATGTGTCATTTGAGACAGGTTGCATAGAGCCCCCAAACCCACTGCTGTTGATTTCTACTCAAAGCTACCCGCTAGGGTATTAGGACAGCTCTTTCCATTTTCTGAGACTGCCACTCTTGGGTGAAGATAACAGCTTTATCTCTCTTCTATGAAAGGATTTATGGGTTTGAACCACTGACCTTGTGTGCCAACAAGGCCTGCTGAATTCTCGATACAGCAGTTCAACTTCCTTAGGAACCAGGGAATTCTCTTACATAATGACAGTAAAAATTAGAATCCGCTTCTTTAATCAATATCCCTCATAACACCTGTCAAATTTTTTCATTTGGCTTTTGTATTTGTATTAATGATCTCTATTTCTTCTTCTTTTAAACTGTTCATCATTGTTGATTATTCCTTTTTTATAATCCTCTTTACCCAGTTATCTTTATGCACAATAAAATGCACCAATTGTGTGAAGTTTGATAGTATTTAGGAAGCTTACACAGTTTTGCGATTAAATCGATAATCTGAATTTAGAATATTGCCATCGCTTCAAAAAGCCCCTCACATTCACCTGGACTCACTTCCCACTCCCATCCAAAGTTCCAGGCAACTTCCGTTCTCCTTTCTGTCTCATAGTTTTGAGTCTTCTGGAAAATTCTTAGAAATCGAATGATACAATATGTAATATTTTCTATTTGGCTTCTGTGTTGTGGTATGCTAGTTTTGAAGTTCATGCATGTTGTTACATGCTTGTTCTTTTTTACTGCAGAGCAGCAGTGCATGGTTGGGATATACCCTGGTTCATTTACCCATTCATTTTGTTACAAACATTCATGCATAAGTCTGTGTGGGTATGTGTATGTTTCATTTCTCTTTGGTAGATGGGTAGGTGTGTATTTTATGGACTATCTGGTAAGTTTGTTTATGTTTAATTTCTTGAGAAACTGCCTGTTATGAGTTGACTTGTGTCACCCCATAATATGTATTGTAAATCCTAACCCCTTCCCCTGTGGAAGTTAACTCACTTGGAAGTAGAGTTTTCTCGGTTATAGTAATAAGGTGATATCTGTGATGGGTACGTCTTAAACTTCTCTCTGTGGAAGTTTAAAAAGAACAACTAGGCACAAAAACAAGCAAGTGAAGGAAAGATGAATGGCACAGGAAAAACACCGAAGAAGCTGAGAGAAGGATTGTCCCCCACAGTGGACAGAGTGAGCCTTCCCTTAGAACCGGGGACCTGAATTTGGACTTCTAGCTTCTCAAACCATGGAAAAATAAATTTCTGTTCAAGTGGCTGTATCATTTTCCCTTCCTGTTGGTAATGGGACTAGGAGTCAGGATTGACTCTTCGGCCCTGAGTTGATTTGTAATGTGTAGCAGTTCCAGTTCTTTCACATCACTGCCAATCCTTAGTGCCGTCATTCTTTCAAAGTTTAGCTATCCCGGATGGCAGTACTCTTCCATTTAAGAGTTAAATTTGCATTCAGCTAATAACGAATGAAAAAAATAACAACATTTTTTTCCCCATGATCCTTGTTGGCCGTTCATAAACCCTCAGGTAAAATGTCTCTTAAACATGTTTTTCTCATTTTTTCAAGTTGGGCTGCTTGTTATTTTATTATTGGACAGTCAGAGGAGTCTTTATGTCCCGTTGTTGCTGTTGACTTAATTCCAACTCAAAGTTTCCCCACGTGCACGAAGGAAAACTGCTCCATACAATTTTTAAGGCTGATTGAACCTTTCCGAAGCAGATTGCCAAAACTCTCTCCCCAAAGCGTTTCTGGGTTCCTTCCAACAACTTGCCTTTCACTAGTCCTCAGGTTCTTAAATGTTTCCTCCACAAAAGGAAACTTTCATATTCTAAATATAATTTTTATCATATATATTACTTGGACACAATTTTCCCTAGTCTGTGGAGTTTTCTTTTTCTGAATGATTTTTTTTATAGAGCCAAACCTTTTAACCTTGGTAAAGTGTAATTATCAAATTTTAAAAATAGAATCATGTTCTTTATATCATATCTAAGAAATCTTTGTCTAACCCAAGTTGGGGCTGGGGGAGAGGAAGTGATCCTAGGAAGTTGTAGACATTTGAAAATTATAGCTCTAACATCCAGGTTTCTGATCCATTTTGGATGAGCTTACCTGTATGGTATGAGAAGAGTCTAAATAGATTTTTTTAAAAACGTATAGACATCAAATTGTTCCAGAACCATTTTTCAGATAGATTATTCTTTTCACTACTAGGCACCTTTTTGAGAATCAATTGGTGACAAATGTGAGGCTTATTTCTTGGCTCTTGTTCTGCTCATTGATCTGCATGGCTACACTTACACCTCTATGCTACTATTTCCATTACTTACTCATCTTTTAAAATTATACCCTTTGTAACTCTTAGTTTATCTTTAATGATCTATTATTCTGACATTGGAAGTCCTTGTTTGTCTAAGAAAAATAGTGTTTGTTTTCTGGTTTGCTGAGTAATATCTGTGAGCTCCTATGTCATTAATGTGTGGGAATCCTGGGGACCTGAGCTGAGAATGCCTTCCCCTCCAGAAGATCTCCATGTCTTGTCTCTTAGCCAGGGCTGTTTGCGAACCTGAGGCCAGGGCCAGGCCCAGGACAAGGTTCATCCCACTGATGAAGTGGAGGACATCCCACTGAAGGAGGGTCATGGGGAGGGATGGGCCTTCTTCAGGTTGCACGCTAGGTGACTCTCTTGCTTAACCCAGGTCCCAGCCCTCCGGAGATGATTTCATTTGGAAGTTATCCATGTATGTAGGTTTAGGTTTATCTTGCTCCTCATGCAAATGAGCTCAAATCTCAGCATTCCGAAGCTCTTTAATCACTTTCTCTAAGTATAGGAGACTCAGAGTTAGTTCTCCTCTCATACAAGGGACCTTCAAAATTCATTGACATGTACTCTGAGTTTTTAAGTTAGCTCACTGTCTCTAGTAACTTTATTATTACTATTATTTGCATGTGTTTATTGCCTCATTATTTAATTTTTCTCACTTTATTATAAACCATCACTGCACTGAAAACATGATTTATCCTGGATTTAATTTTACTTTGGTGGGCAAAATCCTCAAAAACCATGCGACCTTTGGTATATTTAAAGTAGTAACTAATTTCTTTCAAGATTATTATTTCCATGGCTGCATTGACTAGAAAGATATGCCTTAAGTTTTTTTTAAGTAGAATGTTTTCTTCAGAATGATTAGTAGATGAAAAATGTAGATAATGGTTGGAGTAATAAATATTTTCCAAAATGACTGGTTTGACCTTCAATAATAGATAATTCTATTTCCATTTATTCATCAGTCCTGAGGCTCAAAATAGTACTGTAAGTGCTGGGTAATTTTCTCCACTGTGATTAAGCCCCTACTAGGCAGGTAAGCCTGCCCATGCTCAGAGTACACTGATTTTCTTTCTCATAGCTCTTTGCTGACATGCAGGGTTTCAATATATTGTTTATATGCTCTACAGACCAAGAATAATTTAATCTGAATCTT
>NW_022103911.1:8380505-8381509 GCF_000313985.2 Echinops telfairi
CTTTATTTAGAAGAGGATATGGAATGGGAACTATCATTGCTGAAGTCAAATGGATGTTGCCTGGAAGCAGAAAGTATCAGAAATTATGATTACCTTTTTGTCCTTGTTCACTAAACTTTGTGGCATTTAACTGTTTACGAGTACATCAAAACACATTTTGGATACCATAGTGAAGAATAGGAATCACAGAACACTTAAGTGTCCTCATGTGAAATGATAGATAATGCTTAGGTCATGAGGAAGTCATTAGAACAGAACAAGGAGGTTACTGCATAGGTTAAAATGGGGAGGTGGGGGTCAGGGTTGTATGCCTTGTCCGTGCTGTCTGCTGAGCAAATAATCTGAGACACTGGGCCATTTGAAGAACCCATCAAGATTGGAGAAAAATTTTTTAACAGCCTTCAATATACAGATGACACAACTTTTCTTAGTGTAACAAAAAAAAATAGTGTAAAAAAATAATACAAAGCACTCACTGATGAGAAACAAAAATTAAAGCCTCAATGTAAAAAAATTAAGAATGATCATAACTGGACCAATATATATTAATCAGAAAATTCTTGAAGTTGCCAAGAATTTTACTTTACTTGGATCCAAAGTAAATGCACAAGGAAGGAAGGACCAGTCCCCCCCAAATCAAATATCACATCGCGTTGGACAAATCCACAGCAAACATGTTAAAGAGTAAATATATCACTTTCAGGACCAAGGTGCATCTTACCAAACCCATGACATTTCCAATCACCGCACATGTCCTCTATGAGGTGGAGCTGCGTCCAGGGCTCTTAAGCACAACAAAAGGTACAATGGGAGATCATGCTTAAGAAGATTGTTGCGGTGGGGTGTCGTCTAGTCCTTTCCTGCCGATAGCAATTTCTACTCATAATAATGCACAGGAGAACAAAACAGTGCTTAGTCCTGGGCCATCAGTATGATCATTGCTATATTTGATCCCATTGTTGCAGCCACTGTCTCAATCCATCTTGTAATGGGTCTTCTTCCTC
>NW_022103911.1:8383445-8385269 GCF_000313985.2 Echinops telfairi
CAGTCCCTTATGACAATTCCTAAAATGTACCATGGGCTTCCATTTTCACCTAGAACTCCAATGATTTTTAAACACCCAGTGGACCTTGAACATTTTCACTTTCAAGCACTATTTCACAGCCAACGGTCTTGGTCCAATAATCGAAGCGCTTCTAGCCTCTGCGAGACATGTTCCTTGACATTGAGAGAGCAAGTTATCCAGTCCTCTCTGTTTCTTTCCCTGCACACTTCATTCCTCTGCAAGCAGAGGGTGGACTTGAACTTGCATTGGGTTTGCAGCCACAGGATTTGCATTTGTTATTGGTCTCTTCTGCTACGAAGCTAAGGGATGTGAGCACTTTTGTTCCTTATTTGAAAAAAAGAACATTATTATGATTCTAACCAACAAACAAGCAAAATCAAGACACTTGGCACTAATGTGAGGCCCATACAGCATAATTAATACGAATTTTTCTATACAAATAATATTTTAAAATACTATTAATATTTGATCAGTTGGTCTAATTAATCTGCTTTTCTCTCTGGCCCTAGGACCCCGTGATTTTGGTCCTTATATCACATCTTCTCTGCTATGCTTATTATCCTAGCACTGTGTGGTTGATGACTGATTCTACCCTGGCCTCATATTTGTTCGCTTTTCTTGGGGTACTTGAGTGGTGCAAACTGTTAGTGATTTCAGCTACTAGCCATAAGAGTAGAGGTTTGTGGCAACCCAGAGATGCCTATGAAGAAAGCTCTGGATATCCACTCCAAAAATTCCGCTGCTGAAAACCGTGTGGAGTCCGTTTGTACTGTCAAACCCAGGGTCCCTAGAAGGTGGACTAGAAGTCATGGCAACTTGAATTCTGGGGTTCTTACTCTGGCAGTGTTGCTTTATTGTGCACACATGACCCCCTCCTCCTCTTCCTCCTTCTTCTTAAAACAGGCGCTGACCTTGTCAAACTTGGTTGCTGATGTTTCTCTTGCTCCCAGTGTTCTGACATTCTCCCAACTGGATCCTATGGCCTGATCTCCTAGGTCCTAGGAACCGTTGGGTGCCTCATAATGACATTAACTGTAAGAACAGTCATTTCAGAGCAAACATTCTCTTTGGGGGGGCAGGCAATCCTCTAGAGTCCTACTCATCTAATGGACCAAGTGCATCAGAATAACCTGTAAGGCCAACAGAAATGGAGCTTTCCATCTACCCACACCTACTGCATCAGCCTCTCAGGGGCTCAGTCCCAGGACTTGTCTTCAGAGAAAGCATTCCTGGTACGTTAGGGATACTGAGAGAGATTGGACAATTCATCCACCCCTTCTTCTCTAATCAAAATCCTTAGACCTTCTCATGAACCTCTACTGCAGAAACCACAATAATGATAGTAACATATTGATTGCTTACAAGTACAAAGCACTACAATAAATACTTCTGTTTTAACGATTACTTCTACTATTTAATTATTCACATTATGAGTATGTATAATCTTCATTTTCTAGATTAATAAACAGAAGCAACAGAGAATTTCAGCAACTTTCCCAAGATCCCTCCACTAGCAAGTGTTAAAACTGAAATTCACTGCCAAATTGCTTGAACGTCGTCTACTTTGAATGACCATACTGTAGCACTACAGCTATTTCTGTACTTGGAACTCGAATTTTCTTCTTATCTGTAAATTTCCTTTGATATAGATATGGACTTTGATATAGGCATAGAGATTTGCTGAGCTGACTCTGATTCATGGCAATCTTAAATACAACAAAAGGAATCATGGCTGGATCCTGCATTATTCTCACAATTGCCCACATATTCGTGTCTCTCATGTGACTTTGATATACTTGAAAA
>NW_022103911.1:8386094-8399806 GCF_000313985.2 Echinops telfairi
ATGAATTAAGAACCACTCTCATAGAACTATCTGTCCCCGGGTGACCCAGTTTGGGTATTCTATTGTTGTTAAGGTAACCTTTATGATTGTTCTGCTTTGATTCACAAGAAATGGGTATCTTGAGACTCCATTTAATCTCATCTTTCTCACATGGGAAACAAAATTCTGGGTGGCTTTAGTAGACAGAGTGCAGTGCAGTGAGATAGATTGTTCATTGCATTTGTCCTGCTGAGATGCCGGGCAGAAGGTCACTTGGAAGCAGTCTAAAGTACCCATTCGTGAAGACTGAGCCATGTTTGGGGACAGGCTTTGGATACAAACAATGTCATTTCTCCTCAACTACTCAACTAAGAGGATTTCTCTAGTATATCTAGTGGGCTATCTCCATTTTCATTTTTATGGATTTCACTTTTTCCACTTTTATTTCTGCCTCCAATAGAAAGCATATACTTTCCTTAAGATCACATATGACCTTTAAAAATGTAATTCCAATGGAGATTATCTGCCCTATTTATTTTTCACCTGGGCTTAATTTTTGGCAAGCCCTTTCATTTTTCATGAAAAAAGCTCTTTCATTTTTTTCCTCTTTACATTTTAACATTCTATCAATAAGAGATATATTTTTCATACAAATAAAATTCTCCATTTTAAGTATAAACTTTTTGAGTTTCAGAAAATGTATACTGACCTAAGAACATCACTATAGTCAAATTTAAACCAATTCATCCTCTTAAAAGCTCCTATCTAAGTCTGTTTCCCCCTACCAGGCAACCACTGATTTCCTCCACGGGTTTTGCCATGACAAAAAATTTATATAAATGGCAATATGCACACATTTGAGCTGTCTCTTTTCATTTAGCGTGATGCCTTATAAATCATTCATATGGCTGTATGTGTATGTAGTTAAATTTTTTTTTTTTTTTTTGCTAAATGATAGTACACTGCTTGGATATACCATCTCTTACTTAGTCTTTAATCACATATCACTTGAAGGATATTTGCATTGTTTTCATTTTTTGGTCATTCTGAATAACACTAATTTAAACATTATGTAAAAGTTGTATAGTCATGCATTTTTATTTCCCTTGCTAGATATCCAGAAGTAGAATCCTATGTCATATGGTACATTTTAGTTTTAAAAGTGGCTGTACCACACTTTGCATTTCCATGAGCAGTGTATGAGAGTTTCAGTTCTATCATGTCATCATTAGCACCTTTAATTTCAGTTATTGTAATGGGTGTGTATTGGTATATTATTGTAGTTTAAATGTGCATTTATCTAATTACCCATGATTCTGAGCTTGTCATATTCTTTTTTTTTAAAAATAATCATTTTATTGGGAGCTCTTACAGATGTCATAACATTCCATAGTTCAGCCACATCAAGCAGTATTTTACACTTGTTACCACAATCAGTTTCAAAACATTCTTCTTCTTGACCTCTTTGATATAAGCTCCCCTTAATCCCCTCCATCTCCCCATTACCTCCCTTAAACCTTTATTATTGTTATTATATATCTATATATTTACCATATCTTACACTATCCAATATATCCATTCACCTAAAATTCTGTTGTTTGCTCTGCTTGAGAAGGTTGTATAGTCATCATTTCTATCAGCTTCCCTTGTCCCCTTCCTCACTCTCTTCCTGTACCTTTAGGAAACTGTTACCCTTGTTACTTTTTCTGAGGGGTTATCTATGTTGGCTTTCATGCATTGAACGATCTTAATAATACCAATGAACATATGCAAGTCTTACAAAGTTAATGAGATAGAACTGAAACCATGATAGAAGGGGGAGGAAATAGTTATGTGTTTCATCAGTGCTATTCTGCACCCTGCATTTATCATCCCTTCTTTTGGCCCTTCGGTGAGGGACTGTCCAATTATCTTATAGGTGGGTTTTGGGTCTCCACTACATCCACTATTAAAACTTCATCTTTCTCAAGGATGAGCGGGTGGTTTCAAACTGCTGACCTGGTTCTTAGCAGCCCAACACATAACCACTACACCAGGGTTCCTCTCATGAGCTTGTCATATTCTTGTTGGTCATTCATATATTATCTTTTGAGTATTTGATATAGTTAAAGTTTATTGTGCCAACCTGGCCAGTAAACACATATGGTGTTAATTGAAGGGCGGAGAGATAAATGATTCGGTGAGTCTCACCTTTCGAGTTCTCGGGTCTCTTGCTTGTGATGATTGGACTAGGGTGCAACTGCCTTAGCCAGTTCCCTGCTTCAGCTGGCAAGGGTCACTTCCTGCAAGGAGAAGCCACATGGACCTACTCCAATGCAGCCTTGGGTGCTGGAGCAGCCATGTGGAGACCCCTGCCAGTGCTGAGATGCTTACATGTTCACTGATTCAGTTTTCCTCCAGCAGTCGGTATCATTGTGTGTGTTTTGTGAGATGGAGGAGGACTTTGTGGATTGGTTTCGGACATATGGGTTAATGTTGGACTTGTGGGCTTGGGCAACACTGGGTTGTGATGTTTTCTTGATGTGCACTTACCCTTTATACAAGAAACTCTCTCTTATACATGAGTTTCTGTGGGTTTGTTTCTCTAATGTAACCAGACTAATACAGTATTAATGTTGAATATCTTCTTATTCTTCAGTTGCAAATTTAAAACATTTTGAATGTAAGTCATTCAGGTCTGATACATGTTTTGTTTGTCTAATATAATCTATCAATGTATCAATGTGTGGCTTTAAAAAATTATTGCAGGCCTTTCTTGAGACACTTTTTAAATTTGACAATGTCCAACTTGACTGAAGTAATGGGCCTAACATAATAGCAACTGTGAAGAGAGTGCTAGACTTGGCAATGTTTTGTTCTGTTTATCCAAAGTCTCCTTTTAGATTTTATTTTTTAGTTTTTATTTTTAAGCTTAGTTCTAAGGTCCATTTAAAACTACCCTTTGGAGATTGGATTTCTGGACTATGTATCATTAAGATTATTCTTTTCCTATAGAATTACTCCAGTAGCTTGTAAAAAATTATTGACCAAAAAATGTGAGTCTCTAATTCAGCGGTTCTCAACCTGTGGGTCTATGACCCTTTTGGGGTTTGAACGACCCTTTCACAGGGGTTGCCCAATTTATAAGAGTAGTAAAATTACAGTCATGAAGTATCAATGAAAATAATTTTATTGTTGGGGGGGTCACCATAGCATGAGAAAATGTATCAAAGGCTTGCGGTATTAGGAAGATTGAGAACCACTGCTCTCTCTTCACTGTTTATACCTAACCATATGTTAAAATCATACTTTGTAGATTACTACAACTTTATTTGTTTATTTCCTGAAATTCTTATTTTTTTATAACAATTTTATTGGCATACAATTAATGAGTTAGACAGTTTAATGATGTTAATAAAAGGGCTATGCAATCATTACCTCAATCAATTTTAAAACATTTTCTTCATCCTTGTATCCATTATTATTATAATTTTAAGTAAATTTTGAAATGCACTGCTTTTTGAATGAAATTATTTTGGTTATTCTTGGTCTTTTAAATTATTGCAGACATTTTAGAATATATTTGCCACTTTCTCTAAAAAACGTATTAAGAGTTTTTATTGGCATTGCATGTCATGTATGGATTCATTTCCAACACAAATTCACTGCCATCAAGTCAATTCCACTCAGAGGGACTTTCTTCATATTTTGTTCTAAGTTCTCACTTTGACCCAATTTAAGATATCATCTAATTTTGTTTAATTGTCACAGATTGGGGGTCTTTCCAGATGAAAACAAGAAACATCCAACCCAATTGAAGTTGAGGTGCTTCTGACTCCTGGGATGTCAGAGTGGGTGTGAGAGTGGGACAGGACTCCAGACTGCTTTTAAATACTGAGTTTGCAGAAGGCCATAGTCAAACCTTTCTTCTGAGGAGATTCTGCATGGACCCTAATCTCCATTTTTTCAGTTATCAGCAGAACATGCTAGTCATTTGCACCATCCATGGACTCACTCATTCCTGGATTGTTTTCTGTTATTAATTTTGAATTTATTTCATATTTGGTCAGAAAAGATACTCTGTATGATTAAATTAATGTATTTCTATTATGAATGAGTGAATTACTGGGGTATTATAGAGCATGTGATCTATTCTTGTGACTATTCCATCTGCGTTAGAAAAGAATGTGTATTCTGCTATTGGGTAGAGTGTTCTTTTGATGTTAATTAAGTTAAGTTGTGTTATCATGCTTCCAAGTCTTTTGCTTCTTCTCTGTCCAAGCTGTGTGTGATTGAGGACTGCACTCAAAGTCAAAGTATATTCACAAAACTCCTCAGGAACTCAAGAGTTGCTGTTCTCTCTGTAGTTTTACTACACTCCTACTTAGCATAGAAGCTAGCTAGCGTTATTTGGGGAGTTTATTATCTCAGTTCTTTTACATGCTTTGATTTCTAAAAATTTTCAGTTAAGTTTTCATCTGATCTGAACCGAGCCTACAATATCTGCCGAGTGAAAATGTGGGTCTCACAGTCTGGACAGAGATGAATGGCCCTTGGAGGCAGGCCACTAACTCGCAGTTCAGTAGCATTTGCACGGTAAATTATTCTGAGCTTGTTTCTTGTGTTCTTTCAAAAGAATGCAAGATCCTTTCATTGTATTCCAATGCCAGAAAATGCTATTTTTAATAATGTTGGCCTTTTAGTGCTTCATTTCTGAGGAGCATAACATTCTTTTCAGAGGACCATGAAAGCAGAACTCCATTCCTGTCTTTGGAACATCTCTTCTCTTGACTTCCATGACACTCCACTTCTAGCCACTGGCTCCTTGCCAGTTCCTTGAAATTTAGAATATTTTGGCATTTAGGACAACCCTCCTTTTTCAGTAAAGGTTATTTCCTTGGTTCATGCTTTCTTGGTAGAGTTTTTGATTTGCCATCCATATGCTATTTTGCTACTTGTAAAATAGATAGCTCCAGCTTAGTTGTTTCTCATACTGTGCTTCCTTGAGCATTGCTGTGCTTATGGAAGCTACTTTACCAATATTCCAAAGGCCAGCAGGGTCACCCAAAGTGAACAGGTTTCAGCGGAACTTGGAGACTACCAAGAAGGAATAGGCTGTCTGCTTCTGAGGGCTTAGCAGCGGGAAACCACATGGAACGATTCAAAACACTGTCAGACGCTAAAAAGTTCAGGAAAAGATGCAAACTATTGTTGGAGATAGTGCCAGGAGATGAGCCCCTCAGATCAGAAGGTATTCCAAATCGACCGAGGAAGAGCTGGCTTCTCACTGAAAAGTCAAGTAAAGCTGTCTGGACCTGGATTTGCTGATGAGGCACGACTCAAACTAAGAAGCAGCAGCTTCAAACATCAATTAATAATCAGAACTTGGAATGTACAAACTATGACTCCAGGAAAAATGGAAGTTCTCAAATATGAATGAACACATAAAGATCAACATTCTAGGCATTAATGAGCTGAAAGACTGATATTGGCTGTTTTGAATCAGAAAATCATATAGTTTACTATGCTGGAATGAGTCACTCAAAAGAAATGGCTTTCTTTGCATTCATTGTCAAAAAGCACACTTTTGTCAAGAGCTATCTTGAAGTACCATGCTGTCTGTGATAGCATTATGTCTATCCTTTTTCTAGGAAATACAATTAATATAACTACTATTCAAATTTATGCACCAGCCACAAAAGCTACTGATGAAGAATCTGAAGAATTCTACCATTGTCTAAGCTGGAATTTGATCAAATATTCAGTCAAGATGCATTGATAACTATTGGTGATTGGAATGCAAACGCTGGAAACAAAGAGGCCTTGGTGATAGAAACCAAAGTGGAGATTGCATGATAGAAGTTTGCAAGACCAACAACTTCTTCATCGTAAATACTTTCTTCAACAACACAAAAGGCAAGCATACCCATGGGTTTCTTCAGATGGAATACTCAAAAATCAGGACTGCATCAGCGGGAAGAGACAGTAGAGAAGCTCAATACCAGCAGCTAAAACTAGACAATGGGCCAACTGTGGAATAATTCCTCCTATGTAAATTCAGACTGAAGTGGAAGAAAATTAAAATAAGTCCTTGAAAGCCAAAATACGACCTTGAGCCTATCTCACATGACACTTGAGACCATCGCTAGAACAGATTTGCTGCGCTGAGCACTGATGAGAGAAAATCTGACGAGCGGTGGGAGGACATCAAGACCATCAGAGAAGAAAACACAAAGCCACTACAAAGACAGGAAAAAGAAAGAGCCAAGAGGATGTCGGAAGAGGCTCGGCTGTGCTCTTACTCACAGCGTAGCTAAGGACCACAGAAGAAATGATGACTTCAACGAGCTGAACAGAGAACTCCAGAGGGCAGCTGGAGAAGACAAAGTAAAAGAATGTGCAAAATAATAGCTTCATATCTTAAAATGAAAGAACTCTATAAAAAATTCAAGTCTTGTGTTGCAATATTAAAATATTCTATTGGCAAATTATGGAGGGATACAGGAAACACCAAAAGAAGATGGAACAAATACACAGAGTCACTGTACCAAAAAGGATTGTTTGTTCTGTTTAGAAATAATATACTTCTCTTTAAAAAAATCATTTTATTGGGGGGCTCGTACAACTCTTATCACAAGCCATACATACATCCATTTTCTTAAAGATGGAGGTTTCTTCCTTTAATGCTTGGTTTATGCTACTAATAGCTAAAATACATGGGCTCAGCCACCATCTTTCCTCTTAATTTATCATAAATTTTAGTTAATAACTGTGTGAACTGTAGTAAGTTTCCTATACTTTCTAAAGTATTTTAACCTAAAGTTGATGTTAAAGACATTACCTACTGCATAAACTATATGGTGCTTAGGAGAATGTTTGCATTCATTAAATATTAATTGTTTCCTTTTACTTGGAACCCAGGTTTCGACTTCGATTCTCATGCCATACCTCATATTCCACCTTCATAATATAAGACCTAATTGTCAATCAATTTTATAGAACCAAAAATCTTGAGGGATATAAATCCATATTTTGTTTCGTCAACTACATTATTCATCCTCTCAAAGTAGAAATTATACCTGTTCCAGGTTGTATTCCCTAAATTTTCTACCTGTGGGTGTGTGAATGTGACCATGTTTGGAAATGGGGTCTTTGAAGATGTACTCCATTAACACGAAGTCATGGTAGGGTAAGGAGTAAACTAACCCCACCTGAGTGAAGCCTGGTAAAAGAATAGATGCTAACACAGAGCCAGACTCAGAAAGGAGGCCAAATGGTGACAGGCAGACTCAGCTGCAAGCAAAGGAATACTGGGATTGTAGGGAAGTTAAGAGAGGAGCATGCAACATTCCTTTCTTCAGTCTATAACAATAATCAGCACACTATATATGATAACGTAGACCTCTAGTTTCCAGAAGAATGAGGCGGTACTAGATAACCAACACAATGCCCTAGTATAGAGCTTTATACCTAAAAAGGTATTAAGTAGATCTTTTAATTAGATTTTGATTAAAATATTACCGAATTTAGATCTTCCATTCAAACTCTCTCTGTTGGGGTTGTTGGAGGTCACGGAGCCAGTTCGGGCTCCTGGTGACCCACGTTACAGCAGAAAGAAAGCGTCTTCACAACATCCTATTTTTGAGCCTGTGGTTGCAGCCTTGGTGTGAATCCATCTCACGGAAGGGCCACCTCTTTCTCTGCTGACCCTCTGCTTTGCAAGCATAAGGCTCTTCTCCAGGGACTGGTCCTTGCAGACAACAGGTCCAAAGTACTTAAGATGATGCCTCCACAGCCTGGCTTCTAAGGAGAATTTGAGGTGTCATTCTTCGACGACAGTTTTGTTCGTCCTTTTGTCAGCCAATGATATATTCAATATTCTTCACAGTATTACAGATCTAAGGCATCCATTCTTCTTCAGTGTTTCTGATGCATTGCCAGCTTTTGCATGCATGTGGTGTGATGGAAAAGACATGACTTGGGTCAGCTGTGGGTTAGGTCTCAAAGTGTTTGCTTTTATCCCCTCTATCAGTTTAGAGAAGCCCTAGTGACAGGGGCAGTCGTTTGAACCCACCAGCTGCTCTGTGGGAGAAAGATGAGACTCTCTCCTCTGGTGAAGACGTGCGGCTCACAAATCCACAGGAGCCGTTCGACGCTGCCCCATAGTGTTGCTATACATCACAATTGACTTGATGGTAGTGTGTTATTTCTAAAATTAGTTTAATGTATTTGTTATGTCTCAGGAGAAATCTCCCAAAGTCAGTTTGCAGGAGAACTAATTGATGCTATAGATTAGACCTTTTAACTTAGTGCTAATTAAGAAAATAAAGTTCTATTAGTAAACCAGACATAAACGTGGAATAAACTGTCTCTGGAACCATGGGCTCTTTAATTCCTTCTGACGGCTGGTCCTCATACAAAGTCAACTTCTTAAAATGGTTAAAACATCGAGGATTCCAGACTGCCTCGGTATCAAAGCCAGGCCAAACAAAACAAAAAGAAACATGGGGATAAAAGGGATGAGTCAGCTTCCAATAGGGTCACCAGCTGATGTGGATACCTTTCAATCAGTAGGGTTTTGGAAACAGTTGCCTGGGATATAGTGGAGTAGAGGTGAACAAAAATTAGGCCAATTGATTGAACTGTTTTAACAGGCTGGTCAGGGTGGAACATAAAAAGGCTTGACTTGGTGTCCTGGCATCTGCGGGATAAGATACTGAAGTCAAGGGTTCTTTGTGGGATGGTGGTCATTAAGTTGACCCATATTTGATGCGTTAGAAGGAAACTTTCTATCTCTAATTGGTTGGTGTCAGACTGACAGGACCTGTCTTAGCTGCGCTGCCTCTTCTCCCTCCAAGCCTCAGCTGGAAGCACTCGCAGCTGAGCCTGGGCAGAGGAATCTCGAGAGGCTTCGCTTGGTTCTCTGTGGTCTTCCTCTCTTCAGCTCTCCATGGGGAGCAGTGCTGATTGAGCAGAAAGAGGGCTTGGGGCTCGAATGAGAGGGTCATTGGCATCTGTCAGACTCGCAGCTCCTTGAGCTACTTTAAGCAGGACCAACGGTTCACAGGAGATGAGAACAATTCCTCACCTCTTGTTTTCCCTTGGACAGTATTTGCCATCGTTTCTTCCTGAAATTAAGAGAGAGAAAAAAATTCTCATTTCTCTGGAATTCAATTCTGGAAAGTTAGTTTTATTTATTTATTTTTTTAATCCTCTCTCAGATTTTCTTGAACTCTATTTCCAGACTTAGATGAGTTGTAATATTTTCCTTCTATAACCCCTCCTCACGGCTGTTCAATTTTCTCTCATACTCTATTTAAATATATTCCCAGAGAATGTGATAAGGCTGGTCAAAAAAGTAGATGCTCGTAATCGCTAACTTCAAGTAAATCATGGAAGATTAACTTTATCTTTCCATAAAAGATGGAATAGTATGTGAAATGGGCCATTTGAATATTTTCAAGAGAGAGGAGTCTTGCTTTACTTGATTGCTTTAAACCAATTGGGGAGATAAAACACATCGCACACAGCTCTTCTCCTACCAGCTCCCTCTCCTTTCTGGGGCGCACATTGACAACATAATGAACGCACAGCACAGCTGTCAAAGGAAATGTTTGAGTACTTGTGAAATTACAGGCTGCTGCAGAAAGGACTTAAGCATGCCATTACTTCTCGCTGCATTTAGAACAAATAAGCCACCTGCCCTTTAGGTATTATCTGATCTGTTTGAATAGACTGCTGTATAGAACCACACAGAAGACTCTAAACATTTTCTTCTACAATTCTGCTTAAAGAACTGCAGTTTCAGCAAGTCACACTTCCTTTCCTCCGTGCTTTCCCCTCAGACTCGGTCTTTGCATATATTACATAAACAGTCACTCCTCGCCTGTGTTAAACGGAGCCTCCTACTCTTTGTGATCACAGTTACCTAGCCTTGGGCTGCTGTGAGCTCTGATAGTCTGCCTTCAAAACCCTCCGTACTCTCCTATCTCTACAGCAAACAGTTTGATGGGGAATCTGCCCTCCAGCTAAAACGTCTTTTTCCCTTAGACTTGGAGGGATTTCAGAAGTGTTCCACGGTTGCATCATGAATTTGCAACGGATAAATTAACTACGATACGCTGGTTACATTTCCATAGCTATTATTTCCTCAGTAAGGATAAACCTTTTAGGTTTGTGTTCTCAGGAGCTTTGCCCTGGGTTTTCCATGTTCTTGGACATCACCCTGGGACAAAGACAAATGGTGGGTGCTGGTAAGACACCAATGACATAGTAAATTATGTGCATGCTTGAGAAAGTGGCTATGCACTATGAAGTGAGAAGAGGGAGAAAAAACATCAGGGTACTACGTGATATATCAGAGTCAATAGTGGTTGCCACTCTTACCACGTGTAAGCCTGAAGGGGAACAGGCAGATAGCAATTACAGGACTTTAGAGAGAGGGGTGCAGTGCATTGATCTGTCAGTTGTCAAGGGTCCTTGTCTTCTATGGAAATAGGAAACTCACCATCCAAGATAACCTCTTAGAGAGGAAGCTAAGGAAATGCCCATCTTAAATTCATTCTCCCCAAGGTCTTCTGTGGATGCTCCTCTTTGGCTGAACAGAATAGAAAACCAGAGGTCATCCTCCCAGGTGAAAGGGCAGGGGGAGAAGGCAGAGTATCTCCAGAAGGGAGATGGGGGATCTCCCACTCACTTCCAGAGGACACTGTCTCATTCTAATGATTTCTACTTAGTCACCTCCCCTATTCCTATTTATCCTTTAAACTGCATCCAAAGCAGGGTTCTTAAAGTGAAGTTGACTATGTGATGTAACACTGGAAGATCTTTAGTAGCTCATTCCAAAGATCATGTCTAACTTCTTTATGATGGAATTCAAAACCACACAGATCTTTTCTCAAACAAACGTTCAAACCTTTCTCTAACCACTTCCTTTCTAACTCATTCTATTTTCATTTACCAAAGTCTCAAACTTTCCCACTAAACTTTAGTCTCCCACAAACAAACTTTACCTATGTTTATACACACTGTCTTCCCCTCATTCAGATGGTTCTTAACTTTTGATAAGTTCCTTTTAATTATTCAAGGTTGCTCATAAGCATCCATTGTCCCATCGCCACATAGCTGACCTATGGTATTCAATTGAAAAATAATATCTCCCTTCAATACGCTCTGATAGCATAAGAGATTCCATCTCATGATTGTTGGTGGGCATATCTGCCCCTCTTAACACACTATGAACTATAAAACATTCTGTGGCTCTGGATCCAATTAGAAATAATTCCTATTCACGTGGATAGAATTGAAATAGGTTGGAGCACACCAAGAGTAGCTGGAAATGGATGGAATTTATGCTGACTCCAGACCAAATCCATAATGTAGAGAGAAGGACTAGAAGTACCATGTTAGTTTGAGGAATGAAAGAAGGCCTGAGAATAGGAAGACTTGTCAGAAGGGAAGAAGTTATTGCGACAGTTCAACAAGTGACCATTGAAATGGGAATCATGTGAATGATGGATGCACCTCACTGACTATGGGCAGAGCCGAAAGGGCCTGAGCTACATTAGTGGCCTACTCTTCTGGGTTTGCTTAACTGATTGGCTGCAATGAAAGGAGAAGAGTGGTCCATGAACACGAGTTCTTTGTAATGATTTCTCTCTCCTCTCGCTGTACCCCAAACACCCAAAATAGTGCCTGCAATTTAGCAGGTGCCTTAAATATGTGTGTTGAATTGACTGGAAGTCAGCAGATTTTATTTGTATAAAAATATTGTATGGAATGTGAAAAGCTATGTGTGTACATAATGATGCTATTCTAAGAACAGTTAAAAGATAGCTTGCTGTAAACCTTCCCTTAAAAGTGCATGTTTTGTATTTTCAGTGTAGGCTATTGTGCCCACTTCAAGTAAAGTTGCCTCTAATAATATCTGCAGAATTGAGGTACATTAGGTTCCTGGCATCTCTATGCATCAAGGTCTTAGGTGGGGTCTGAGACACTGGGCTGAGGAAGACATAAAGAAGGGAATATGGGCCCTGGAGTCCTAGTAGCATAGTGGGCTACACGTTGGGTCAGCAGTTTGAAGCTACCAGCTGCTCTGCAGGAGAAAGATGAGGCTTTCTACTCAGGGAAAGAGTTATAGTCTTGGAAGCTCACAGGGGCAGTAATACCTTGTTCTATGATTCGGAATCAACTTGATGGTAGTGAGAGGGCTCCTGAACAAGGAGCCCTTGGTGGCACAATGGATACAGCACTGGCCTGTGATTGGTTGGCACCAGCTGCTCCACAGGAGAAAGGGGAAGCTTTCTGCTTTTGGAAAGATTTACTACGTTGGATACTCTATGGGGCAGTTCTGCTCTGCCTTGTGTGGTGACTGTGAGTCGCAATTGACACGAGGGCAGTGGGTTTGGTTTGGTTTGGATCTTGAAGGTACTGGTGATGTAAAAAATTGCTGCTGATTCCTCAGATGCCTTTGCTCCAGGGAGCATTGCAGTGGTGTAGGAGAATAAGAATCCATAGTTTAATGCTGCCTGAACAATCGTTGTGTAGAGTGGGGCCTCATGAAAATATTCACTTCTGAACCTCAGGGTATATTCCAAACAGAATTTGAGATAATTTCTGTGACCACTAACATTTGTCCATGGACCACAATAGGGTTCATTCGGATCACTGGAATAGAGTTTTTACAATATTGACACCCGAGTTTCCCTCTCTCCCACACTGTCCTCATTTCCCAGTCTAGTGTGGTTTAAGAGGTCTACGGTGGAGCCCTAGCACTGGAAGTCTTCAAATTCTCTTCCACAACAGAGCAGTAAACACCTGGCATTGATTTCTGATTTAGTAATAGACCATCCTAACCTCACAGGAATGTCAAGGACAGATGAGTAAACCAACCGAGGAAAGCAAGTGGGATGGGAGGAACGCATCACAACCTACTAACTAAAGGTGTGTGCTCTCGATTTGGATGCCTGGTTCCCCATCATGGCTCTGCCACTTACCACACCCATGACATTGGGTAGTTCCCTACGCCTTGCATTCCTCTAGGAATTAAAATAAGGCATAATTCATAGGGTTGTTTTAAGGATTAAAATAGTTAATTTAAAAACTTACTATAAGTAAACATTTTTAGCAGTTTCTGTTATTCGGAAAGTGCTCAATACCTGTGAAGCATTATTATCATTCTTCTTATCAGTAAGCACAGGTAGAATCACTGAAAGAACTCCGAGTTTAAAACATGGCGACATTAAGGTCTGGAGCAAAAAGAGGCGTCAAATGGATTAGCAGTACATGTGCGGTTACGTCAAAAAGTATCAGAAGAACCATTTTAAAGTAAAAATACCAAAATGCGAAGCTATTGTTCCTCTACATGTCCTCCTTCTAGATATATACATTTGTGAAGGTGCTGTTTCTATCTAACCGCTTCATGATGAAGTCTGTGTTCTTTGATTTACACCACGTCAAAATGGCATTTCTGGAAACCTTAAAGGACTCAAATCTGGTTCCTTTCCAATGGTCTTTGAATTTCAGAAACAAAAAGAAGTCTGAAGGGGTATTAACAGGGATTTTTGGTGGATGAGGTAAGGTTTCCCATTAAAATTCTCATAGGGAAATAACAACAATAATATCTAATTGATCAAGGATTCATGAGGGTGCGAGGGTGGCGGAGGGAGAGGGGGGAAAGAGGAGCTGATACCAAGGGACCAAATAGAAAGAAAATGTCTTGGAAATGTTGATGGCAACATATGTACTAGTGTACT
>NW_022103911.1:8399906-8402458 GCF_000313985.2 Echinops telfairi
TTGGAAATGTTGATGGCAACATATGTACTAGTGTACTTAATACAATCGAATGATGGGTTGTTATAAGATTTGTAAGACAACCCCCAATAAACTGATTAATAATAAACATCTAAAAGGTACATCAGCTAGAATTTGATAGCTGTCGATTTGAGTTCCAAAGTTTTATTGTGAAACATGTTGGAAATGCATACCTGATGCTCTAGAAAAATACTATTACATATTATTCAAAATGTCAACTTAAAAAATACAATAAAATTCTCACACAATAGCCCTTGTTCCCGTTCAAGAACAAGCAGGTGCATTGTCATGATGAAAAAGAATTCCTCAGGTATCCCAAGTACAACGTTCCTGACCTTTTCCTCACCAATGCAATTTTCCATTGTCTTCCTAATTTGTTCTTGTGATCATCTTCTCTCCTTTGAGAAAATCTATCAAGAGTACCCTTTAGAATCTCCTCAATAGTTGCCATCACCTTTCTGATCTGACCCCTCTGCCTTGAATGAACTCTTCCCACAGATCTCCACAGAGACCAGTTTGATCGGATCTTCTTGAAGGAGCCTTAATGAGACTACAACAAGTTTGCTACTTAGAGGACTTGGCTGGAGCCCTCCACTGGTCACCGAGACACGTGTAAAGCCATGTTGTTTGGAATAAACCCATGTGTGAATGGGAGCCCTAGCGGCAATACTTTTTTGACTTGTGAGACTCAGTGGTCAGAAATAAGAACATAAAGTGGTATTTGTGATCATTTTGATTGGGTGAATTATGCAGAAGAACATTTCTAACTAGCATCCTGTAATACAAAGAATGAAAGACTGTGTAAGGCAGTGAACTTTCAATTCTTGGAAAATTTCCAGAGCAAAATGATTGACCACTTATTTGGATCACTGTAGAGAAAATTTGAGTATCAAGATTTGAATGATAAATACAATTGATGAACTCAGAAAATGCTTTTTGAACTGTAAAAGGACCATAGTCCTAAGATTTATTATTGCTGTCATGATTATCACTAAAATCTAGCTCTAAACTCTGACAACTCTGCAGTTTTACTGCAGTACTTAGAGATCATTTTGCTTACTTTTCTCCATCTCTTGTTGGAGAAAGCTGTTGATTGTAGCCACTGAAGGATAAGTATGTTTATATAACCTTAGAATGGTCACTCAGGGTAAAGTTTAACTATAGCCATATTAGAACAAGGCTGTTCTGAAAGTTTATTCCTCCAGAATTAAAGTTAGTTTGTTTTTTCATGTCAAGATGTATTTTTGGTATGAATTTCAAAGAACAAAACTTAATTCCATAATGAATCACTTTGTGTTCAACATTTTAAATTAAATCATATGTTTGGTGCATCCCTTATTAAGGCTTATCTCTCAGACATATCAATATAATCTGTATACGTCATATGAAGCAGATTAGTTAGTAAGAAGAAGCTTTGTGAAAGATAACTGGTTGCCCTTGAGTTGATTCCAACTCATAGTGACTCTGTGTTTGTCAGCGTGGAACCCTGTCTGTGAGATATTCAATGTCTGATATTTCTCATATAGGTCACCAGGTCTTCCTTTAGAGATATTTCTGAGTGAACTTGAGCTTGCAACCATTCAGTTAGCGACTAAACACATGATCTTGTTATTTACCTAAGGGATTCTTTATGGAATGTATACAACGTTTAAATCTGCCCAGTTTCCCTGAAATTTTAAAATAGAGATTGTAGTATATAACCTAGAGTTTTTAGGAAGAATAGAAAAAATTTAAATGAGATAATGAGGAGAAAGTGTATTTGAGGAAAAAGGCAAAGGAATAGAAGATTGAAAGTATGCAAAGATTTTAGAAAACCAGTCATCCTGTAAATGAGATGTTTACCAGTGATCAAAAGAAATGAAATAATTACTTTTTTAAGTGAAACTAATTCGTTGGGAAACTAAAAAGAATATTGTGTATACAGAATCTAAATTTTCTTCCAATTTAAAGAACCATTTCTGATGAACTCCACCCCCCCTCTAATTGCAGAAAGGCCTTAGACGTCCTCAAACTCACATGGGTGCTTTTACAAGCAAAACTTGGTGATGAATGACTCACACACATATCAAGGACGCAGCACCTACAATACTTCAGATGGCTCCTCGGGGTGGGATTTTTATAGTGGATGAGTGGGGCAAGTTTTCAACAAGCTTCTCTTGGAAAGATTGAAATATAGCTTTTGCCAGCTAGTGCCAGCAGGTAGAGGTAGGGACAGGGGGGTGGTGATGGTGGTGAGGGAAAGCCTGTGAGCTTCCAGGTACGTTTAGTTCAATGCAGAGTCAGGAGACCCTTTCCTGGGCTCCTCAAAGCAGTTACCATTCTGCCATTGTGGTTCTTCCCATGTGTGTTAGACAGGGTTCTCTAGAGAAACAAAACCAGAATGCTAATAATTATATATATATATATTTACAGATAGATATATATCATAAGAAATAAACAGTTAATTAAATTATAAAGCAGTACAAATGGCTCAGTGCAACTCACTCCCATGAGACAGTTGTGAGACACTGGCAGTCCTTCAAGTCTTGAGGGCC
>NW_022103911.1:8403956-8439622 GCF_000313985.2 Echinops telfairi
TTTATATAAAACTCTCTTGTACATGAGTTTCTGTGGATTTGTTTCTCTAAAGTACCCAGACTGACACACCATGCCTTCTTTTTGTGTTTGCCAGTCTGCTTACTAACAAGATTGTGAAGGCTTTGAGGTCAGCACTGTAGCAGTTTTTTTGTTTTTGGTGCTATTTTTGGTTTTTGTTGTAGTTTTAGGGCCTAGCAGAGCATCTGACATATATAATTTGATTACTTAAATAAATTTACTGCCATTGAGTCAATGCTGGCTCACAGTGACCCACCCCACTTGGGTTTCCGAGACTATAACTGTTTACTGAGGTAGAAAATCTAGTCTTTCTCCAGCAGAGCTTCTGGTGGTTTTGAACTGCTGACCATGTGGATCACAGCCTAAGAGGTAACCACTACACCACAGTGAGCCCCTGATTGCTTAAATAGTGATAAATTAATTATATGACATAGCTGCCATCTTGGGAAACAACTAAAACAGAGATACGTAATGCAGAATGGTTCAATAGCATTTTGGAGAAAGGGTCATTGAGGTTAGATGAATTTCACAGCACGGAATAAAGGTGAAGACAATTATCAAATAACAAAACCACAAGCCAGCAAAGGAAATTACCTGCCAGGAAATCCTGACTTCCGGTGACTCTGTAGGACAGAGTAGAACTGCCCCACAGGGTCTTGAAGGCTGTCATCTGTACAGGAGCACACCCACCACTTCTTTCTCACATGGAGCAGCTGGGAGAGTCAGACCACTGCACTTCTGGTTAGTCACTGAATGCTTAACCACTGCACAAGAGTGTGCCTTTTAAATGCTAAATGGATTTAGTATTTTTTCAAGTTATCCAATAAGCCGAGAGAAGAAGGAGTTATCATTAAATTGCTAAAACAATCTACATGGCATACATGCAGGATGAAGCAGACAGATACATAATATGTGCTCAAAAGTTGGTATTTGAGGAACTATAGTGGAGGCTCCTAGTTCAGATATAGCAGAAAAGTCCGGAGATGGAGTTCCATAAGCTACGTGGGAACAATGCTATTACCTGAGAGATACTTGATGCCCCATCTTTCCACTTAAATGATCTCTTGTTGATGATTATGCCTGAGGACAAGGAGATTTTCTGACAGCAGAATCCCACAACTGAGATGCCAGGAGATGCTTGCTGGTTTAGCCACTAGTGACTAATCCTTGGGGAGTACAACTGGTTAACGATTGGTGGTTCAATCTTCTAACGCCTCACAGAGACACCTGGGGAGGAAACCCTGCGAGCCCATGTCTGAACGCCCAGCCATTGGAAACCCTGGGAGCACAGTTGTGCTCTGACCCTGTGTCACCATGGGGTCACCATGAATCTACTTGGGGACAGCTTAAATTTTTTTTATTGGGGGCCTATACGCATTTGTGTGTATGTTGCCGTGAGGTTTCCTCCCAATGAAAAGGGCTTGTTCTACAAAGTGACTGCCTTATTATTGTCAGCCTTTGCTGCGTCCCATCCCGTGCTGCAGGCAAGCTGCTTTTGTCAGTTGCCATTTTCCAATGATTTCCTAGCACATTTCCACGCCCCTGGATATGTTGAGACAAAATCAAAGTTTAGGAAACATGCAGAATTCGGAGCTCATAGTAAAAGAGACAGTAACATGCTGAGAACTTGCACCTTTCATCCAGCCTGTCAGGAAAACCCTACCATTCTCATTTGAATTAAGCCAGATATGTGCAGAATAGTTTGAGTCACTGCTGGTTAATGAGCTGCAGTGTACAGGCTGGGCCTCCCCTGGAGTACATTGCATGTGAAGTAATCCACTCTCCTTATAACCTCCGTCCAAGGAGCAGCCCATATGCAGACGATGTAATGATGTGATGTCATACATCACCACAATTACAGAGGGAGAAAAAGAACTGGTAGGGCATCTTGACTCTCCCCTGCCAGGACAGGGCGGTTCCCCACAGTGTTTCCTTGAGTGCTTTTGTCCCGTCCAGTTTTAAAGGACCAGGCAACGGAGCTCACCCCTTGTCCCTTCAGAGAACATTTGACAGTCTAATAAATTTTGCTGTTAGCAAACTCTTCCTTGATATTTAGTCTAAGTTTTCCGGTGTTCAATTTCATCTCATTGTTGTTGTTTATTCCACTCTTCTGTGCCCGAAACCATTCCTCTCTCTACCTCTTGATTACCCTTTCCCCATGCCTGTAAATGCTTCCTCTATCCCTCTGAGTTCTCACCTGACCACACATCGCTCCCCTTTGCCTTTTAAAACTCCCCGCTCTTCTTCCGTCTGCGCCTGTGTACGCCCCTCGGAGTTCTTCACTCTGGAATCAAAACGTCCCTGATTTGTAAGGCCCAGCATCAACCGACCGTATTTCATACTCGATGATGCTTCCTCAGGGCTACATCAGGGCGTTCTTCCCCTGCTCGGTGACAGATGTGTTTGTGTACCCTGCCTACAATTGCACTGCTGCTCTTTGCTGCTGAGCCCCACTGAGGAAGCTGAGGTCTGATGTACTACCAGGGCCCACCATCTGTTGAGCAAGAGGCAAGAGTTACTCACCTGGCACTGGCAATTGCATCTGGCCATTTTTCTTTTCAAAATTCTGCTTTAGGCACTGGACTTGATTAAAGTTTGATTAAGGACCAAAGAGAAATACAAATTGCCCAAATAATGACATTAAAAATAATACTTTTTCCTCTGAACCTGAACATTCATTATTCTTTGCCCTATAATTGCAGTACGATGATGGTAAAGCCCTAACTTTATCCGCTCTTTTTCATGAAAAGAGGGAAGTGAAGGGGGTTGGAAAAAGTATTTTTCAAAACACAACAATCTCCTGGTTGAAAGGGGTCAGGAAATAAACAAAAAAAATCGAATGGGGAATTATTTAATCTCACCTTCCTTTTGGTCCTCTGAGATGACTTCTTAAATATATATACAGACAAGACCCCAGTTTAATTGGTATGTCAATATGTGTTAAGGAAAATAATATTTTCGACACAATTTGACAAATATTGTGTTGTGTGCTTATTTCAGTAATACCAATGTAGGTAATGCAAACGCTGATCGCAGTTGTCGCGCTTTGTGAATTGATGTCTTTTCCTTGAAGTACAGTCAACTTCTTTTGCTCAGTACCAATCAACCTATGTTGAGGGTGGCATCCTATATTGTAACACTGAAGGAGTCTATGAAAATAACTGCTGTACAGGACTAGACTTTAGGTACCACCAGAAGAGAAAAGGGTTATAGAAGCTCACTGTACACAAAGAAATTGGTCAACTTTCAATGCATATGATCAAGAACTCAAGGTAGTGAAGGAAAAGGTCGGATTACAGAAAAGGCACTTGTGAAAAGTAAAGTTACAGGAATGGACCTTTTGAGATGTTTTAGCAAATGGATAAAAATCTAGAAGCACCGCTCATCTTCATCAAGTGATTTGGAAGATCCGGATGATCAATCTACAATGATCCATACTTGTCTTCATTCCAAAAAAAGCTCATCCAAAAAGATGCAGAAATTATCAAGCAATATCATTAGTATCAAACAAATAACATTTTGCTGAGGATAATTCACAAATGGTAAATGGACAAGAAACTGCTAGAAATTCAACCCAGATCCAGGAGAGGGAGTAGAGCAAGGGATATTATTGCTAATATCAAATGGATATTGTCTGAAAGCAGAGAACATCAGAAAGATGTTTACCCATGCCTCCATGACTGTTCAGGCACAGTAGATTGTGTGCATCATAAAAATTACAGGAAAAACATGAAGAATGGGTAGTGCAGAACACAATTTGTACAAATGCAGAACTTACACATATATTAAAAGTTGGTCATTTGAACAGAACAAAGGGATATGTTGTAGTTTAAGATGAAGAAAGTTTAATATCAGCATTGTATTCCTTCACCATATCTAATCAATCTGTATGCTGAAGCAGACCTATGTGAAGAAGAACACAGCATCACAATTCAAGGAAGCCTCATCGACAACCCAAGCTGCCAAGGCTCTCCTCAAAAGCAGGGAGGTAAATTGAATATAGGGTGGGTACATACGTTTTTTTCCCTGTAGAGTTGTATTATACAGTAAGAATTGTTGTGATCAAACAAGTTTGCCTGATACCTGTGAAACATGCATTCTAACTAACAGTCTGTACATATCTTTACTAAAATTGAAACAAAACAAAATAAACAAAGTATTGATACATCATTAGAGCATAACCCTGTGTGGTGGTTGGATTTTATGTTGACCTGTACCTGTGTCAAACTGTAGGGAGTCCAACCTACCAATCAGGTCCAGACTAATGATGGCTCCCCGGGGTGTGTTTTATCAGAGAAACACTGGAAGCTGCTTCTCTGGGGCCCTTCATCTTTCTCCTAAGTGAGGTGAGCTGAGACTTTGTGGCTACCTCCCAGGGCAGCTCCATGTGGGCCCCTAACCCTGGGAGCCAACCTCTGAGCTGCTGGCACCGTGCCATGTTTCCAACACCCTTGGGTCCACATACCCCTACACCCACTGAACCTTGATCTCCTTGCTTCCCGGTTTCACCTTTCTGCCTCATCAGCCTGCAGATCCATGAGTCACAAGAAGGCTTTGGCTCGCATCGGATCCACAGACTTTGGATGGACTGGCCAGGATGTCTTCTTGATAGAAAATTACTTCTTAACATAAATTTCTGCCTTATACATAGATAAGTGTCGTGTTTTTATTTCTCTAGACAACCCAGCCTGACACACCCTGGGTTTTACTAAATGTAGCATTTTAGTTATTTGCTTGTTATGGCACTCTGCTCTTCCTTCTGGGGACACAAGAGGAAGATATACCTTCTTGTCTAAGAGAAAACCCATACATGAAACAATTTCTAAACTCACAGCTCTAAAATGCATGCTTTTTTTGTTTTGCATGGGATAGTTAAGCATGACAGTGTAATTGTAGGTGGAAAGGGGAGATATTAACATTTATTGAATGTTTACCTAGTTCCAGAAATAGAGCTAAGTGTTCTTTCTGGATTATTTCTTTCAATAGTGGATAAAAACTTCTCAGAGAGGTTAACTACCTTTCCCAAATTCACACAGGCATTAGGTAGTGGAGCTGAGATTCGCAGTCAGGCCTTTTTCAATGTAGAGACTATGCTAATAATTGCTAGGAGAGAAGGGTTTGAAGGGAGGCTTGACATAAATATTATTAGCAATTAGAGTGAGAATTTTATAGTATTACTTGGCATCTGGTCAAAGAATCTAATAATGCTTGACTTCTTTCTCAGACTACAGCTGCTTCTCTTCTCATTAGGTCTCAAGGGAGAGACATAAACAGGAAATAATGATGCATGGGAAAATAGGCACCAATCTGTCAATGATGTAGGCTACTTCATGTGGCCCGGCAAAGCGGATCTCACTCTCCATCTGTTTCCAGATCTTAACTCCAACTGGACACAAAGAATGCCAGATTTATTTGACTGTACTCGTGGCAAGAAGAAAGAAAAAGATGACTGTGTTTCTACAAACAGAGATGTGCTAGTTCAGTCTAATGGCAGTGTAGCACAAGGAAGAGCAGTGTGCCAGAGAGACAAGTCACATCCTCGTACATGAGCCATTCACGCAATGTGACTCCATGTACTGATGTAGTCTAGTAGTAATTAGAAGATCTGATTCCACTCAGATTCATATTAAAGAGCTGGAGGAGGTCATTGAGCCATCTTCCTTTGCTATCACAGCAGTGATAATGGAGAGGAAAAGAAGAAATCAGTATTCCACGATGGAAGAAAAGCATGAAAAAATAA
Organism: Echinops telfairi; assembly: GCF_000313985.2. Lineage (NCBI taxonomy): Eukaryota > Metazoa > Chordata > Mammalia > Afrosoricida > Tenrecidae > Echinops > Echinops telfairi. The sequence continues at coordinate 8,409,715 of NW_022103911.1, forward strand.
CCATTAGAAAATCTTTGTGCTTTAATACTCAGGATTTGAAGGGCTGCTAGTTCACCCAATAGAGATGTCCTATAGGTAACTGAGGGAGGAAGATGGGGTGTCCTACTCCCATAAAGAGTTACTGTCTCCGGAACTCACAAGAGCAGTTCTACCTGGTTCTACAAGGTTGGGATGAGTTACAGTGAACTCAAGGACACTGAGTTTGGTATTTTGAGATACAGGTAATTAAATCTACATAGATAAGGAGCCAACTTCTTGTGACGATTTGGAAGGGGTTTTTTGGTATAGGTGCCAGGGAAGAGTAAAAGGAAAATAAACCAGATATTTAAGAGAAATTCATGAAAGAGATGAAAGAGAGTCCTTTCAGTGGTCAAGGATAAAATGGCAGTAACGTTTGATGCCTGAGAAAAGAAAAGTAAATATTGAAAAGAAGAAAATGAGCTCCTAATTTTTCATCTTAAACAGTTCACAGGAATTTCAAAAAGACTTGTAAGAAGAGGGCATTAATACTGACTTTTGAGAGACTAGCTTCAGTAGAATGTAAACAATGATATGATAGAACAAATGATGTCATTCTTGGCTTGTTTCCATGTGGGTATGGCAGGCTGGCCCCTCTCCCAAACCTGTAGGTTTAGTGTTGTCCTTGGTAGCACATACTTGTAGGGGGTGAGGGGGTCAGTTTAAAGAGAGAGTGAGGTTCTGGACCAGATATCGGCACACCAAGCCCTAAGGATGATGTCCCTGCACGAAGCTGCTAAGGCACAGAGAGGACTGTAGGGCCAACAACAGCTCAAGACATGATGACCTCTTGCTGGAGCATACCATGACAGAAGACAATACTGGGGCCACACGGCAGGGAGTGAGTCCAGTCTGAAGCCCTGCAGTGGGAAAACCAAGAAGAGAACATAACAGATCAGCAACAGGAGCAAAGCAAAGCCACAATGTCCCTGAGGAGCCCCCAAAATAGACTTACGGGGCAGTTCCCCAAACCCCCAGGACCAGTGGGAAGATAGCCATAATGATCAGAGGACAGACCTGGAATTATCTATGCTTTTTCAGGCTAGTTACTATTTATATATATCTATATTTTTTCTCTTTTTAGTCAATATTTTTGGTATTGTCTACATTCTTGTTGGTTTTCCTACCTATATAAAATAGGCATGGGAAGAAAGCCCAAGGGGAAAGCAATGGGACTAAAGGTTCCAGAGGGAGTTAGGGGGAAGAAGGAGTGGTCAGCAAACAACGCCAGAGACAGAGGAACAATTAGGAAATTAAAATCAACAACGGAGAGGATATAGAGATCCTGGGGGTGTTGGAGCAACAGCAATCTAGCTGAGAGGAATTACTAAGAGCCAGAAGTAGGGCAAACGTGATGGTGGGGCAGGAAGAAAGTAGAAGGAAACAGAGGAAAGATCTAATGAGCAAAGCTATGGTTAGAGGTATAAACATAGGTGTTCACTTCTGTAAACATATTAATTCATAAAAGTAGAGGTATTGGCATAGGTACATATATTTATATGGCAAAACATTGAGGAAGTGGACAGACTTTGTGCCTCTGCTCATGCCCTCCTTCAATGCAAGAACACTTTGTTCTAACAACCTGGCATTCTGTGATGTTCACTCTCCTGGCATGATCACCAAAGACAAAATGGGTGCACAAGTAAATGTGGTGAAGAAAGCTGATAGTGCCTAGCTATCAAAAGATATAGCATCTGGGGTCTTGAAGACTTGAAGTTAAATAAGCAGCCATCTAGCAGAGAAGCAACAAGCCCACATGGAAGAAGCACATCAGCCTGTGTGATCGTAAGGTGTCGACAGAATCGGGTAACAGGCATCAGAAAACCCCCTCCAAGCAAAAAACCTATTATTGAGAATGAGGGGGGTTGGAGCAGAGACCCCAAATCCATCTGTAGGCAATGGGACATCCCCTCACAGAAACGTCCCAAGGAAGGGATGAGTCAACCAGGGTGAAATGAAACACACAATGAAACACACAATATTCCTCTGGTTCTGTGAGACTTCCACACCCGCCACTATCATGACCCCAGTCCTGTCTTTCCTTGCAGGCTAGGCTGAAGCTTGTACACAGGTACAGATAATTGCTCAGGACATATGGAATCCAGGTCAGATAAACCCCTCTGGAACAGTAATGGGAGTAACGATACCAGGAGATCCCCATGCCAGGTTTGTGGCTGTTCAGGTTGGAGACTGCAGAGTTAATTAGATGCATTCAAGTTTGGCAGGTCAAATAGCAGGCTGGCTGATTAATACCACAATTAGCAAGCAATGTGTCAGGTAACGTGAGAGTGAGAAGGACTTGCAGCACTTGCTGATGAAGATCAAGGATTGCCGTCTTTAGTATGGATTATGACTAATGTAAGGGAGACCAGAATCCTCACCTTGGAACCTAGATATCATCATGATAATAAGGATAAGGTTGACGTTGTCAGGATTTTGTCTTGCTCAGACCCCCAATCAATAATCATGGAAGCAGCAATCAAGAGATCAAAAGATGTGTTACATTAGATAAATGTGCTGCACAAGATTTCTTTAGAGTAGCTAAAAGCGAAGATGCTACTTTGAAGGCTGAGGTGTGCCTGAGTTCAGCCACGGTATTTTCCATTGCCTTATCTGCATGAGAAAGATGGACATTGAATAAGGAAGATTGGAAAATGATCTGTCTTGGAAGAATTACAACCAGAGTACTCTTTTGAGGTAAGCATGGCAGAGAGACTGAATGGCACAGAATAGCAACTACAACCACAAACACCACAATAAAGGCACCTTTGAGGAAAGGAGTCGTGATCTACTTTTGGGAAGCCAGCCATTGAAAATCTCATGGTGCATAATTCTATTCTGACCTGGGGTTGTTGAAGATGGAAGAGCATCCTGAGTTGGGATTGGCTTGCTGGTAATTGTTAAAGAAACAAACTAAGAAAGACTGAGAGGTAATGGGAGGATCCAGCTAAATTTGAATGGCATTCTTCATAGTGGGTCAAGATAGAAAATCTTCCTCCAGCGATATTTTTGAGCAAAAGGAAGAGAATAATATTACTAATAAGAACAAAACAACTAGCATCTTTGGAGACGCCACGATGTGTCAAGAACTATTTTGAGCTTTCTATACATTAAATTATTTGACCCTATGCGTAGCTATACCATCCTCATTTTACAGGGGAGAAACTGAAGTACAGAGAGCTTTGCTAGAAAGGATGTTTAAGATGAAGCAGGACTGGGAATTACAGCTAGTGTAGAAGATTAGAGATGACAGATTTTAAAACGTTGGTGAAGATATTGTTAAAATAACTCCCTCTGCAGTTCAACATGGCAAGGGGTCCAGCCTAATCTGGGGGGGAATGAGCATGCAGGGCAAGAAGGCAGGAGGCATGATGCTGTCACTCCTTGAGAAGGATGGGATAGAGTGATCCAGGGGTCCTCACCGTGAAACCTAGATATCATCATGGTAAATAAGGATAAGGTTGACATTGTCAGGCCTGCAGGGTGTTTTCGCCCATTTTGTTTTTTACTTCAAAATAAGATATGTGCAGTGTGCATAGGAATTTGTTCATAGTTTTTTTTTTTTAAACTACAGTCTGGCCCTCCCATGGGTCTGAGGGATGTGAACTGGCCTCTGTTTAAATAGTTTGAGGACCCCTGGACAATCAAAGCCAAGAGCAACGTGACCATTTAGTAAAATTCTCTTCTCTTACAGTTTTTATTACTAAAACGTAACTGAAATTTAGCATTTTCTTCCATGATGAATGTAAGTCTCAAATCACAGCAATAATTGTAATTTTGTCTTTAAAGAAATTTAACGACATTTTCACATATTTATAATTGTTGCAGATACCTTGAATTACCACTTTTAGTTATTCCTCCTTCAAAATTACAGTATTTCTTAAACCTGCCATTTTATTTAATGAGGTATAATAGAAGCATAGTTAGTACTATATTACAATTTGTTGTAAATGTCTGATAACTGCATTGACACGCAATTATTTTTTTTACAATTCTGTTTTATTTCATACACTTATAGTCATTCCAAGAATATTCTATAGGCTTCACCAGATGGCCAAGAGGGCTTAGGACCCCAAAATAATGACCTCTGAGACAGGAAATGGAGACCTAGAGAATTTCCCAGTTTCTGTGGCTAGTAAGCACTGTAGCCAGAATTCTGGCTCCCTGATTTCTAATCTAGTGAGATTCTGGCAATGGTCATGCTCATATCTTTTTGGAGTGGAGGAGAATGACACGGGCAGAAAGCAGCTGAGTTTGTAGAAATGGAGTAGTAACCAGGATGAGGGGAATGGTTGGAGGTGGACTGTGGAGTCCATATTAGGTCAGGTAAATAAGGGTCTGTGGTGGAGGCTCTCCTGACACCAGGAGAGCAGGGACAGGTAAGCAATGAGATGGATCTCAGCTAGGACAGTAGTAGCCAGTGAAAAGGTAGAGCTGATGCGCAGGAACTACAATGGAGGGAATCTGGTAAAGTCTCTCTCTCTCTCTCTCTCTCTCTCTGTCTGTCTAAAGGGGTAATATTAGGTTAGAAGTGGTAAAAATGAGAGACCGGTGATTCCTAGTCTAATCTTTGCATTGGTATTAAGTTTTCCTGTTTATTTCATTGCTTTTGTCTTTTATTTTCTTTCATGCTTGTTGAGTGAAGAGACAAGCAACTTCTATGTGGGCAATTTGCATCCAGTATTGATGGCTTATTCTACTTTTCATTCCATTATCATTTCCAAACTTCTCTGCTTATCCTCACTAGAGCTTTGTAGCTTTGTGTTGTACTATTCTGCTAAGACTGAATTTTGCACTATGGTGAGGGAAGTATTTGGGAAATGAGGCATTTAAAAATATATATAACTTTGGATAGCCAGGCTCCATCAGCTTTCTTCACCACATTTGCTTATTCACCTGCTTTGTCTTCAGTGATTGTGTCGGGAAGGTGAGCATCATGGAATGCCAGTTTAATAGAACAAAGTATTCTTGCATTGAGAAAGCACTTGAGTGGAGGCCCAATGTCCATCTTCTACCTTAATACTAAACCTATAAATATATGCACATAAATCTATTTCCCCATCCTCACATATAAATATATTTATATATGTACATGCCTTTATTTAGACCTCTATAAATGCCCTTTGCCTCCTAGCTTTTTCCTCTATTTCCTTTTACTTTCCTCTTGTGCCACTATCGTGCTCAGCCTTCATTTGGATTACAGTAATTCCTCTCAGTTACATTACCCTTGATCATGCCCTACCAGGACTCCTACACCCTCCTCACCACCGATTTGGATCACTTGTTTCTCCCTAAGAGTTGTATGATCCCCCAACAAGATGATCTCTCTCTCTTTCTATCTATCTATCTATCTATCTATCTATCTATCTATCTATCTATCTATCTATCTATCATCTATCTATCTACATATCTCCCAAGAACATACTTTCCTCACTCACAATATGCAGTACTGATGAAAGGTGATGAAAGTTGGTCTCATTATTAGAGATTGTATCTGGCTATAGATCAAATAGGGCCCAGAAGAGGAAGGTGAAATTCCATGGACTTAGAAGACAGCGGCTTGACATATTTGAAAAACCACTTCAGTTAGGAAATACCCATTTTTTTAATTTATGGAAAAGCAAACATTCTGAGATTTTTTTTTTATGGTTTGATTAATTTTGCACAAAATAGCTTGCCTTCCAAGCCACAGAATAACTAAATGTCCTCCATAGAAATTATAGCTATTAATGACATTTTTTAATATCTAACTTTTCCTTTGCAATTAAATACTTACAATGTTAGGAAAACAAATATTTTTTTGAGAATGAAGAATATGCATAATAAGTCAAATTAATGAGTCCAATATCTCAAAAATGCTAATTGCAATCCTAGCTTTCATCCATCCATTGCACAGAGTCAATGCCAGTCCTCTAAGCTCTGATTCTCCTGGCATGGAAAATGAAAATCCACAACGTAACGCTGCGGAGCGATGTTTTTTAAAGCTTACATGTGTGCCTGTGGAAGCGACCTCTTTCCTGCAGATCGCTGACAGCTCGGCCTTTTTCCCGTTGGATGCCCTGTGCCAATCTAAACACCACCGGTGCTACAGTCAAACAGATTTCCTGTTTTATTTCTTCGTGGAAAAACATTTGGTTCATCTGTTCACATATCATTCTTATTCGTTTGTTTGTTGATATCTGTCAAGTAACTAGAGGCATGGAAAAACAATATTTTCTGCTCTTTGCAATTTTTCCTGGGTGCCAGGTTCTGTGGGTGTCCTGGCTTATTAATGTACCTGACTTTTCCAGCATTTATCACAAATGTAAATGAACAGTCTGTGGTGCAGCCTGTTTTCAGGACTGCTCTGATGATCATGTTGCCATGGAGATAACAGAGCGTACAGGTTCACGAGACAGTATTAGTAATGCAGCAGCTTGAAACTTAATCAGCGCACTGCGACTTCTCCCCCATATTTCAATATCACTTCGGCAAATTGAATTCCAGGCAGTTGTCAGTCCAATGTATTCCCTGTGGTTTCTCCTCTGCAAAATTGCCTCTTTATTCTATACACCGATGATCATGGAGTAATTGAAATCTGCAGCTGTTTGTCATGCTATTTATACAACTCTGTCTTGTAGCCAGCAACCTTTGTGTGCTGTGCACTGCAGGTAACAATTAGCTCTAGAAACTTTTTTTTTGGTTGAACAAGTGAGTGATTGTTTTCCCCAAATACTCCTGATTTCCAGTACTTTATGTGGTACCTTGTTCTGTGGGGGAAAGTTCAGCCCAGGTTTAATCATAGTCTATGATGGCAGCTTGTCAGAGCCCTGCATTCTTTGCTTCCAGCGCTTGTGAGGCAACTGGAGGGCTGAGCAAAGGGCCCCCTCCTCAGGGAAGATGGCTTCCTGGTACCCCAGCAGTCTGCTCTCCAGCCGTGTCAGAAACTAGAGTCTTCAGCTCCCAGTGGCCCTGAAACATTGGCAACAATAGATGCGAAAGCACAATTGAGTGTGGAAAAGAAAGCCCACCACTGGGGCCTGTGGCATGGCTCAGGCATGGAATAATGCTTCATCCCGGGGCTGCTTTGTAAGGAGGAGACTTAAGCCCTTTTGCTCTTTCCCCGTGAACAGTTCCATTATGAAGCCTCGCCACGGCTCTTTGTGGGTTGTTTTGAGGGTCGCTACATGATTTTTTTTCTTTTCAATGTGAGCTCCAAGGGTCTAAACACTGAACTATGTTTGGAGCCCAGCAGGTAGAAAGTGGCCCTGGCCATCTCCTCCATGTAATCCATGCTGAAAGAAGTGAGGAGCTGATGCCTTCTTCCTTCCAGTTGAAGGTTGAAGATCCCATTTCATGTGTTTCCTCCACTAAAACAAAAGAAAATAGAATTGTGACATGAGATAGAAATGGAGGATTTCCTGTTGTCATGAAATAAAGCCATGTAATGACTGGTTTGGGGGAAGGAGGTCTTGGGACGGAGGAGATTGCCCTTCCCCGACCCGCTGTGACTATCAGTAGTGATCCTGAGCACATCCTGTCCTTTTCCTATCACTGACCGAGAAAAAACTGGACCTGCTTTCCAGTGAAGCCTCTTCCCTGCTGCGTCAATTCTTCGCCTTTCTTCCTTGGCCACCTCCCCACCCCCACCCCCCACTGCCCGCTTTCTCTCCTTGGGCTTGCTGTTGTGCTATTTAGACACTGACATTGTCTAGGGGCTCTTTGTACAGTTGAAAAGTTACAGGAGAAAACCTGTGGCTAACTTTTTATTATTGCTGTTGAATACCCTCAGGATCCCGAGAAGAAAAGAATGTTCTAGGAATGAATCAATAACCAACATAGATCATGTCTCTACATTGCACAGCCTGTGTACAGATGAGAGCCAAGTATGAGAGCTAACTTTTCCACTCATTTAAAAATATTTCAGCGTTTTGTTTTCAGTTTGTTGATAACCTTGTCCAGCACCTGGATGGAGTTCTTCCTTAGCTAGCTATTACCTTCTAGCTAGTATTCAAGCAGTGTGGCACCTACCTTTCCACAACAGAGTCAATGCCAAAGCTCAGGCACAGTGGCCAGTGGTAGTAGCTGGTGATCTTGGCACTCTGTCTGGAGCATCTCTCTGTTTTTTCCTTCCTTTCATTGGCTCAGAGTCTTCATCGGTATTTCCCTTCCCTCTGCCTTTCAATGACACTTTCGGTCAAATGTCAATGTGACCAATTTCAAGGGCCAAGCTGGTTACGTATGTGTCGAGGAGATTCAAGTTTAAGAGAATGTTTTCAGAAGATGGTGACATTTACCTTAGATAGCACGTAGACTTTTCCAGCATTACAGAAGCAACTGATCATAATACCTACTTAGCAAGGATGATTGGTGGAAGCAGGAGGCTGCCAGATGGTTGAGCATTGCTAATAACGACCATCTGAGAGTCGCATCATGATGAGAAAAGCTGATTTGAGGGCAAATTTGAAGGCTCCAGGTGGGAAAATTGCTGTCCGAGAGACTGCTTAAAATTTTTATTCAGAATTTAAAAAATGAACGAATACTTAATTTCTGAGTGGAGATACTCCTGGCTATAGATTTTATTATTCATGTATAAAGAATTTGTTGTAACTTAATTTGCTCTAGGGAAATCCAAGCGGTTTAAAAAAATGTGGCACGGTGGCCTGTTTTGGGAAAGTGGGGCGTGTGTGCTAGAATTCAGGATTTTGTGGCCAAGGTGCGTGCTGGACAGACCAGGTAGTCTATGGGCTTGTTGAGTCTGTTGTGGATGTCCCCAGGTAACCCTTGGTGAGGTCTAATTCTGCTTTAAAATGGCTCCCAAGTTGGAGAATTTCCTAGCTGCTAGTTTGAAGCAGTTCTAGGGTTTCCTGTGTACTCCAACTGACCGCCCATAAGCCTAAGAAGCCTGGATAAACTGGAACTGTGTAGGCCTCCCTTTGGAATTCGTAGAGGAAATCAAGCTTTTCCTCAAGGAACTAAGTGGTTGTGAGCAAATAAATGGATCCCCTCGCCCACCTTGGATTACAGACGTAGTGATTTGATTTAAGCTACCGGCAGGCACCCTATTTTTCTTCTGATGTGGCCTTATGGATGGGCTCGAAAACACTGCCTGATCCAATCAACCTGCGTGCTCTAATTTACATGCAGGCCCACACACCACTTCTCTGAGCCCCTGCCTCTTCTATCTTAGTGTAAATAGCTTCCTCAAGTCTTCACAAGCTATTCCTGGCGTTCTTCACTCTGTGCCTCACGCGCACACAAAAACATCCAGCACATTCTCCTAATTCCCTGGTAGGCGTCTCTGGTAGCCCTGTCCCTCCTTCACCAACCTCCAGTCCTCAGAGGCGCAGAGGTGTGGAGAATGACACTTTCACGAGTTATTCTAGCACTCAGTTCCCCAGCCTCTCACCAAGTCTTCTCATGAATTTCAAGTGGATCATAAACTTCACCCCACAAACATTCAAGTCTGCTCCAAGTGACCGGATGGGAGAATTTTCAACACTTGTCTCTGACCCCTGAAACAACCCACTCTTCATGATATAACCCATCTCATTTCCAAAACGCCATGAAAAAATTCTCTTCCAGACTAATCCCAGATAGTATTTTTCTCCTTGGGACCATAGTAACTCACAGATCTCAAGTCCAGAATAGATCCTTTGTTTCATATTTTGCAAAAATTTAAGGCTCGTTAGGTTGGGTAGATTTCTCTAAGAGTTGCCTGCTCAAATGGTACAGTCAAGTCCATTGTAAAACAGAACAGTTCAAAGATTTGATTTGCAGACTTTCCAGGTTCTGCCCACCTTGCCCAGGAGCTCTGCTGGCATACTGGCTGCTAGGTGGCCTGCTAACTGCAAGGTCAGCGGTTTGAAAACACCAGCTGCTTCACAGGAGAAAGATGAGGCTTTCAACTCCTGAAAAGAGGTAGAGTCTCGCGACTTTTGACCTCGTTACTATCCAGCCCTTTATGACCAAAGCCATGTGAACTATTATGACCTTAGACATTGCCCTTTTGGGGAACACGGCATCCTTCATAAGCCACACCAAAAGGACTCAATGTGGAAACCCCACTGAGTGAATCACACTTTCCCTCAAACTAATTTCCAGCCCCTGGACTTAAGACAGAAGCTCCCTGATGAGAGCAGAAATAGATGACTGCCATTGCAAGGCTGTGGTATTGGGGGTCGCAGGACCTTGCTTAGGATCTGTTGCTTTGTGGGTGCCCAATAAAGGGTGGCCCAGAACCACCATGTGTTTACTATTTTCAAGCCCTCCTTGCTTTACTTTGTCATTTATTACTGTTTTCCAGTGTATGAAGCACATGATAGGCAAATATATAGACAATAACTGGTGGAATGGCTCACTGGGGATATGCTGATGGTATATGTGTGGGGAGAGGAGAGATTGGAGGGAAATGGGAGCAAATAATGGATATAAGAAGAAAGAAAATGTTCTAGAACTGATCTTAATGCTGTGTATACAACTGTTTTAATATGACTGAACTATGGAAGTGTGTTATGTCTCAACTAAACTATTGAGAAAAACAAGTATGGTCTCAGAAACCCTCAGGGGTACTTCTACCCTATTCTTTAGGATCACTGTGTTAGCCTGGGTACTTTAGGGAAACAAATCCACAGAAACTCATGTATAAGAGAGAGTTTTATACCATGGGTAAGTGCACATCAAGAAAACATCCCAATCCAGTGCTGCCCAAGCCCACAAGTCCAACATTAACCCATATGTCCAACATCAATCCACAAAGTCCTCCTCCATCTTACACATACACAATGACACTGATTACAGGAGGAAAACTGAGTCAGTGAAGGTGTAAACATCTCAGCGCTGGCAGGGGTCTCCACACAGGTTCTCCAACACTCAGGGCTGCATTGGGGTAGGTCCATGTGGCTTCTCCTCAGGGATGTCTCCAGGAAGTGAGCCTTGCCTGCTGAAGCAGGGAACTGCCTAAGGCAGCTGCACCCTGGTCCGACCATCAAAAAGCAAGGGACCTAAGAACTAGAAAGGCGAGTCTCATGGAGCCATTTATCCCTCCGCCCTTCAATTAACCCCACATGTGTTTATCAACCAGGTTGACACAATAAACTAACTACCTCAACCACTATGCGTCAGCATCCACGCGATGGCAGAGAGAGTCTTTCTTGTTAAAGATTCAGAGTCTTTAGGGTCCAGTTGAGCTTGGGGTCCTGGAATTCCGTTCTTCCCCTACATTTTGCAGTATTGAAAGAAAGCTACCCGTCAGTCTTGAGATGTAAGGATAATTAGATAACTGTGTCTCTCTCTCTCTCTCTATCTCTCTCTCTCTGTGTGTGTGTGTTTTCCCAGGTAAGCCAAAGACCCTGTCTTTGCTAGACCTCAAGCTGCTGACTTTGTCTTCACGACTTCCTAAAGGAGAGCAGGTTATGTACTGTTTACTCAGGTTCTCTGAAGGGGTCTTTAAAACTTCATGGAAAGATAAAAATAAAAATATGAAAACTTTATTTCTCAACAGAAGCTCCATCAAGTTCAAGACCTTTCTGTCAGCCATGATGCCAGTCATTCAGTCCATATTTAAAGAAGCAAACGGATAGGACATTTAGCCATGTCAACGCAGTGCTGTTATCTGAAGAAAAATGGGTGACCTGCAAAGATTTTTAAGATTACAAAAATAAACAAGAAGGAGGAAAATCAGTATCAAAAGGTGGATGCCTAGTGATTTCCCCACAGAAGTCTGACAAGGTTGGCTTTCTTTCATGAGAGGGACGAGGAACTGTGCTACTGTGGAGCACTCTCGCACTGCAGTGCAGCTCTCCTGGATGACTTTCTACTAAGCTTTGGCTAACTTTCTCAAAACACCCTCATAATAAGCAAATGCTACTGCTATTTACATCTCTTGTTACTGTGTGGCCTTCAGGAAGTTAACATGCAACTTGTCTTGAACATTTCTGAACATGATTGCTATGACTTTTGCCCCTGACTGTTTAACTTTTGCTTTGACTGGACCACTCCCCTCTCTTGGTAGCCATGACTTCGATTGTACTTTGTTCTCAGGATTGTCCTGGTCAAGCGAGGCTTCATTTCCCCTTACAGTTATTCAAAGAAATCCTTTAGCATCATTTCAAATTTCCATGGAAAGCCCTGGTTTCATCTGCAGCTGGGCTGCGAGTAACAGTCTTCACATACATTGAGCGAAGAGTTTGCTGAGCTTAAAACGTTCAGTCATAGTTGTGTAAGTAGAACCAGTTGAGATGGCTATGATGTTGGCTCTCGTTCCTGTTGTTAATTATGGGTCATTTTTAATTGGGCCATGAATGTGATTAATACTTTCCTTGCACATTCATCTCCAACATCATTTCATCCCTTACTAAAATGAGTTATCCAGTCGTCAACTGCCGGTTTCTTAGGGTCACTGTCCCTGTAAACTTTTCTTCAAGCATTAGTGATTTCACCATTCTTTCACTCAAGCTTAACTGTAAATTTCATACGTGTTCTTGATTAAATTTTAGCAGAATTCATGTCACTCTGATAGGGGTGCTTTTCCAACAGATGTCTTGTCCTTCCTAGGACTTAAGACTGGGTTCTTTCCAGGCATGCTATGATAAATTAGTACTAGTTTATTTTGGTGCAAAAAAAGAAAAAGAAACTCATGCATTTTTTTCACAGTTTGCATTTCCATGAACTTTATGAAGACCCCTCCGATAAGATATTCATAATCCAAATCCATCCTGAAACATTTGCTTCCCCCTTTGGAAGAAAGGTGCAGTAGTTGGCCTTGCATGACCCCAGCATACATCATTTATTCATGGAAACATTTATTGCACTGTGTACACCTGTACCTTGTGGAAACAGCCAGCAGCACAGGAGATAAACATTCCTGCTCTCTGTGAGTCTATTGTCTGGTCAGAGGCACAAACAGAACCACTTGCCCTGTCGATTCTAAGTCATGGTGGTCTCACGTGGATGAGCATAGAACCGGCCTTCATAGAGTTTCCAATGACTAATGTTTGGGTAGTAAGTTGCCAGAACTTTCTTCTGAGTAACTCTTAATCCACCAGTCACTCTGAGGTAGAAAGGAATGTTATGCTGCTTCCATAAAGAGCTCTGGTAGCCCTACTCTATCCTGCAGAGCTACTGGCTATGGGAATTGACTGGACAACAGTTGTTTTTGTTTCAATTTTACTTACGGTTACTCACATACTTTAACCAGGAGTGACATAAGCACAGAGATGCATCTGTTAACGTATGAAAGAGTTCCTTACAAGATGCATGCATTGCGGTGGGCGTGGTTTTGGTTTGGGGGATAAAAATTCATGTGGAAGGATAGGTACTGCTGTGATAGGTGCAGGTCTGTGGGATCAAGGAGTCTTTGACAAGTAAGTGGCAACAGAGCAAAGATCTCACATCAAACTACGGGAGGGAAGCAAATCCAGACAGAAGCACAGCAAGATTGAGGGATCTGAGGTCGAAGAGGCCATTGTAACAGGTGCCTGGAGTGTGTGAGAGATTAGCGAGGGAGGAAGTCAGTGTTAACGATGGGGTGAGTTGTAGACTTCAGCTTTTCAGTGAATTTGGTAGAAGCTACTGGCAGAATGCAGGAGACAATTTGGGGTGGGGGTGGTGACCAGGAGGGGAGTGAGGATGGTAAGTTGCCGCCTTTCTTCCTTGGGACACACCACTAGCAAAGGTCAGCCTGCCTGGTAAAGCAGAGGGTCGGTGGAAATAAGGAACATTCTCAATGACTTCTAGTGAAACAATAGCTTCAACAATGGGCTCAAACGTATTAGGATCATAGAAACAGCAAGAGGATCTGAAAACTTTTCTCCTCCTGTTATACATGAGGTGGCCATGAGTCAGCACGGACCCAGAGACAACTAAAGATAAGTATGCTAAATTCGAATGATGTTTTTAGGCCTTCAAGAGTAGCCTCCTAATGGCTTGGGTTACAAGGTGGGCTGCTAACCACAAGGCCAGCCGTTTGAGCTGCTCCACAGGAGAACAAGGAGACTCTCTGCTCCCCTGAACACTCACGGCCACAGAAAGCCAAAGGGTCATGGTGAGTGGCATTGCCTGGATGGCAGAGGATGTGAGTCAAGGTGCAGAGCAGACAATCATGTACAGATCGGGAATTCAGAGAGAGCTCTGGGCTGGGGAAACACAGGAGTTGTTAGTCTAAATGATGTTGACCACTGTGTGCTGGGAGAAGGGTCACAAAAGTAGCACTCAGGTCTACCTGGAATTGGTGTTGAGAAATTTAAAGTGAAGTCAGTGGCATAGCTGTATGTTTTTCTTGGAGCCTTGTTTACTCAGTGATGTATTTAGGGTGGGTGTGGGGACAAATAGGAGCCCTGGTGGTATATTGGTTGTGAGTTAGGGGTTTGACCTGCATGGTCGACAATTTGAAACCACTAGGTGCTCCATGGGAGAAAGACTGGGCTTTCTACTCCCGCACACAGTCATGGTCTCAGAAACCCACAGGAGTATCTCTGAGACAGCACTGACCCAATGGCAGTGAGTTTGTTTTCTGGGGGCAGTGACAGATGACGCAGGTCAATATAAGACATCAAGAGAAAACAAATGAGTATGGGCATGTCAGAAATTTATTATAATGAGGAATAGAATTTATTTGGTGTGGAACATGAAGACTGAAAGGAGATGGGTTCAAGGAAAACGTGATTGGATTTAGTCTGTCCCGATGGAGTAGAAGCATTGTATGAACTGTGGTTCTCGGAAGAATGAGCTCTAAAGAGAGGCAAGGAAAAACAGGAAGCGGGGTACCTCAGACGAACCTTATAGAAGAGTTGCAATTTCAGTCAAACCTGGGAAGCCAGGACCTGTGTAAGGCAGACCCTTGCCAGAGAAGGAAAACATTTTCCATGAAGTGAGAGAAAGTGGTAAGATTTGACACTGCCTCTTGAAAGACTTGGAAAAACAAGCAAGGCAGTCCCTTCTAGTTCTGGCCCTCCTATTTTCACTCTATTTGCAATGATAGAGTCTATGGGTATTGCTCTTTAAATGGTGACCATAAAGCATGTCACCTATTGTGAATCCAGTTTAATGTACTAAGATCAGTTTTTTACAAAATGAACCAGGATGAAATGGAAAATAACACAATGCGTAGGAACAAATAAGGACCAGTATTAGTGTCACTTTAAAAAATGTTTGCTTAAACAAGGAGATGGAATTTGGGGCTGTATTTAAATCTTATTTCAGTACAAGAGCATTTTGTTCTAATAATGTGATATTGTATGATACTCACCTCCCTGACACGATTGCTGGAGATAAAATAGGTGCATAAGCAAATGTGGTGAAGAAAGCTGGTGGTCCTTGGCTATTAAAAAGATATAGCATCTTGGGTCTTAAAGGCTTGAAGGTAAACAAGCGGCCATCTAGCTCAGAAGCAACAAAGCTCACCTCCCTGACACGATTGCTGGAGACAAAATAGGTGCATAAGCAAATGTGGTGAAGAAAGCTGGTGGTCCTTGGCTATTAAAAAGATATAGCATCTTGGGTCTTAAGGGCTTGTAGTTGAACAAGCAGCCATCTAGCAGGGAAGCAACAAAGCCCACATGGAAGAAGCACATCAGCTTGTGATATAGGAAGAGGTATCAGAAGCTCCAAAACAAGCAATTAAATTGATGTAAAGAAGTGTTGTAGTGGAGATCAAACACCCACCTTTTAGATAATTGGACAGTCCCTCACAGAAAGGCCACAAGGAAAGGATGTTAAATCCAGGGTGTGGTAAAGCACTGATGACTCACATAACTATCTTCTAGTTCTTTAATATTTCCTCCCTTTACTATTATGGTTTTTATTTGTTTTACTTCTGTGTTAGTCTGGGTGGACTAGAGAAACAAATTCATAGACATGCATATGTGTATAAGAGAAAGGTTTATATATAAGAGCAATTGAATATTGAGAAAACATCCCAGCCTAGCCCGGATCAAGTCCATAAATCTGATATTAACCCTTATGTCCAATACCAATCTATAAAGTTCTCTTCAGACTCATGAAACAAATGCAATGACACGAAATTCAGAAAGATCATATGCCAGTGGGTGCTAAGTCTTGTGGATCCAGTGGTGGTAGAAGCATCTCAGTGCTGGCAGGGGTCTCCACGTGGCACCTCCAGTTCCCAGGACCTGGGGTCTATCAGCATAGTGCCATGTGTCTTGTCAGTAGAGCATCTCTCATGGAGTGAGTCTTGAGTCTTGTCAGTAGAGAGTCTCCAAGGGAGTGAGTGTAGAGAGCATGTGTCTCCTGCCTCCAAGGAGGAAATACAGAGTTCCCAGAATTCGAAGGAGAAGGCCATGCCCACACAGAGGCCTCATTGGCTATGATCTGATTGACAGACTAGACTCCACCCCTTCACTCTTAATCCTCTCAAGTCCCAAATTGACACCAGATTATGTAACTATCACAACTTCATTAATCATGTTAGGCTAGCGTATATTAAATTAAATATATTACATTATATATTAAATATATTTAATTATAATTATATATTAAAATATTATATTAAATATATTAGTATATTAAAGATCATTCAGTACATGAAAGCCAAGATAGATAACCCTTCAGAAACCATAACAGGAGTAAGGGTTCCCTGAGGGTACAGAAAGAGGGTGGGGTTGGTGACTGTATAACCCCACTCGATGACATTGAACAGCAGAATTGCAGGTGAATGCATATATTGGATTGCGTAAGATCTGGCACACACACACACACACACACACACACACACACAAAACTACTATAGGAAAAAATAACTAAATAAGGGTTTCTGGGGGTAGGGTGGGGAAGGAGGGGGTAAAGAGCTGATATCAAAGAGTTCAAGAAGAAAGAAAATGTTTTGAAGCAGATTGTGGTGGCAATTGCACAATACTGCTTGTGAGTGAACTGTGGAATGTTATGATATCTGCAAGATCTCTCAATAAAACAATGAAATTTTAAAAAATTGTGGCAAATGGAAAAAATGTTTAACTTATATATACGTTAATAGTCATACATGTTTTATATACAGATTTATTGACACTGTTCTGGATTACAGTGTAAACTATAAAATTAGAGCAAGATCAGAAACTTTGAAAAACATTTTAGGGTTTATTCTTGAGAGTGGGTTATTAGGTCATTGGAGGTGTTTGCATATTTAAAAAACAAAAGTATGTTCAAGAAAAACAAGCAAGCAAACATCCAATTTTTGAATCACCATAGCCTCCTTCTGTGTGCAGTGCGAGTTAACACCCATGTGCTGGCTTGAGCAGTACTCTCCTCCCTCCCAATTCATGTCCTTCCCAGAACCTCCGAATGTGACCTTCCTTGGAAACAGGTAATTGTACTTAACATGAGATCATGCTGAAACCGTAATCCAATTTGACTGGTGTCCTTAGAAGAAGAGGGGACAGATACAGAAGGAGACACTGCAGAAGGGTGCACGCGTGGTGAAGAAGCAGAAACTGCAGCTAGGCAGCTACAAGCTTGGGAACACCAGGGATTGCTGGCAACTACCAGAAGTTAGGAAAGACAAGGAAAGGCTCTTTTCTGGAACCGTCAGAGAGAGCATGCCTATACCAACATTTTAATCCCAGTCTTTTAATCTCCAGAAAATATAAATAAATAAATTTCTGTTTTAAACCACCAGGTCTGTGTGATGGCAGCCACGGGTTACTAATTCGTCTTCCTGTCCCCAAACGTAACAAAGACACATTAAAGATTGTTGTTAAAATTTTAAGTCTCCTTCAAAATGAAATATTTCCAAGGTTATTTTCTTCTTTCTGTTTTTCAGAAATATGGATAATTTTGAAAATTCAATAAAATAACCTCTTTTATTGACTCTTTTAATGTATATGTGTGCGTATGTACATGTCTATAACATATAAAATGCATATATGTAATAGGTATTCATTTCATATGTATACATTTCCGTGCATACAGCTCTATCAGATTTGCTTCAGCTACACCAAATAAAGTTTCCAGTTGTGTATTTATTTGAATGGCCTCCAAGTTACCGTGTTTATAAAACAGACGAGCTTTCTGAATTAAAAATAAGGTACTTTTTGATAATTAAAATCCACAGCAAGACTTAGCATAGAGTAATAAAACACAACGCACCTCCTTCACACAGGCAGACCTACAAGACACAAGTTCCACCCAGAAACCCCACTGCTGTCAGGTTGCTTCTGCTGCATAGTGACGCCGCGATCGGGTTTCCAGGTGGTGAATCTGGACAGGTGCAGGGAGTCTCACCGTCCTCCTGCACAGCGACGGCTGGATTGAAATGGCTGCACTCATAAGTGCAACACTTACCTGACAGCGCCACTCCAAAATTAATATTTGTATCAGTTATTTGAAAACTCAAGCCATATGGACATTAAAGGTTTTGCCCTTGCAGGATAAACTTTCCAATCAAGCAGACAGAATCCCATGAACCTGTCATGTAAAGGAAACATCCATTTCCAGGAATCCAGTCTCTTATACTTACTTGGAGGCTGGATAAGAAGCAGGGGAGGGAATAAAGTGGTTCTTAGAGCAGGCTAAGGCTCTGGTAGGTTGCTGGGCAACTGGGAAGCCACAGGAGGAAGCCAGCTGGCAAAAACCTGGGATGGAGATTGGGGGTTCTATCAAATGGAGACAACGTTAGTAGTTTAAAAAATACCACACCAATTAATTACCTGACAGTCCTGGAGGCCAGCAGCCTGGATCAGCTTCTCTGCATTCCTTCAGGAGGACCGGAAGGAGGGTCTTTCTTTGCCTTTTCTGACTTCAGGGGGGCGCCCGCATTTTGGGGGGTCATGGCCCTTTGTGCATATCTATCATCTCTGCTTCCGTAATCATGTTTGCCTTTAAAAAAGAAGTCACATTGCCTTTTGTTTTAATAACGATTCTTTGATTCCACCAGGTCCATCTTTACAATCCAGACAATGTTTTTAACTTAAGCACCTTGATAAAGTCTCGCAGGTTCTAAGAATGAGGATAGTCGCTGATACTTATTACACAGCCGACCACAGGGGATCTTATGGCTGGTGTCTTATTTGCAGGATCTAAATGAGGCATTAGCTGCTCAGTGGTATAATTCTTGGCCTACATGTGGGAGATCTGAGCATCATTTCTAGCCCATGTTTCTCTGCCTTGCCACCACCGTCTGTCAGTGGAGGCCTGTGTGTAGCTTTGATGGTGCACAGGCTTTACCAAAGCTTTCAGAAGGAGACAACCGAAGAAAGGACCCACAAAATCCCAGAAGTTCCACCTGCAACCGTTCACGGTGATGACCCAGGACCAGGGTACATTTCTTCCATTGTACACAGGGGAGGTATGAGTTGGGGGCTGAGCGGCAGCAGCAGTCACAGCAGCAAAAATGATTGTCTTTTGACTATTTAAAAGGCTCATAAGTCTCCTAAGTTTCTATTCTAAACAACATGGTTACACTGGGTGGAAATAAAATACATTTATGTTTAAGGAATTTTCTTTACAGTTTATAAAATTTGTATTTGAATCATGTCCTAAGAACTCTCTCTCTCTCTCTCTCTCTCTCTCTCTGTCTTTTCCCCCCTCCTCCGCTAGGTAGCTATCTACCAGTACCCTCAGCAGACTGAACTTTGACATTAAGGGAAAAAGAAAACGTCATCAGAGACGCAGACAAATAAGTGAAGGCTGTTCGATAGCATGTGTGATATAAGGAATTCAGTGACCAAAGAATGTTGACCGTGAGTCAAATTCAACTCACAGCACCTGGTCTTGGGCAATGCGTGGGGGTGCATGAGTGGCTGAGAGCAGAGGTGAGCATCAAAGCAAATTGCTTTCTCTCCAAATGCTCTTTTCTTCCCAGACTCACTTCCCAAATCCAGTGCAGCTGTGTCTCCCGAACAAGTAAATGTCTCCTGAATAAGTAAACCGATTTCTGCTATTGGATCCACTCTGTGAACGGGGTGCTAGCCAGCGTCAAAAGCACATTGTTGAGGCCAGAAGACCCCTGGCTATGGTTCCAGCAGGGGAATGAGGGATTAACGGGAAGACAGCCTTGAACCTTCCTGATTTCTCAGGCAGATGCTTTTTCATGCGCAAAGACCCCAAATGCTCCCATTTGCTTCTCTCCCATCCTTTTAACAGACACAACGATCATTTTCTTTTCCTGTTAAGTTTCATTTATGAGGCTGGCATTCCTTTTCCCTAGACCACAGGCCAGGGGTGATGATATGCCTGTGCAGGTAAGGAAAAGGATTCGCTCCTTCCCAGATTCTTAACTTTGGTGACCAACATCAAAAGGCGGTGAGGGGGGAGGAGGCGAATCCAGGCCACTGAGTGAAGGGACCCACGGCTTGATCAACCTTGGCATCTGCATGTTGCATTTGGAAACTCAGGAGGAACCACATTCTGAAAAATGCAGGTAGTCCCGGATTTACGACGGAGTTCCAATATGATGCCGCCATTGTGAATTAGTTCTGATGTCAGACATCTCCTTTAATCCCCTCCCTCTGCTTTTGCTGCCTTTTATTGCCAGGACCTTGATAAATTTGATCTTTATTAGTCTTTGGGAGTTGGAAACATTACATATAAATTTAGAGACACCATGAAACAGCAAAGCATGCGTTGCCACATTGGATATAGTCCAAATTACTAATGAGAAAGGGTACAAAAGTAAGCGAGGTTCAATATAATCCCAATAGGTCATAAAGTAAGAAACGACCTGTACCTATACAAGTTACAGTGGGATTGAAGAATTATTTAAGCCATAGCATTAATTTTTCTGCTGGAAAAATGGAAGAATGGGCCTGAAAGATTGTTCTTGGTTCGGTAGGAACTTAAAGGGCCCGTGACCTGGCCCCACAGTCCTCGTTAAAATACTACCTCTGTGCGTTTGTCCTCCTGGAAATGCTACCAACACCCAGGGCGGGTCAAAGGTGCTCAAGAATTCCTGAAGCACACAATTACTTCTGTGCTCCTCTATAATCCAGTTTCTGATTTAAAACATTAAAACTTGCTTAGTGATTTAAAAAAAATTTTTTTCTCTTGCTAGGTGGTCCTCAATATACCTGTAACCTTATCAAAGGTGGATGCATCTGGATCTATGACCGCCCTGTTGACTGAGAGGGAAGAACATGCAAGCAGACATTTTAAAGATTGCTTTCTGTGCTGCTAATGACCACATTTGGTTTCAGTTTTCCTGACCATTCAGGAAAGAAAGAGAGCTCGCAGGAAAGGAATTTATTGCAAAAGAATAATTGCCCAGGACATTACACAGCACAGTAGGCTTATAATGAGTATGAAAAAGTACACCATCTAACCAACTCTTAGAGTTATCGTAATAGTTTGATTCCACCCCCGTATATAGAATGCTGAGCAACCAGATAGTTTTGCCCAAAGGATTGGACTGCAATTGTTTTGAAAGTTTCTTGGGGGAAATGCGATTAGTGACAAGATTTAATAAAGCCAAAACAACTGAGTGTGATGAGAGGAGCACCCATTCTTTTGTTCCCTCTGTGAAATGTAAGGAAATGGCAAGAAAACGATGACATTACAACTAAATGAATTAAACACAGCTCCAAAACATAAATTAGAATTTAACTATGCCATTAAAAACTAATTTAATTTGCAAGCCATCATTACTAGATAATAAAGACCCTTTGCAAAATGTACAACAATATCTTGTGAACATGTGAGGAAAAAAATAAGTAATAAATCACATTGAACAGATGAGTTTCTGTTACATTACCAGATAAAAATGCTGAATGGATGTTTCCGTGTATAATGAAAACCAGCAAGTAATGGAACAATTGGTTCACTTAATTTTTTTTCAGTTGTTGTTTTTGCCAGGAATGGTTTTATAGTTAAAGGCAGGCCTCAGGGAAAGCTGGAGAAGCTTACATTGGGCGTGGATTCGATGCCGTAAAACTGCCCTCAGAACAAGTAAAAAAAAAAAAAAGCATTTAAATATTTTGTTTGCCTTTTGGAAATATACTGCCGTTTCATTCAGTGCAGATAATATCTCGTCTTAGTTAAACATGGTGGCAAGCACAGTATTTCTTCTCTAGTGTCTCATTAAATTACGCTGGAAATAACGAAGTGAACATAAAAAATGTAAAAGCTGTGAATAAAACATTTGTATAGTTGTGGGTTACTATGTTCAAACTCAGTAAAGAAAAAGTACAATTTCCTTATTAGATTAGAATACCATCCCAATGATTTCTCAGCGACTTCATTTGACTGTAAGTGAGTTTTAAATATATGACCTCTAATAAAGCAGCCAAAGTAAAGTATTTTGTCCCCTACCTGTCCAGTCATTGCTGCGAAAGTCTTATTTGAGTTCACAGGTGAAAGCCTTTCTCTTACTAACAGTCATCATGGAGTATGGCCAGTAGATGGCAGTAGAACTCCGCTCATGTAATTCAGCCTACGCCAGCCCTTACAATGACTGTACCAATGTTGATGGCATCACAGCATTAATATAGGGTAGAGATAAACACACATGTATCCTTGTGGCCGTGTCATTTCATCTGAGGCCATCCAGCTGCACGATGTAGCGAGCTGTCACTGAAGAACCCTAGTGACGCGCCCGCATACTGATGCTCCCATGTAGAGTTGCACAAAAGGTCACACGCAAGATTATTGAAGGAATGGTTTTATTAAGTTGCTTGGCGATTGGCTACAGTTGGACATGTTCATTTAGCGTGCTCCAGCCTGTCATGAAGTCTTAATGTTAAAAAGGATGAGCACTTCACTGAAATGTCTTCTGGTCTAGAAAGCATTCCCTAAATCCCCCTCTTGGGCTAACTAGCGTTGGAGTTCAGTGGGATGTTGACCTGTTTACAGGCCTCCAGCTCTTTTGGCTTTATCCTGAGACTTCCTGTTCCAAGATTTGCCTCAAACATCTCAATGGGAAGCTTTACGACTTTGTTTATGAATCCCTGGCAAACCACCTGGTTGTTACTCCCAAGTACTCGTACTCTTTTCTGAAGGTTCTCTCTCAAAAGGGACTTTTAAAACGTGTTTCTGTTCCATTTGACAGAGCAACTAAGTGATGTAGTTAAGGAGATGCCATGGATTGTAACAATGAAGCCGAAGACTCCTAACTTTAATTTTGCTGAGCCTACAAACAAGAAACTTGACTTACTGTAGTAATTAATAGAAAATGATATATTGAGTTGCGTGGCCCAACTCTGAAATAGGGCCACTTACTAACATAGCAACTTTCTTACAGTTCATTACCAAGAATGAAAAATTTTAAATCTAATGAAATGGCAGGGGAGACAGAATGTCAATACGAAGGTGAAATGAACCTTTAAATGCAGAATTATCAATAAACGTATTATTGATTTGGAGAGAGTAGTCATAGATACAGTCATTTATTTGTAAAACCACTTACTTTCGGTAAATGATTTATTGCAGAATAAGTGAGGAAAGACTATATTTCACTTCAAAATTCTGGATGCAAAGAGATGAAATAATTATCTAAATGACCCCTATGTGGGCCACATTTCCTTTATTTATATTACTTTTCATGTCATGGCATTCTGGACTATATTATGTATGAAATGACACCTTGAAGTTTCTGAGTTGAATGATTTCATCTACAGACTATTATTAAAACGAAAACATTTACTGACCCCCTGGGACTTTTAGCTGGAGCACATTTCCTTCCACCGCTCAGGTTTACTTGTCTTTACAACTGGATTTACTGGTTTCATGTGGCAGGGAGTAATGTCAGTGCTGTGCTTACCCATTCCTCACGGCAATAGCATCCTGCCAGCACCAATTCCGGGACCCTCTTGTCTTTAGGAGAGATGGATTCTTCCTGGCAGAAGGTTTTCCTGTCAGCACTTGGGAAGACAGTGTGGGTTACGGGGCCCACGGAGCGGCCTTGGGGACTTCTTATTCCTTAAGCAGCGCACACAGTCAGGCACCCCGGAGTTTTAGCTTTGGCGGGTCGGCGTCTGTCTTTCCCCATAATTCCTTTAAATCTACTTCATAAAAGGAAAGGGGAGAGGCTGCTGAATTTGAAACACAGTCATAACTGCGCCTCGCCCTTCTGCTTTTGAAAAGCCTTTTGAGATTTATTTTTAAATAATTTGGCTCAACGTAGGTCCAATGAATAAATGAATGGTTAGCACTTGCCAAGCCTTGTTTTACAGAGAGGGAAACTGAGTTAGCTAAGGAACTTCACTGATTACAATCCATTTGAGGACATTTTCGGGAAAATGACTTATTTCTCTCTTTCTCTTTTCCCATTAGCAGCAAATGGAGGGAAGGGGGACATTAAAAAATAACCTGAATACGAATAACGCGCTTTATAATTAGACTTCTTAGGACTTTTAAATTGTGAGTCTTGGCCTGGGAAGCAGATGCATGCTACCCTGGGTGAGAGGGCTCATGATTTGAGGAACATTGATCTGATCCAGTGCCACCTCGGTCCTTGTGACCCCAGTGGGCTGCATCGCCGGTTTCTCTGCTTTTTCCAGAGGCATCCACCAGAGCATGCCGTAGTGAAACGGGCTCATGGGACTGCCCTCTCGACCCCATGCCACTCCTGTGGCTCTTCTGAAGTCTGGAGATGGTGGGTAGGTGGGTGGGGTTGGCAGCGTGTGTGGGAAGTGATTGCTTAGTGGCAAAGGTCACCATTAGCATGAGTGGCGGCGACTTGTTTCTCACCACGTTAATGCACACTACAGAAGCGGACTTGGCGTGCGTGCGTTCCCCCGAGGGGCACTCTGCATTCAGGCACCGTAGTTAGTCAGCACCAGGCTCGGCCATTTCTTCTTCTTGGTGGGTACACTGGTACTGCTCCTAGCAGAGTTAAATTATAGTAGGGAAATATGAAAAGAGAGCTCACAGATGCTGTCTGGTATCAGAACATAATACACTGTTATAACAAACAGAGCTTGATAAAATACCAGCAGTGGGGAGCACAGTTATTTATTGCTTCAAGGCAAATCAAGCAAAATAGCCGCAAATTGTTTAAAGTACATTCCCCTCCATCTTTCTTGAGTCGCAGTCTCCTTGGCTATGAAATAGAAAAGACCTTTGTTAGTCCCCTAGCCAAGTGTGCTTTCCTGGGGTGCAGCGGGCCCGCTTTGGCTTCACTGTGAAGGAACGAAGTTAAAACAAACCCGGAGAGTCATCCCCTCAGAATCATTTCAAAACCTGTGCAAACAGCCAAGCATGTGCCTCCTGATAAATATACCTCTGGGAGCCCCGAATCAGGAGCGATCTCTTTATGGCACCGTTTCTGTTGTTTCCATGGTGCCTTCAGGCATTGAACAGGATGCTGGGAGTCGAGGGCCTTGTCTTATTTCAGGGCGTTTTAACTGTTCACTCAGCTAAGTAGCTGGTTAAAGGATGGGTGGAGGGGACACCCTCTGGGAGATGTAGCACACGGTGTGGAGAATCACTCATTCCATCTGCTGCTACAAGTCTGAGGCTCGTGGCATCCTTGCATCATTTGACAAGATGCGCCAGGCTCACACCTAGGAGCAACCGCCTGTCAGAGAGCCAGGGACCCCGCTGTCTTCTAATAATATTTAACGATTCGCCGAGGTGACAGGCCTCAAAGGTCTGGAGTAACGAAAGAGAAGCTTGTTTTTTGGGGGGCTGAAGATGTGCCCATAAAAACGTGAGTGTTTGTGGGGAGGTCCATGCTCACTGTGGACAGGGCATGATCCTGCCAGTTCCATCGCAGGCGCTCCTTTACCACCGTGTTAGGCAGGCAGTCTTCTCTCTGGTGGGCCCACAAGAGTCCAAGGTCAAAGTGAGTATGATCGCTGAAGAGAACACTGGACATTGCAGGGAATGACAGGGAATGATAATGCATGGAGACGAGCATGAAAATGGAAACATGAAGTCTACATGACTCTGGGCTGTTAGACGTAATGTCAGCATGCACAGCAAGTTGTTCCTATTGCTACCGCTAATTGTTGTTGTCAAGTCCACCCTCATGCGGGGCGGCCTCATGCACAATGGAGAGGACCACTGCCTGCTCTCGCTCCGTGCTCCCCCTGATGGTTGGCTGTTGGATCTTTGTGTTCCGCAGGGATTTCATTGGCTGCAGGCCGTTCTTCTTCACCGACCTTCGTCTTGAAGCTTTGCAGCAGCCTCGCTAGCATCCCAGCAACCCGCGAGTCCCCGCTGATGGATGGGTAGTCACTGCACCTATGGGGCATGGGTGGGGACGTCAGCCCAGGCCTTCCACCGGATGGCAAGTATTCCAGCACTCTTGTCCCCTTGCTCATAAGACCCATTTGGGACTCCTCGTCAAATAAATGTTAGGAAGTAGAAAAGTAAAAGTCCAAGAGCTCTAACTACCAGCAAGGACTATTTAGAGACCAGCGGGTGTCTACTGCGGTTGGCCAAAATCTCTGAACAGACCATTGACGAGGAGATGCCGCTATTTAACACACTCAATAATGCAAAACAGCGGCTTATTTTGCTTTCTTAAGTAGCAACAGGATAAACTACTTTGCAAAACGGAATGAGTCAGAATGTGGTGATAACCTTTATCCAAACATTGGTAATGACGACCTAAAATAGCCCAGCTCGTCACCGGCGGAGGCCCGAAGGGAAACGCAGACTGGGTATTACTCAGCTAAAGCCAGTTAGGATGTTTCTGAACAGAACATGTGATTTAACTGGTTGGATATTTCATTAATCTGGACCACTGCCATGCTTTGGCTTTGGAATACTGTGTTCTTTTAAGCCCGTGAATTCCTGCGTGTGGTGATGGAACACTTGACGGCAGATGCCGAAGTCGGGTGCACAGCCCAGCTGATGTGATTCGTGCCACTTCACTGTACGCCTGCCAAGTGTTGAATCAGCAAATGTTGGGTAGCTTTCTTTGTATGACAATAGTAAGGAACATAGAAATGATTATATTTTATATCCGATAAGAGAACATTTGAAGACAAATTGTTTGACAATGAGCATTGTTAAATTCCAGAGTCACGTGGGAGTCGTGTTACATGTGGTGGAAAGAATTCACTAAGAGGTTACATTTCGCCTGAAGCCTTGAATAAAATGTTGAATCTTCAAAGCCAGAAGCAGGTGCTACAGATGGAAGAAGCAGAGCTACACTGAGCAGGAACAAAGGAGCGTTTTTGAAGCACGGAACATGCACAGAGTGGATGGAGATCTAAGCAAATGAACCGACAAGTTCGTTTGGGGCCAGATTTTTGACGGGGCTCCATGGAGTTTGCACTTCATAGAGCAAGGTGTCATTGACAGCCGTCGTTTATGAAATCATCTGTCGGCAGTGTGAAGGCTTGGGCGGCAGGGTCTCTTGTTGGGGAACGTAGTTCAGAAGCAAAGGAGATGACACTCCTATTGTCCTTTTTGTTGTTAACGCCATTGCACTAGGACAATCTTTTCCAGTTGAGCTGATCTCACCAACAGCGACCCGGCATCGGGTTCCCAAGGCTGCAGTCTTTATGGGCGCCTAGAGCCTCCTCTTCCTTCCACGAGTGGCTGGTGAATTTGAACTGCTGACCGAATGGCTCAACGCTTACCCCGCAGCACAACGGCTACCCTAGAACTTCTTAAAACACCACTGATTTTCAGATATGTTTATGTTTTTCTGACTTCCAAAGGACTGTTAATGAATTTTACACATCTTTATTGCTTTTCTCACCAAAGATAGGATTTGAGTTTAAAACTTAGAAAATTCAGCACAGCCGGAAGGGGTGAAACAAATAAACCTCAAATCACCATGAATCCCCAAATCCAGATGTTACTGCTACCAATATTGGCTTCCTATCAATACAGTTTTATAAATGCATGCATTTTGTTTATCTAAGGATCCTATTGCGAGTGACATTTTCTATCTTTTGAGTTATTATTAATTTTTACGTGACATGGTTCTGGGAATGCACTTCCTTGCCATTGTGACGGGGTCTTGAAGTGGGCTTCAGTAATGGGCACTGCAAAGGAAGGCAGGAGAGCTAGTCCCCATCACAGGAGCAGCACCCACTTGCTCTCATCCTTCACCAGCACGTTGTTCAGTGAATCACGACCTTACCTCCACTGCTTGCTAAATTGGATACTTGCTACGCATCCCCTGGGGGGTTGGTGAGGAGCCATGAGGTACTGTTTGGAACTGACAGTACTTTTTCTCTTCTCTAAGGAAGGTCTTTTACCTGTTTAGATTAGTAGATCACAATGGGGCCTGCCGAGCCAAGGGTGGGGCTGGGGCTGAGCTACTTTTCTCACTTCTCCACCCTCAGCCTCTGCATCCTATCTCTGTGGGCTTCTTGGCCTGTTTTCTCTGTGGAGGGCTTATCACATAAACACACAGCCTCATTGTGTTTCTGCAGCTACAGAAAAATGTTTCTGGCTTGGAAAGCAGTCATTCTCGATGATTTGATTAGTGTGCCATGAACATGCAGACACTCCGAGGAGCCCCCAATCGCATCTCAGTCCTCCGCCTTCACCTGTTCCTCTAGCTTATTATTTCTCCTGGTTCCTTCCATGGAGGTGGCTGCTGCTGCAGCTCTTGCTGCGGCCAGTGTTTCTCTGTGCGCGAATGGATGTGACTGTGTGAGCTGCTGTCCCTGCCACATGCCCTCACCTACCGTGTGGCTGCTCGTTTACAGCGAGGGCCTGCATCTGTTTGGACACCTTCCTCTTGGCCATCTAATGGAATGGGAAAGACATCATTTCACTCCTTAGGGAATGCTGGATTGTTCAGTACCATTGCTGAGCACCCCGTGTCTGTAACTGCAGGGCCAGATGAAGGCATGTGAGGCTCTAAAACATTGATAATCCGGGGTACTACCTCCGCTGCTTCCTTATGCTTTTGAACGGAACATGAGTTACCTATCTACATGCATGTGGGTATGCATGTCTTACCTTTTCCTTGTGTGACTTCCTTGCACATGCGACTACAATTGTGTTAGCAACTGAAGAAAAAGTGGTGTATGCTTTTTTAGTATAATGAACAGGATTATGTGGCCTTTAGTGGATGTGGGGTACTAATATATTTACTATCTACCACTTTTTCAGAAAATAGAACATTTCACATACCCTACAACAAAGAGCCTGAAACAGTGGACGTAGTTGTTTCAACAATCAATGTAAAATTCTGCTGATCTCCCTCCCTCAATGAAAAATGGACTTACACCAATTTTCCTTTAAATGGCTCATGCTTCACTTTTGATGCCTGCTTCATAATAAATGTGGTAATTATAAGTGAAGAAATTAAAAGATCTCATAAAAGAAAATGTAATGACCAGAGAACAAATGGCACAACAAATTGCTATATTTTATTTTTAGGTAGACCTTTCATCTCCAACACATTATAGTTGAAAACATTTCTTTCTAGTCTTTGCTATAATAGATTCTTCAATGATTTTGTCCCAATTAAGTTGCCATGCAATATCTACTTCCAAACATAGTGAAGCTAATGAATAAAGTCTTTCTTAAATCGTTGTTGTATGTTGAGGATTTTTTAGGCTATTTAGGGATGAAAATTAGTGTTCTGTTGTGCATTTTGAGATCATTACAATCAGGAAATGGATAAACCAATTTCAGCATTGGAAACTACACATTGTGTTTTATCTTCCATTATGAAATCATACATACTTACATGAGTAAAATTAGTCTTTCCTGAAATCTGTAAACGTAGTTGAGTTAGTTAGTTTATTGTGCCAACCTGGCCGATAAACATATGTGGGATTAATTGAAGGGCGGACGCAAAAAATGGCTCGGTGAGCCTTGCCTTTTGATTTCTTGGGTCTCTTGCTTTCTGATGGTCGGGCCAGGGTGAAGCTGCCTTGGCCAGTTCCCTGCCTTAGCTGGTGGGGCTCACTTCCTGCAGGACTTCTCTGAAGAGAAGCCACATGGACCTACCCCGATGCATGCCTGGGTGCTGGAGCAGCCATGTGGAGACCCCTGCCAGCACTGAGAGGCTTACATGTTCACTGACTCAGATTTCCTCCTGCAGTCG
>NW_022103911.1:8441224-8457097 GCF_000313985.2 Echinops telfairi
TAATGGGTTAATGTTGGACTTGTGGGCTTGGGTAGCACTGGGTTGAGATGCTTTCTTGATGCGCACTTAACCTTTATATAAAACTCTCTTATACATGAGTTGCTGTGGATTTGTTTCTCTAAAGTACCCAGACTAATACAGTAGTTCTCATGTAAGAATGAAACTGTTTCACACTCTGTAAAGGTTTGTATTTATGTATTGGGATAAGCCTGCGCTAAGTTCTTAGATGTCTTTGTAAAATCTTCATCAGGTGTATGCACATTTTTTAAGGAGGAAAATCTATTTGAAAGAACTTCATACATTTCCACCCTTCTTTTAATGTAATAATCCAAGTGTGTCAATGATGGTGTGCTATGTGGCGATGTGAAATTGATTTCTGACACTCAATACTTCAGGAAGACTTCTGTTATTTACTTGTTGATTTCAGTTGCTCTGCCAGCATGAACTGCTTGGTCATTGGCAGTACAGTTATCCACCAGTTAACCTCCATTTGGACAACATAGGACAACATAGGACAACATGTACGTCTATAGTCTTGTAAAGTTTTTGTTTTGCTTTAAAAAATGAAGACAACATCCTTTTGTTTATTCTTTTTCCCTAATGGTTTCAAAGACCTCAGACCTAGAGTCTGCACAGGCCTAGACCACAGGTGGGTACAGGCAGGTAGACCAGTGGCTGGATGAGTTGGGTGCTCTTTGCTCCCTTCTAACTTGCTTTCTCCTGGCTTCTGTCCCCACCCTGTCAGTCACTGCCCTCTAGCCCTGTCTTCTGTCCTCCAGCAGCAGCTCCAGCGGTGGCAGCCATCGCTGCAAGGACAACTGGAAGTGGGCTTCCCTAAGGTTTCCATATGGGATTAGGACAATCCAAATGATGTAATGCTCTAACACACAGCATGTATCATAGGCAGTAAGTGCATTGGTATTTTTGTGTTTTACATATCCTCGAAAACTTTTTGTATTGAATTATGTAAGAACTCGGTTGATGACTGGTGCATAGGTTTACATTTACTTTGGAATCTTGGAGCATTTGACTAGTTTGATGCAAATACTGCATTACATTATTCTATCTAAGCTACATTGATTTATTCTCTGGTGTTTGCATTTTGATGGCCAGGTCTCCAGTTTCTCCTTTGGCATCCCCTTTTGGGTCTGGTTTTCAGCAATACTTCCCAAGGCAATGTGAGTGTTCAGTCCCAGGATTGCACTTGCTGGTCCAGCATGTACCTCCCAATATGTATTAGAAAGGAATTTCAGAATTTGGGGATTGCCTAAATATGTTTCCAGAACTGCCAATCATGGAGTAGTAAAAAACAAACAAAAACCTAAATGTCCATTTTGTGTGTACACAGACATGTTCAGTGTTTGTTACAGTGACAGCAACAATGCCTTGCTTTGGTATTATTGACATTCCAATACCGACATTCTTCATTAATTAGTGTCTCTAGTTCATTAGTGAGGCCCATACCATGTATTTAACTTAAGTATGACAACATACCGTCTCTGTGTATTCAACTGTTTACATGTTGTGCTATACCAGTTGCCAAATCTGTCTAAAGTAAATTGAGAACTAAGTGATTTTGGACTTGATAATTTGCAAGAGTACAGTAGCCAGTCTGTCTTATACCATGAATTTATAAACTAGAAATATAGTCTGGGTACAGAACCTTACTAGTTTATGAT
Source organism: Echinops telfairi (assembly GCF_000313985.2). NCBI lineage: Eukaryota > Metazoa > Chordata > Mammalia > Afrosoricida > Tenrecidae > Echinops > Echinops telfairi. The sequence continues at coordinate 8,442,904 of NW_022103911.1, forward strand.
CCAGAATTTTTGCCACACATTTTCACTGTTATGTCTACAATCAATTGGCCCTCTTTTGATACAGCAATTTATATGATAGGAGAAACATCATTCTACAAAGCAAGAGCTGTATTTCTGTTATTTTGGGGACTTGAAGATGCAATAATTTCAGATTCTAAATTATTTCATGTTTGACATCATGACTGATTTTCAAATATATCACAGAAAGAAATGGACACAGGATTTGGAACATTTTTTTTACATTTGTAACACTCAGTAATTTCAGCACTAGCAGTAATTGTACAACGATTTATACTCATTACACTCAAGTGTTCAGTGGATGACATGCCCTTTGATTCATTATTTTAAAAAGGAAGTTAATTTTGTAATTGTCATTAGGGATTTTTGGATCTTCTCTGAGCGTTTGCTTTAGCACTCTGCTTAGTTCTGCTGTTTCAGTTGACCTGTAGATAGAATTGTGTCCCTCGTTCAATTTGAGTCTACTAAAGCAAATGCACTTGGATAATTGAAAAACAGATAAAATTGATGAATAAAATTTACTTTAGACGGTGAACCAAAATTATATTTGTAAATTAGTAAACCAAAGAAATCGGTTTGTAACCTGTCAGGTTCTCCGAACCTGAGATAATCAAAAGACATAGCGTTTACAAGGCAGCCAGAAGTAATCTCACTCGTTTGTCATTAAGTTGTTTGTTGGAGAGCCCCCCACAGATTTACATGAGTGCTTTTGATCTTGAAATAATAGTTAAAACGTGAGCAATCAATTTCCATTCTTTGATACAGCATCTTCACAGGTCATCGGACTGCTGCTGATACCTGACAGGGCAAGAACGGTCACCAGGAGCATGATGCAAGTTTAAGAGGCTGCTTAATGTGACGTTGCCTGGTGGTTTGCCTTGCACGGGACCAGGTATGTCAGGAGTCATATGCTATGGTGTTACTGACTCTTCTTATGGGATCAAGAAAGCTATCTGAATGTGAGGTCATATCTAACATGAAACTAAAAATATAATTATTAAAAAGTTATAAACATTTTAAAAATGATGTAAATGTTGTTTCTTTGTAAAATGGCTCAACTTCCATGTTTGGAGATATGCACATAAATGACGTAATGATCACACCCCTTCTCAACAAGCAAGTGTGTTTTGCAAGCTATAATGATGTCTATCAACTTTCTTAGAAGGAAATCTGAATGGAAATGGACCATAAGATACATGGATATGATTTCTATTATCTGAATGTTCATTACATTTATTTCCTCAAGGAATTAATTTCCTAACACAAAGATATATAATTATTCCAATAAAACACAAATGTGATGTTCTGGTAAACACCCTTTGTTGCTTTCTTAGAAGATGAATAATAATAATAATAAATAAAATCACTCATCACTGCAAAACATACACATATTTTGCATGATACATATTGAATTTTGTGTCTTACTATGTGCCTAATATCTCCTTTACTAGCATATCTAGCGTAATATTAAACACTGTCCTGCACAACAGATTAAAAAAGAAAACTTACTTGATACATAGATCCAGCTTTTACTTTTGGCTAGATATTAGTTTTTTAGTACATTTTAGACATTTGATATGTTAAAATTATATATAATTCTGACCCATGTTAAAATCCAGCCCCTTTTACAGAGGTGATCCTGACTCATGGTGACCCTCCCTACAGGACAGAGTTGAACTGCTCTGTGGGGCTTCTGAGCCTGGAAATCCTCACGGGAGCAGAAGCCTCTTTCTCTGTGGAGTGGCTGCTGGGTTTGAACTGCTTACCTTGTAGTGACAGTCCGATGCTTATCCCACTACGCCACTGGAACAATTACATTAAATGTATGGTAAATTGTCTTTCCTGCAGCAGAACTGATGCCTTTGAATGATGGTGCTGGTGAAGAATACGGAGAGTCTTGTGGGCTGTCAGAAGAACAAACCAATCTGTATCGGAAGAAGTGCTGCCAGAAGGAGACTTGGGAGGATGACACGACTTTGTCCCCCATATTTTGACAGTTGTCAGGAGAGACCAGCCCTTGTAAAAGGACATCATGCTTTGTAAAGTGGAGGGCCAGTCAGAAGGAGGAAGACACTTCAGGGGACGGACTGACCCAGTGACTGCAACATGGGGCTCAATCGCAGGAATCAGGATTGTGCAGAGCTGGCTGGCAGTGTTTGGTTCTGCTGTTGTGCATAGGGTCTCTGAGTCAGAAAGTTCCTCAACAAACAAACAAACCAAACAATGGCGAACTGTATCTCTGTGAGGAGCCCTCGAGGTGTAGTGGTTACGCATTGGGCTTTGTGATCCACGTGGTAGGCAGTTCAAAACCATCAGCGGCTCCGAGGTAGAAAGCCTGAGCTTTCTACGCCCATAATCAGTTACAGTCTCAGCAACCCACAGGGCAGACACCACAGGGCATCGACTTGATATCCCTGAGTATATGCCAAATGTATTTAAAATTATACATATTATCATTTGCAAAACTTAAATGTATTTAAATTGATAATGTATTTAAAAGTAGACATATTATTGTTTGCAAAACATAATTCTGTGTGTAAATGCAATGCAATTATTTTTAAAACAAATAACTCGATTGAATTCATTGCAATGGTCAATTTATTTGCGTGTCCTTGCTTTTGTGTGTCATCTGGGACTGCAGTTCTCTTCGACTGTTAGCAGGATGTGTGCAGGAGTATTGTGCAGTAGTTTGTGTGCAAGTATCCTGGGGTTTACTTCATGGGAAAAGCATTGGTGAGCCTCCTGGTTGGAGTTGCTGCCTCATCAGGCATGGCTCAGAGAACCTACGTGCAGGTTCTCCCAACCTGGCTCAGAGACTTGTCAGATATCAATAAAACCCACTCTTGCCAAGCAACTGCTCATGTTGGATGCAGTTGTGCACTGGGTGAATGTATCAAGAATTAGATTCCGCAGCCCATCCCCATCTCTTGTTTAATCGAAAGAAAGAATATTCTCCCAAGAAACATGCCACCATCAGGAGTTTCAATTACACAGGAGGGAGGGACCTTAGGAAGCAGATGTCAATGAAGGTGTTGAAGTGGCACATGTCATAGCTCGCACAGCTTGCACATGGACACCCTTGTGACCTTGGGTGTGCTTAATTTCCAGATAGCCCATTCCTGTAAGCTAGAGCTGGTATTGGTTTCAATTAGCGTCCTACACATTCCCTTTCCCGACACTGCTTGCTTTTCCTTGTGCTTGGGGACTAAGGCTCATTGCTCTTGTTTGCTTATATCCTAAGCACTTGCTAATTCTGCTTATGGGGTCATCCATCCTAGGTGTAGTGACACCACTCTCAAGTATTCATGTGGTGGATTTCTTTGAGAAAATTGACTACATTGTTCATTTCATGAGGTGAGGGCCTTTGTTCTCTGGAAACTTCTTTGCACTCTGAATCCACACATCGGATGGTCCATTTTCCATAAATGCTACCCAAGTTGTTTTCCACATAATCTTTGTGAGGTTAGAAAGCAGTCGATAGGGCAACCTTCTTTTAATAATCTCTTTCATGTAGTGCTAGCAGCTGGCAGTGCCTTTACAATCATGTCCGTCACGTATGTGCCTGTTAAAGATCAGAGTGTGGAGCTTTTGAAGTAAGTACCTGCTCTGGGCAGTGGTTGTGATTGATCGTGGCTATGGTTGATTTCCACCACTGGTGAGCACAGACATGCAGAATACAATTCCTTTCTAAGGGTTTCACGTCTGTGTCCTTTTGGAGATAGATTATTAGGCCTATATTCTTACATATTTATGTATGGGTTCAAACTTCCAACCTTTTGGCTAGTAGTCAATTTCTTATCTTTATGTACCATGCAGGGACTCTGGCCGTATTTGGAAGCTAACCCACAATTCCCAATGCAAGTCCAGTTCCCTACTCACTATGTATCTAGAGAAGAGGGAGTGAGATTTCTCAAAAAGGAAATTTGAATAAATGAAAACAAGAGTAGGCAATTGCTACATTTTAATCCAGAACTCTTGTGTTTTTGTCTGTATGGCTTGTTGGTCTGCAGAGATTCTTACCTTTTGGATTTATGTCTTGTGTAGCACGTGTGATGTCACCCTGGACAGCCAGCAGAGGCTTGAGGTCTTATTCCTAGTCTTGAAACCAAACAACAGATTGCTTGTTTGTGCAGGGAATAGCTTTGAAAATCCCGAAAATGTGGACAAAGCCTCCCCTGTCCAATGAAGTTTGTCTAAGTATCAAGAATTTTAAAAAAGCATTTCTAAATAGCAATCTCAGCTCTTTATTGCTACTGTAATTCATCTATGCATTTTGAAGTGTGTTCCCAGCCCAGTGTTATGAATCCCGGAGCATCGTTTTTACCTCCATTTTGCAGAAGGACAGACTGAGAGACCAGCCGTGTCCAGGGAAGCTGGTAGGCGCTGACTTACTGTATCTCATAATGAGAGCACAGCCGCTTCTGCCCCCTTTGGCTTGGTGTTATTTTCAATTTGCTTTCTCATCTGGAAAGGTCGTTCTCATCTTTTATTTTGGGGTGATAGTTTCGAGTTTCATTTACACCATTGGACCTGTAAGTTCTTTCATTCTGTAGAAAGCCCTGTCAGGATGGCATCTGTCTCTCTTTGGGGGAATAATCTAATACACAGGAAGGCCTCGATAAAAAATGAATCTTTTATTATTTTTTTAGAACTCACTTAGTTTATCATGGGCTGAAGCTTTCGATTTTGATTTAAAGGGACAGAAAATAATGTGCATGATAAACCAAAGAAACAGAAACGGACAGAAAATAATGTGCGTGATAAACCAAACAAAACAATTCCCATTGCTGCCCAGTCCACTTGGATTCGGAGCAACCCTATAAGGCCGAGTATAACTGCCCCACAGGGTTTCCAAGACTGTAAATCTTTATAGACACACCCTGTCACATCGTTGTTCACAGGAACTGCCGGTGGATTCCAACTGTGGCCTTTTCCAGTTAGCAGCCCAATGCTTCAGCCACTGCGCCACTGTGCTGTCATGGCTTCTTAAAATCCATACCAGTGCCATGTAACTTTGTAATGCGATAACTAATCTGTTGTTTGTTTCTCCATAGTGTTCAAAATATAATACCATGTCATTGACAAAAGGCTCTCTGGTGATGCAGTGGGTTACATGTCGACCTGCGGAACACAAGGTCAGCAGTTCGAAACCACCAGCTGCGCAGGAGAAAAGTGCAGCTTGCTACTCCTATAATGTTTACAGTCTTGGAGACCATAGGAGCAGTTTTACTCTGTCGTATAGGGTTGCAATACATTGGTATAAAAAAGTGGCAATGGTTTTTTTCAGTTTATGGTGCTAAAGGAGCCCTGGTATCCTAAGGAGTTAAGTGTTACGCTACTCACCATAGAGTGAACGGTTCGAATGCACTAGAGAATCCATGAAAGGAATCTGAGCCTGTCTGCTTCCATAAAGACTTACAGTCTTGGAAACCCAAAGGATCCGTTCTAAGCTGTCTCTATGTATTATAATCTACTTGATGGCAGGGAGTTATAGTTTTGGTGCAATGGTGCAAAGCAACACATAAATACAGATCAACCAATCCTAGGAATTGATTGGAATTGAAAGTATATTTAACAACAACAACAATAATAAAAACACTAAAAGTATGCCCAGGAAAACTCAGAATAGCTGTCCATTCTTGTTGGACATCTGTGGGTGGTGAGTATTAACAATATTACAAGGAAGTCCTTACTCTCCATTAGGCTATAGAATGCGGTTGTTTTCAGGGTTTTAAATTTTTTAAGTTAAAAATATTTTTAGTGTTTGCTGTTGGCTCTTGGAAACATTATGTAGAACAGAACAAAACTTTCTCCAATCCAGTGTCATCTTCATGATTGTTTGTAGTTAGACAATGTGCTGTTGTGACTCACAGGGTTTTCTTGGCTGATTTTTTTGGAAACGGATTTCTAAGCCGTTGCTTTTTGAACAAACACACATGCACTGTTTATTCTGTGCCAGACAAAGTGGTAGGTGCTGGAGTTACAGAGGCCCATTATCCATATATGACTCCAACCCTTAAAGGTCAGTAATAACGAGGGCATAGACTTGACATCATTACAGTACAGTTATTGATATAGTAGAAATGTCTATAGAATTATTGAAGATGCATAGAAATGGGAGCGATCAATTTGGCTGAGCAGAGTTGAGATGATGTGGTACAATGCCTCAGTTCTACAGGCCTTTCTACCTCTGCTCTTGTCCCTCCCACCAAATTATTGGCTTTGACTCTAAATCAGGTGCTTGTGAGCAACCAAAGGGATTAGAAAGCTTGCTAACGATGCAATTAAGGCACACGGATACTCTGTTGGGAGTGGAACCATACAGATGAGGAATATAAAACACTAAGGAGATTGGTCAGGTTTGCCCTCCCCCAGGCTGAAAATGAGCCACCTGGCAGATCAAAAGGTGGGGGTCCACTCCTGTCAAAGCAAGAACTAGGCATAGCACATGTCTGATAGACCTGGGATCTCTGTTCTGAGGACTTCTGAGATTCAGAAGACTCGCAGAGAGAGTCGTGATGCCAAACATGGTGAGAAGCAGTGGCAGATAATGGCAGCTGCAGAGGGAGACGGAGAGTAGATGAACCCCTGAGACTGAAGTAGATGACCCCCTGGAGTAGCAGGTGACTGAGAGTAGATGACCCCCTGGCTTCTTGATTCACCGAGTGGGGAAACTGAAAACCTTCAGCAGGAGGCAGGAGGCATGTGGACAGAGTGAGGTGCTTCCGGGCATGTATTTTAAGTACATATATCTTTTGTATTTTGAAGATCTCGCTAGCATTTCTACTGTATTGAAACCGTAGTGCCTTGATATTATTTGCTTTTAAGGCTGTGTCCAGTTTGTCTTGGACTTATGGGTAGAAGGCATGACTGGAAGATGGGCCTTGTAACCCCCCAACCCACACCGTGTCTGGCACAGCATAGATTATTAGTCTTTCAATAGCCTAACGAATGTTTTTAACACTGACCTGAGCAGAGCAGAAGTTGGGCCAGCCCAGACATCCAAGCAGTTTAAGATGCCCGAGGGCCAGGGAGAGGACCATTTTCGGGCCTGGCCAGGAGGTTGCCTGACTAAAGAACTGTATCTCGAGTCATTCATGATTATGAATTTTAACCCATAAATTCCCTAATAATTACCATAGCCATGCATCTTGGCTATGAGTACTGTGTGGCCACTGCAACGAATTAGTGAAACCATTAGAAAAGTAGAGAGTGCCGTGGGAGGGAGGGATGGTGTCCAAATTGGTATAAAGGCTGGAGAGAGAGGTTATGCCTGACCTCTGTTACATAGGAATCAATGTTGTGCTGTTGATGCTGATAATAATTCTTGTGTTAGTCTGGGTACTTTAGAGAAACAAATCCACAGAAACTCATATGTATAAGAGAGACTTTTATATAAAGGTTAAATGCACATCAAGAAAAGATCCCAACCCAGTGCTGTCCAAACCCACAGGTCCAACATTAACCCATTAACCCATTAACCCATATGTCCAACACCAATACACAAAGTCCTCCTCCATCTCACAAAACACACTCAATGATGCTGACTGCAGGAGGAAAGTGGAGTCAGTGTGCGTGTAAGCATCTCAGCGCTGGCAGGGGTCTCCACATGGGTGCTGTAGCACCCAGGCCTGCATCAGGGTAGGTCCATGTGGCTTCTCTTCAGGGATGTCTCCAGGAAGTGAGCCTTGCCAGCTGAAGCAGGGAACCGGCTAAGGCAGCTGCACCCTGGTCTGACCATCACAAAGCAAGAGACCCTAGAACTCAAAAGGTGAGGCTCACCAAGCCGTTTATCTCTCTACCCTTCAATTAACCCACATGTGTTTATCAGCCAGGTTGGCACGATAAGCTTTAACTATCTCAATTCTCCTCCCCTTTGTGAAATCATATGAAGAGGTCAGGTGGTGCTGCGGCCACACTCTTGTCATTGAAGGCTTTACTAAACAAAAGGAATATCAAGGTTGATTTTTTTTCCATTTCACTTTTAACTTCCCATTTACAGGTATCCTACCGCTTTGTTGTTCTCATTCTATAAATGAGATGGATGATTGAGGCTCCCAGGAGCCCAAGAAAATGTCCATAATCACCTAGCTAAGTGAGCTCATTGAACTAAATTTTACGGGGTTCTAAAATTGCTCATGTTCTTCCCTTGCCCATTCTATGTCACATAGAAGAGTCTGTCGGCATTAAGAGGAGTTCATCAGGCAGATAAGAAATAAGAAAAGAACATTGTTGGCAGCAGAAACCGTACTTCAAAAGGAGGGCAGCATTAAAGAACATGGAATATCGTGGGGAGGATATCCATTAAGTAGAGAGTAATGGCTCTATTGTGTGCCCACGTTTCTGAGAAGTATCATAATCAACCAAGGATAATAACTAACATTCCTGTCAGTGTTAAGGATTTAGAAAAGTTTAATTATCATTAGCAAACAAGCACACAAATTCTATTCTAGGTAGTGTTAATTACTATAAAGCAAAAAGGCAAGGTTAAATAATAGAAAATGATGATGTGGTTTATGTAATAAGTCCATGGAAGTCCTCCTAAATTGAGATTTGAGAAATAGTTCCTGGAAGCAAGCAGGGTAAGACTTCATGTCATGTACAAGCTATCAGAAGAGACTAGTCCCTGGAAAAGAACATCATTCGTGGTAGAGAGGCAGGGAAAAAGAAGTCCATTAACACGATGGATTGACACAGTGCTCCAACCAGGGGCTCAAGCAACACAACGATTGTGATGATGGTACAGCATCAGGAAATGTTTCATTCTGTTGTACATAGGGTCCCGATGACTTGGAATAAACTTGAGAGCACTTCACAGCAGCAAGATCTGGAAGAGGGAATGAAACAAGGTGTCAGAGAAGGAGAAGCGATACACACTCTGAAACGGACACCATGGAACAGAAGAAAGAAGTGACCATTTATGAATGACTGCTCACGTGTTGGGCAGCACTCCCAATATGATTAAAATGTGTTATACTTTCGATTTTTTTTAGATGAGAAAACTGAGACCCAGAGAGCTTAAATAACTTTTCTAATGGGACACAGCTTGGATTCAAATTCAGATGTCTGAATTTATAACTTTTACTCCAATGAGGATATCGTGTGGTCCCTCAAAGGACTGTGAGAATCCATGTAAGATTTCTTATTACATCTTCCCATAGTTAGAATCAGCTTCTCCTGGGATGAAATCGGGAGGCATAAACGATGATTTCCTTGTAGAGAAAGTAGAGTTGGACTTTACAGGATGGGTGGAATTTTAATAGAGAAAAATGGGAGACGTGAAGAAAAACAAAAAGCTCAATGGAAAATAAAAGCAGAGGGTGAAAAATGCAAGGGATGCCAAAAGCAAGTTGGTTGAAGCTCAGCTGAGAGTGGACCCACAGAAAAAGAACAAGCTGGGAATGGGAACAGACTGCACAGGACAGCGAGAACCCTGTAGAGACGTCTGCCCTTCAGAGAGCAGGCAATAGAAACCATTGAAGGTGGCGCCAAGAAAGAGCTGCCCATATGGACAGACAAACTCCTAGGGGCCTCTTCTCGTTCTCTGCTTCTCTGATTATTTTCGCAAACTCACTGAACTGAGCAGTGATTGTCAGTGGGCATTACCCACACTTGCTCCCTTTAAGATTAGACCCAGCTGTACTCTGGTGCAATGTCACATCAGGCAGAGGGACTTGGGCTAACTTTGCATGAACAACTTCAGAAGTGCCAAATCTCAATTGATTCCTTGAGAAACGGCGTTGTCCCGGATGTCGCATTGCTGGAAGAATGTAGTTCTTTGGATGAACTCCATCTGGCTAAGCCACCCCCCCAACAAATTGAAGAGCTGCTGACAGGATGGAGAGGGAGAGGCTAGAGTGTTGGCATCACGGCAAGCAGCCAGGGAGATGTTATTTATGAGAGAAGAAAGAGCACAACTTAATTCACCTTTGCTCCCAGTTGGAGAGCAGATTACATTCTTTACAGCAAAGTGATGGCTCCAGCCACCTGCCGAGGAGGGGAATAGGCTGTGGTGTGCTCTTTCAGGAAGAGCTCAATGGTATCCTGAGAAGCCACACATGTCAATAGGGTGCCATTCAGGGTCAGACTCCTAGAGTGTCCTTCAGGCACTTTGGGTAGCCTTTTACGTAATCTGCCCTTTTGTGTGCTTTGTTTTCTATGCTTTTTCTCTCGTATTGTATGTCCTAGTCTGTGTGCATCATACTGTTTGCTGTATGCGGAAGACTGTGATCAAAATGTGTTTGAAAATCATCTTTCAGTTACATTTCTTGTTTAGAGACATAGTATTATAATAAATTTCATTGCCAGAATTCCATCTATGAATGGTCTCTCAATGAGGGTCTGTGTACTCCTAAATTTGCTTGCACATTTTTATATTTATATGAACTTTATTGGGAGGAGCCATTTAAAAAAATAAAGAGGTTCTGTCAATCAAGATAAAACAAAACAAATCACCCTCTAATCTTCTTGGAGCTTTCCTCCTTCCCTCCTTCCTTGACTTTCTTTCCAACGTGCTAGCAAATCCCACTTTCCTCTTCTGCTTCCCTTTCTCTCACCTAATTCTGAAGCTGATTTTTGCTCCATGGGACATATAATGGGAAAGTTAGGAAACAGGTTAGTGAAAAAAAAAAGTGTCAATAAACAGAAAGTTCATTAGGCAATTGCAGGTTAGATTTGGGCACCAAAGTATTGGCTATCACTTATTTTCTTCCATATTTTTATAAAACTTACCTTTTTTTGGTAAGCTAGCTGCAGTATCTAAATACATATAGATAGATAGATGGTAGATACATAGATAGACAGATGAAAGAATGAATGAATGAAGGTAGTGAAAAAGCCTAAATACTGTTCCATGCAATTAGCCAAGGATAAAATCCTGTCAGATTCGTGACTTAGGGTTTGAAATGTAACACTTTGCTATTTGATATAGGGGTTAGGATTTCAAGCTGATCAAAATCAATGATGTCTGAAACATGTCTGAAGTCACCCATGAATCCAAGTGAGACACAGGAGAAACTAAGAAAAAAAATGGGGATAGGAATTTGGTAATTCAGGTTTAAGCATACCACAATATACGCTACTCTTCCTATATTATAAAGGGAGAGTTCCTCTACAATAGAGCTCTGATTTCACAGGATATCAAGAACTGCAAAGTGTGTATCTTGATTTGTGTAATCTGGTTACATTAATGTAATTGTAAATATAATGAAAGAAAAGCAAATGCCTTAGGGTTAATCAGGCCTGGGCTCAAATCCCAATTTTGACAATTACTATTCTTTTTGCCATGGACAATTTACTTAAGCTTTTATTTCCCCCCCTTAATCTCCTTATATATGAAATAGGACCAATACTATTTAATTTATACAGTTAATATGAAACTGAAATCTAATGTTTTATACTTTGTATATAAGTGCTCACTAAATGTTAGCTTACATCACAGAGACCCAAAGCAAAAAAAACAAACAAAATGAAAAACCCCGGGAACTAACATTTAAAATAAGTAAAGTGGAACCAACTTTTGTCCAATTGGCTGTTTTTCTAAATATAATCCACCATCTTCACTTTATCCAAGTGTTTAATGCTAAGTTTATATCCAACAGCCAATTATATTTCTCTTTCCAGCTCACCAAGTCGATGTTTCAGCCTTTGGGCGGCTGTGCTACGTGCACAATGTCCCTCCTTTCAGCTCCCGAACCAGAAACATTCAAAGCCAAGTGACTCACAGAATATCCGCTCTCCATTCCCCGGCTTCTAGCTCTCTACACCTTCTTGCTGGAAGTCTCGCGAAAGTTCATAACATCCCAGTTATTATCATTTCATTTCACCCTGCACCAGAAGCATGATTCGAAATATAAGGAATGGGATACTGCTCTCAAGGAAGTAAAGCCTTTCCATCTGCTTTTCTTCGACTAGAATAGGGAGCTTCTCCCGACACTTCAGTGGAGGAGGGAAACTGGCCCTCTTCTTCACTCTTTGAAATGGGTTATTCTTATGATTATCATTTTTTACCATAGGTTGTTCATCCACCACTTCATACTTGATTCTTCTTAGTCAGTTCCCTACACACACTTTAAAAGAACGTTTAGATGATAGCTCCTATTAAAACTGTTTCAATCACATTTCTCTTAAAGGGCCATTATCTATTAAAATATTGCGAACAAAATTTAAGATGTTTTTTGAGCAGAGATTTTAGTGTGTTTTGTTTTAATAGCTAATTGAGTATGTGTGAATTTAGATACCCAAGTACCTGAAGAATTACTGCAAGGTAATGCTGCTTATCAGATAGTTTTGAAGAAGTAGCCTTTCGAGTAAGAATTCCTCCCAAAGGCAGTATTCTGTCGCTAATCACTGGCCATCTGTGTCAGTGCTCATGTAACACAAATGGATCTATCCTTTCCCTTTTGTCCCACATTTAATTCATCCTTTATTTTCAATATCATTGATGATTCTTAAACAATCCAAATTTTAAACTGCAGAACTGAAAATAAAATCAAGTTTGCCATCTTTTCTCACTGAGATGTTTTCTCATGTTTCAGCCTTTGTTCATAAATGTAAATTTGATCCAGGTAAAAATGTATTATTTTATTGTACATTTTCTGTAACTGGGAGTGCTTTTCAAGGCATTTCATATTAAATGGATCCATAGGTGCCGTTTTGTTGTCCTGAAGAATTATTCTTCAGATTTTCCTGGTTCAATATCCTCATTTTTATAGTGTCATCCACATATCATAGGAATAAAGGTATAATATCCCCAATACTAGGAGGTAGCATATGTGTTAGGTCAGTTGACTAGAGAAACAAATCCAGTGACACTCATGTATCTGTAAGAAAGAGGTCTCCTGTATGTGTAAGAAAGAGCTTTAGAGCAAGGAGTAGTTATATATCAAGGGAAGATTCAAGCCCAGTCCAACTCAAGTCCATGTCTGATACTAGTCCATAAGTCCCTTTTCAGACTCATGCAGCCACACGCAGTGATGCAGAATGCAGGGAGATCCCAGGCCAGTGGGTGCAAAGTCGTGTGGCTCCATGGCTGGAGCCCTGCCATGTTGGCAGAAAACACCCCAATGGTCATAGCATCTAAGCAGGAAGCAATGGGGTTTAAGCAGGAAGTTCCAGCTGCAGAGAATGCATTAGCCATGCACGGGCTACAGGCTGTAGTACTGGATGATCTACTGGTGGATGACCAATTAATATGTTTCAACAAACTGATGAAACACTGGAAGCACTTGCTTGTCAGTGGCAGGAATTCTGGAAGACAGTTATTTGGCCAACTGTAAGGGAACCATAATTGTAAACAAACCAAAGAAAAGTGACTCAACAGAACACTCAAATTATAGAACAATATCATTAATACCACATGCAAGTAAAATTTTGCTGAAGATCATCCAACAACAGTTGCAGCAGGACATTTCAGGGAACTGCCAGAGGTTCAGGCAGATTCAAGAAAGGATGTTGAACAAATGGATATCTTTGCTGATATGCGATTGATCTTAGTGGAAAGCAGAGAACACTATAAACATGCTGACTGTTTCTTTGGGTGTGCAAAGACATTCGACTCTGTGGATCATAACCAACTAAGGATAGCCTTTAGGAGAATGAGCATTTGTGAACACCTAATTGTGTTCATGTGAAACCTGTACATGGACCAAGAGGTAGTTGTGTAAACAGAATTGCATGGCTTAAGCCAGGAAAGGTGTGTGTTAGGGTTGTATTCTCTCACCATACTTATTCAATGTGTATGCTAAGCAAATAAACAGAGAAACTGTTTATAAATGAAGAAGAATGCAGCACCAGGTTTGAAGAAGGTTTATTAGCAAACAGAGACATAAAACATAACCTTGATTTCTGCAAGGGAGAACTGGAAGAACTTTCTGATACAGATCAACTATTGCAGCCTTCAATGGGGATGTTAACTAACTAGAAGACTAAACTGCACACAATTGGAACAATGAGTAACATCATGATAAAGAAGAAAAGATTGAAGGATTTTGTTGACTTTTTCTTGGATCCACAATAATTGCGCATGAAAGCATCAATCAAGAGATCAAACAACACCTTGCATTGAGTCAATCTGCTGCACAATACCTCTTCAATGTGTTGAAAAGCAAAGAGGCTAGTTTGAGGATTAAGGTGCGTCTGACCCAAATTATGACATTTTCAATGATCTCCTATGCAT
>NW_022103911.1:8459016-8460945 GCF_000313985.2 Echinops telfairi
ATACATATGAGTTTCTGTGGATTTGTTTCTCTAATGTACCCAGACTAACACACTACCTTTTATAAATGGACTTTCTCTATTTTATATCATTACCACATTTCTTCCTGTATCTTCCTTCTTTTAAGCCATTAAAGTAACCCAATCCAATACTGATTCTGCCCCTACAGCTCGCCATCCGTCTCTTCCCTCCATTTGGTGCTGCTGCCCCTCACAAGCATATTCAGCTACAGGATCCTATCCTGGTCATTATCTACTGGAGGAACTTGCTTTTTAGTTGTTCCCAGTATGTTTTCCATTAGCCTACTCCTCTCAAAGGAACACAGGGTTCTTGTTAGAGATACTTCTTTGCCTAGAACCAGAAATGCTCTAAGTGCTTTTGAGAAAAGGGTGGTCATACAATAAAAAGGATGTGACTTTTGAAAGAAACAACAAAAACATTTCAATTATATATCAATGCGAGAGTTAATATAACTACTCAGAAAAATTCAGGAGCAGAAAAGAAAATATGAAGATACTACACTAGTCCTTGGTCCACCTTTGTTTCCCTGGAAGGATGTTGACTCTGTGAACACTTTTTACCAAGAAACTTAGATTCAGAAATATTAGATAATACAATCTTGAAGCTGAATCAAGAGCTCAATCATTTTTCTCTCAGAAATGTTTTGAAAATTCTTTGTATTCCCACTTTCCACTTCTGCAAATACTTCTAAAGATTTCAATAGTGAAAGACCCATGAGTGTTTAGGGTCCTCATAGATGACTGGGAATCTTGCATATTTTCAAATTATGCTTAAGCTCTGTCTGAATTTTTAAAATCCAGTCTAGTTTCTTGTGAGAGTGTTGAGGGTGGTACGCGTTCATAGATTGAATTCTGTCTTCTCAAAATGTGTGTCCACACGATTAAGCCATGTTCTCCATTTTGTGAAATCTTCTCTAGTTTGTGTGATACATTGTCAATCTTAATTTCTATATGTCAGGATCAGAGCCCTGTTGGTGTAGTGTGCTGTGTGGGGCTGCTAAACACAAAGTCAGCAGATTGAAACCACCAGCCACTCTGTGGGAGCAAGATGAGGCTTTCTGCTGTCATAGAGATTTACTGCTTTGGAACCCCCTAGGAGCAGTTACACTCAGTCCTACAGGGCAGCAATTATACTGGCTTATAGGACAGCAGTGATCCTCTGTCCTGTAGGGTTGTATTCTGTTCTTAGGGATGCCACAAGTAAGTGTAGACTCATTGGCCATTAGTTTGGTTTTGCTTTGTGAGACAGGATCAGTGTCGTGATTTACCCACTTACCTGAGTTATATTCTTGCATTAACTTGAGGAGCAAAGCGTTTCCCATAAATCCTTAAAGCAAAAAATTAGAAACACTGACAACAAAACATGTGAGTGAGAGATCAGAGAAGAGGGAAGTAGGAGGAGAGATTATTATTCTGGACTTTGGAGGCACACCACACTGCACTTTCTTCCTTGGGTTAGATACAGGCCAGATTAGGATTCAGCTCCCTCTAATCACTTTTGGAGTTGTTCTAATCAATGTCAAATTACCACAATCTCCTAAGATTTTGGTTAGGAAGAGCTTCTAATGAGTCTTTTACCTTGTTTCCTTCAATGCAGCAGGACATTACAATGACGAAATTAAATCACTTTTCATAGACAATAGGAATAGAGTCCCAAAAGCTTTTATGACTTGATGTTCTCTTGGCAGCAGCATTAACAGAGTTTCACATTTGTATCTAATATTTTGGAAGGTTGCCCTTTTGGGATAAAAATAAGATTTTGAAATAAAGATGTTCTTAAAGTAAAAACATATCCCTATTCCTGTGTGTTCCTCAGTAATTCAAGGCAAACTCCTAGGAAAGTACCCAGGCACAATGAGACCTCTGCTTACATTGAAGAAACACACACACACACACACACACACACACACA
>NW_022103911.1:8461269-8463447 GCF_000313985.2 Echinops telfairi
TTATTGAATTGTATAGCAAGATCTGTGTCCAAATAATGAGACAGAAAGCATTCTGGGAGTACTAATGAACTCGAACTAGATCTCCAGTTCAGGGAGGGCTTCGTGCAGGGAGTGGCAGATAAACTGACATTTGATGGCTAATAGAGGGTGAAGAGGGCTTTAACAAAGAGCTTATAAAAGCTTCAAAGGAGTGTACAGAATAGAACTATTATGATGATAGCAATGGTGTTGATAATACTGAGAGAAGATGCTAGAGAGGTCAGAATCACCTTGTTTGATATAGTAAGACATGATTGTAGGATTCAAAATGGCCAATCCAGTTCATTTCAGCTCGCTAATGTCATATATATATATATATGATTTACTGGAACTTCATTTATTTTTAAAAGTTTTATTGACATACAATTCACATACCACACAATTCAATGGCTTGAATATATGAAAAAGAGTGCAGTCATCACTACAATCAATTTATTCTTTTTTCCCCCAATCAATTCATTCTTGTACTCATTCTTATTAGCTCCCCAGACCCCGCAACATCCCTGGTCCAAACTCTAAGAAACTACTGATCTAATGACTGTCTTTTATACATCTACCTATCCTAGATTTTGAGTTATGATGCTGGCAAAGAATATTGAAAGAGCCATGGCCTGTAACAAAGAACAAACAGATGTGTATGGAAGAAGTACAGCTACAATGCTCCTTATTAGGATGGTGAGACTTCACTTCACTTATTTTGGACCTGTTCTCAGGAGAGACCAGTCCTTGGTGCAGGACATCACACTTGATAAGGCAGTAGGGTAGTAAAAAACAGGACGACCTCTGACAAGATGGATTGACAAGGTGATTGCATCGATCACCTCAAATATAAGAACCATTTTGAGTATGGCACAGGATGGGACAGTGTCGCATTTTGCTGCATAGGGTTGCTATGAGTCAGCACTGACTTGAAGGCATCTAAGAACAACATTCTGGATTTCATATAAAGATGAACATACTCACACCCCCTCCAACAAAAACAAAATAAAACAGAAGAATCTAACCCAAAAGAAAGTATAAAATAATAAAAACTAGAACAAATTAAAAATGAGCCAGAAGAGAAAACAAATGACAAGGTGTTAAATCTGAATGTAATTACATCTGCATTAATCCACTTTCCAGTGCACTGGTATGATAGCCAGGCTAGTCACATCACCTGGCAATGGTCAGAGGAGGTTTAACTCACACTGGGACTCTGCAAATGGACTTTTGGACTTGCACTGTCATCCAAAGTCTTCTGCAAAGTGAGTGTTCAGGATTTAAGCTCTAACACTTTTGCCTCCTCTGATCTTAGATTTTGTTAGTGACAATCCTTGCATCACACTGGAATATTTTTTTTCTGTGTGACTTAGCTGACACATCATCACTCAGGTGGACAAGCCTGTAAGACCCTAGACACTATTCTATCTGACATCCTGCACCATCTGATTTTTTTCCCACCACACTCTGCTAGAGCACTCATATCTTCAACGATCTCTCATGAGGTCAAATATTGAGTAGGAACATGTCATTAGAGCTAATTGTTCACAGATTAGGGGCATGGTTAAGTGTGAGCTGAAAATCCATTTATATATCTCTGGTTTATATATGACCCTGGTATAATTTATAGGCATCATTATTTAATTGGGAGATATTACAAATAAACTCCATAAGTTCTATCGATTGTACCATTTTTAAGCCCAGAGTATGTTGCTGTTGGATGCTGGTGAGTTAGTTTCGTCTCATATTGAGCGTATGTGCAATAGAACAAAACACTGCCAGGTATTTTGTTATGTTTAAGCCCATTGTTGCAGGCACTGTGTGAATCCTTTTTGCTGAGTGTATTCCTCTTTTTGCCGCCCCTCCACTTTACCAGGCATGATGTCCTTCTCTGGAGGCTGGTCTCTCTTGATAACACGTCCAAAGTATGGATAATGAAGTGAAGTCTCACTATCTTTGTTTCTAAGGCACATTCTGGTTGTATAAATTCTATACCATCCTTCTAATGGTATAGAATTCAGAGTACTGTTGAGAAAAGTATTCATACATCTGACAGCATTTTAGATTGTTTAGCATATTAATCTTAATCCATTTTTAATATTGTTTCCAATTTTCCTACCTATGTTCCTCACACATCATACTTGATACTCCTCAATGTTA
>NW_022103911.1:8464794-8468699 GCF_000313985.2 Echinops telfairi
ATCATTTATAAATTATTATTATTTTTTCATGTCTTACACTGACCGATGCCTCCAAAAGTACTTTTTATGCTTTGACACATCTTATGTTTAAAAAGACACATGTCACAGAGGTCAGGAAGGAATCAATGGGCTGGTTCTTGGTGGGTGTGCTAAGAGAAAACTGTGCATGCCTACAGCTACCCTCCTGGATTAGATGCCACACCAGCTCTTGCGTGCCCTAAGTGCCTCCGGGAAGCGCTTTGTTAGCAGAGCACCGCTTTTCATGAACTTTCACATCAAATTGTCCCCACCAAGTCCACACTTTAATTAGAACAGAGGGTGCTTAAAAGGCAGCCACATGCACAAGAACATGGCCCTGCAGGAGGCTGACCCAGGTGCTTTCCTGCTGAGTGGATTGTGGATTGCCATCGCTGGCCCCTCTAGATGGCAGTGGCGCTATTTCATTCAAAAGCTCTTTGCCTTTTTTAAAATTTATTTTTTTATTTAAGGTCTTCTTTCTTTCAGTCTCCTGAACAGTTGTTCTTGGCTCTGCGGCGAGATGATTTAAACAACGCTTTGATGCTGGAGGACGTTGGGGTTCGCACATCCTTTGCTATTTTTCTGAAAAGATGAAATATTGCTTGTTCAGAGTCAATTAACACGTGGGGCCAATGAAACAGAGAAAGCAAGAGGTCATTTCCAAAGGCTTGCTTTGAAACCTCTTGGTATTAATCCGGTTTCATTCAGGTATTTCAAATCATGGGGGAAAGAAATGAAATAATAATTAGTTCATTTTTTTTCCTCAATAACTTCCAGCAAGATGGCTTAATATGGCTTTCCTGTTTTAATTCCTAGCTGTGTATTTGGGGAACTGCTAGAAGCTTCTAAGTGTCACTCTTGCAGCCACAGAGTCACAAGTGTGCTGCTTTGCGGACATGTTATGCACCAGGAGGCATGTGATGGAAGAATCAGGGAAGTTTCTGGATTGGCATCTGGTTGCATGTGCCCACCTGTGTGAAAACTGTCCGCAGTGTTAAAACTCCCTGGGAAAGGTGACAGCCCGGAGAGTAAAACTTACAGGACTCGCTTTTAAAAAAGTACTGTCGTGAAGTCCTAGCCCAGAACCATGCTGCGGGAACCGAACCTCTAGAGGGAGGGAAAGGCAGCTGCGTGTTTAAGTGCGAAGTTATTGCACGTGTTGACCGCAGACGCACTTCCAGAGGCTTCGGAGATAGTTCCCCAGATAGTGCAGCCGAGCACCACCGCTGGAGGTTTGAATGACTTACTGGGATTTCAGTTACACAGCTAGCCTGGACACCACCACCAGCACACACACACACACGCACACACGCACATGCACACGCACACGCACTCGCACACGCACACACCCAAACGGTAAGCAGATATTACAAATAACCAAACAGGTTGCAAATGGAATGATTAACAAGTGGACTTTTGAAATGACTGCCAGTTCTGGGCAGTGTAGACAGGCGCGGGGAGCTGGGAGTTGCCTCGCCTCTTGTGTGGTGCCTCACGGGGAAGACCGCCCTCACGGTCCTTTCCTACCGTTTTCTTTTAATAGAGAGAGACCTTCCTCGGTTAATAACCTCTTCTTTCTGGAATGAGAAGCTTCTGTCTGTGCTCACATGAATAGAGAGAGGCTTCCTGCTCTAGAAACGGGGAGATTATTTCGTGCCCGCCACACAAAACGAAGGTTTTAAAAGAGAAAGGAGAATGGAATAACTACATCATGAGCAAATGCTGGTGAGGTAAATTGGTATTCGAGATTTCTGAACCAGTCTTTGAAACAAGGGAAATAATAATAATTATAATCCCACAACTACTGCTGCCTGGTGGGAGACAACAGTTGCTCTGCTGGAGAAGGCGCTGGGTGCCCGCACTTTGTTGCCCTCCCACGTTGCAGCCTGAAACATTATAAACCCAGGAACAGACCCGCGTTTGCCCAATGGCCACTGTCTCCCTGCTGGGATGCTGTGAACGGTTCCCACCACAGGGCGATGGGCACGGTCGTGTGTTCACTCCCACCCATGTGGGCCACAATCAAGTTGGGGGCTTCATGGCAAGTATGGCCTTGCCAAACGGTGGCTTCTCCCTAGGATGTTTTCAGCATCAGGACTGGTGCTCTTGAGATGGGGGTGTCATTCGAACCCCCCACCGGTCAAAGCCAGCCATTGCATTCGTGGAATTAAACGAAGGAGAAAAGGAGGCAGTCCAAGTCTGTCTTCTCAGGTTAGAATCCCACTGTCTAGATCTAATATTCTCATTCGAGTGAGCCTTGGCCTGTCACCTCTTCCACCACTCCCTTTCACGTCTATGGGATGGCCTTTATTTTAGGGACTGAAACCTGCTCTCCCGACAAATATCCCCCTTCGTTATCAGCTGAAGATTTTAGCTGCATTTATGGAAAGAGGCGTTAACGTTAGCAATGAGACGAATAGTTAGGGAGCCCAGGGGGAGCAGAGGAGGAGAGAATGAGCATTCTGTCCACCACCATCCGCAACTCCTGGCCAGGAAGAAGTGTTTGATGTGGGGGCAGCGGCTTATTGTGGTGTGTGTTCTTGACCTGTCTTGTATCGGACCATTCTCTGCCTTTGCTGTCACGAAGAACTTCTCTGTCTCCCCTCAGCTCCCACATGAACACATGCAGTTCATGTGACACAAGCCTGTCACCAGAGTCAGCCCGGGCTGCCCCTTGTCAAAAGGCCCATCAGCACCTGACCCCCCTCTTCCCAGGTGGCTCTGTTCTCTGGCAGGTGTGACAAGCTGAAATTGAGCTTTGTGGCAGCTGCTCCTGGGACCTCCGAGACAGAACCAAAGCCTGGAACAGAGGTAACAGGGAGGCGACTGCCCATGACGAGCCCGTGCCAGCTCCGGCTTCTCCCCTAGAGAATGAGGTTGCTGGCAAGGAAAAGGTGTTTCATCTTACAGGAGGGAAAAAACAATGTTTGTCTTGCTTGTTTACCCAGTGTTTGCCATTTAAAAATAATACAACATCTTCATTAAGTGGTAAACGTGGGAAACTATCCTCCTACTTGTATTTTTCTCAAAGTGCCAACACACCTCAGCAAGCTTTCAGACAACGGTCACCTAGCAACAGCTTGCTCATCCCCTAACTGATTTCAGAACGCTCCCATCTCCCTCTCCAAGAGCTGATGCGTCCCCCTTTCCTCTGCCTCTCACGGCTCAAGAAAGAGCAAGCAAAAGGAGAAAGCATATTCAGTTGATTCATAAAATATCAGATTTGAACTATGGCTTTTACGTGCGTACATGCTTTCTGTCATGGAGTTTACGAATCGACTTGCGACTTTTTATTTAAATGACCAGGCACTCCCTGGGGTTAGGTTCCGTGGCAAGAGACAGAAATGCTAAAATAAGGAGTTGAACCAGATAGGCATGAAAATGCGGGCTGTCTGTGGCTTGGAGGACAGTCCCGAATCCTTGATGACCCAGGCCGCCCTGTCAAGCTCCGAGGGCAGCACCTGCTTCCTTGTCCGAGGTGGTCGCTGGCTCCGCAGTCATACGGCGGGAAGCTGGTAGCAGGAAGGAGCAGTCATGAGTCACATACACCCCCTTGCCAGTTTGACGTTACTTACCAGGAGTTTCTTTAATCGCTTCAACGTGCATTCCATTGGCGAGATCTCTGTCCTGCAGCCCTACTAAGCTTCAATGTAGCTTGGGCTATGCAGTCTTTATTTTGTGCATCTGGGTGTTCAAGTAATAATATTCATCGGTTCTATCACTGATGAGCAGTCCTGAGGGGTTCACAATGGTTAACGTGAAAGTTTGGGGGTTCTGGTCTACCCAGAGACACCTTGGAAGAAAGACCTGATGATCTATTTGGGAAAAAAAAAAAAGAATCAACTATTGGTAACTCTATGGGACCCAGTTCTACTCTGACACAAATG
>NW_022103911.1:8469337-8480044 GCF_000313985.2 Echinops telfairi
TCCTCTTCCCTGTCACCGACCCCCACCCTCGTGACCCCTTGATAAATTATTATTATTTTCATATCTTACACCGACCGCTGTCTCCTTTCCCTCAAAGTTTTTGTTGTTTGTCCACCTGTGGGGGGAGGTGCTGGTGGTGAAGTGTTGATCATTCTGATCGGTTCCCCCTTCCTTCCCTCTTCCTCCCACTTTCCCCCTACCCTCCTGGTATCACTACTCCAATTTCAATTCCTGAGGACTTTATCTGACCTAGATTCTGTGTGTCATGAGCTCTTATCTGTACTAGTGTACATATCTGGTCTGGCCCGAAGGGAAAGGCAGGTCATATAGTGGGGGACAAGGAAGCCATAAGGAACCAGAGGAATATTGTGTGTTTCATTGGTGCTACATTGTGCCCTGGTTGACTCATCCCTTCCTTGTGAGGGGATGTACCATCGTCTATAGCTGGGTTTTGGGTCTCTACTCCAACCCCCCTCATTCTCAGCAATACGTTTTTTGTTTGTTTGTTTTGGGTCTCCTGATGCCTGTTACCTGATCCCTTCTACACTTCATGATTTCACAGGCTGGTGTACTCTTGCATGTGGACTTGTTGCTTCCCAGCTAGACGGCCACTTGTTTAATTTCAAGCCTTTAAGACCCAGACACTGTATCTTTTGATAGCTGGGCACCATCAGATTTCTTCACCACATTTGTTTGTGCACTCCATTTGTCTTCAGCGATTATGCCGGGAGGGTGAGCATCACAGAATGCCAGGCTATTTAGAACAATAGAGGGAGGGAATGAGCAGAGCCCCAAAGCCCATCCACCACCTCAGTGTAATGCCACATAAATATATGTACATAGGCCAATATCTCTATTTTTATGAATTAATATGTTTACATAAGTGCACACCTGTGTTTATACTTCTACCCATAGCTTTGCTTCCTAGATATTTCCTCTGTTTCCTTTGAACTTCCTCCTGTCCCACCATCACACTTGCCCTTCTTCTGCCTCTTAGTAATTCCTGTCAGCTAGATTACTATTACTCCACACAGCCAGGATCTCTAAGTCCTCCTTGTTGCTGATTTTAATTCCATAGTTTGTCCCCCTGTTGCTTACCACTCCTTTCCTCTGCCTGCTCCTCCTCCCAAGTTCCTCTGTAATTGCCGGTCCATTGCTTTCTCCTTGGACATGCTTCCCATGCCTCTCTTATATAGGTAGACAAACCAACAACAACAAAGACAAAACAGAAAGAAAACAAAAGATTGAATAAGAAGAGAGAAAAAAATAACCTGGCAAAAAATCTGAGAGAGCATACATAACTCCAGGTCTGTCTGCTGACTTTTACGACTATCTCCCTACTGGTCCTGGAGGGTTCCTGGTACAGCCCCTCTTAGCCTGAAGTCTATTTTGGGGGTTCTTCAGGGGCTTTGAGGCTTTGCTTTGCTCCTGTGGCTGATCTGTTATGCTCCCTTCTTGGTTTGCCCCACTGTGGGTCCTTTAGACTGGACTCACTCCCTGCTGTGTGTCCCCAGGATTGTCCTCTCTTGTGTATGCTCCAGCTAGGGGACATCATATCTTGAGCTGTTGTTGGCTGTACAGTCCTCTCTATGCCCTAGCAGCTCTGTTCAGGGACTTGTGCCAGTACACTTGGGCTTAAAATGTTGGTTATTTAAAGTTTGCCTACGTACATGGATTTGATATTTAGGTCTACCAACTGCCTGTTTCCTGGACCACTACTATCACTTCTTCTTCAGGTGAAGATTTGATTAAAACATATAGACTATATTGATCTAATCCCTGTCTGTCAGTTCATTGTTCCACGGTAGCTTGTGTGTTGCTGAGATGTCGGGAGCTATGATATTTCAAATACCAGAAGGGCTACCTAAAGAGGACAGGTTTCAGCAGCACTTTCAGATGCTTATGGATTAGAAACACTTGGAAAACCTTCTGAGAATTAGTCAGTAAAATGCTGTGGATGACTGTGGAATAGTCTGAGATATAGGGCCTGAAGATGAGCCACTTAGGTTGGAAGCCATCAGTGAATTCAAGCATGTAGGGAATCCTGAGGAGGGATGGGATAAACCAATGTTTTGTTTTCTTCTGCGTGGGGTTACTCTACGAGAAAGCCAGGGCTAACTTGGTGGCAGCTAACAATAACCTAATGGATTCCTGGGCCTCCTCTCCAGAAACACTGGTTTATTGGTCTGCTGTAAAACCAGGCAGTGGTATTGTTTTTAAAAAGCTTTGCACATAATTCTGGTGGTCAGCTTGGCTTGAGGACCAAAGGATTAGACTTCCAAGTCAGGATCAGATGGGCCCAATAATTGATACAATGCAGCCTCACTCTAAATTTTAATGCTGTGACTAATTTTCTAAACTTTGAATAGTGACTCAGACCAGACAATTGATTTTCATTTTATGTTTATGTTTTTTAAGATTCACAAGCAGTTAAAAGCCAAGGATTTGGAGTGAGATCTTCCCAGAACTTGATTCTGACACTTGACACATGTTTTGTTTGGGACCAGTTCTTTAGTCTTCAAGGAGTTTCTGCACCTGAAAAATAGGAATATAATAATGACTATCATTAAGGTTTTTATGAAGAGTACATATTTAATGTTATATTATTTGTAGTATATTTTACATGTTATGCTTATATTATATTTTATATTATGCTGATACCATAAAATAACTTACTATCACTGCATAATTTTATTTTTTAGAGTATGCACAGAGCCTTTAGAAGTTATTACTAGATAAATAGAATTAAAGACAATAGAACATTTCTATGATTTTTTTTGAAGCCCTTCCTACTTTTTAGATTGATAGGATATACAAGCTTCTGTGCATGGGAGCTTCTAAAAGTTCATGGAAAAATTCCATTATCTTTGCATTCAATTTCCCCCCTGAACTTTATGAAGTCCCTTCCTTTATTAGTAGTATGCTTTTATAAATAAAATAAAAATAGGTAATTAAAATAATTTATCCTGGGTAATTTGATTAGTATTATTGGTTTAGTTTCTACTGTGTGTAAATCCCATTGCACTAAATAAAATGCACATGGGGTACCCAGTGCACTTAGAGGGGCAGACCATATATGTAGCGACAAAGTGAAAATATAAGACAGTATCTTGTAGCAAGGAATGAAAATTGATTACAAAGCTATTTCATCCATATTCAACTCTAAGAGCATAGCATTTCCTTTGTAATATTGTCATCCGGTGGCTTAGTTCTCACACTGGAATGTGGTTAGAAATGACGGGTCACTTCTAAGTAGTCTGGATCTTGATTATGGTTCCGCCAATGCTGCAGCATTTGGAAGAGTCGCAGCTTCCACCACGTAGGAAATGAAAGTCCTTGGGCATGGTGGCGCAACAGAATGAAAGAATTCTTAAACGACAATCTTTCTGGGAGCCACCCTGGGTGGTTATCCAAGGGAGAACTAAAATTTCTTTTCTAGATAAATTGTTGGATTTCTTTGATACAAATGCACAGTGTTCTCCTGGATGGGTACTGTCTACTAAGTAGTATTTGACAGAGAGTGATTTGCAAAGCGGTTTTGTTAGAAATATAAAATATAAAATCTCTAACCCCAGTCCAGATCTTCTGGATTTTAATTTTTAGGCTGGGACCTTTGGTCTGTGTTTAACAAGTTCTCTAGATTGTTCTGAGAGACACTTAAGTTTGAGAACCACTGTAGGAAATGGTTAGAGAGTAGTGGTGATGGGCCAGTGACACTTTAAAAGAATGCACATTGGAAATGGAATGCCTGAGTCTGAATCCCCTGTCACGTGCCAACTCTCTGATGATCTTGGACAGTGCAGCCTCTCTATCCTTTACCTTCATTATCTGTGAAAAGGAGATAATAACAGTAAAGCAACCATAGGTTGTTGAGCTAATTAAGTAAGTCAATATTCGTAATGCTACCTGGCATATAATAAATGTTAGCTACAAATAATATGTGGAGGCCCTGGGTATTGCAAACACCCGATAACTGAAAATCTGGAGGTCCAAGTCTACCCAGAAACACATCGGGAGGAAAGTCTGGTGATCCTCTAAGGAAAAAAGTCAGCCAGGGACAGTCTTACGGAGCTCAGTTCTACATTGACACCTGTGGGGGTGCTGTGTGTTGAAGCTAACCCAGTGGCAACTGGTGATTTACAATTGTTATTATTTAAACAATGCCTTACTGAGGGATCGAGAATTAATTGGTGCAAAAGTTGGCTCACCTGACTGTCGGTAGTAACAACGGCCTTACCATTGTTAAATGATTTACCACACATTTATTGAGAATTAAGTCCTTGAAAGACAGTATGTTAGCTGCTAGCGTAAAAGAAGGCAAACCGAGAGCCGCTATTAAGTGTTTTAAACATTAGTCATCTTACCCCTAACTTAGGCTATGCTCCCATGGTTTGAAATGATCTAATATACATATGTCCTGAGAATTTCTACTCAATTTCAAACTCTGGTACTTTTTTATTCTCGTGTTCATCAGAAGGCACACCAGGACACCAGCGTTACAATGCACAAAGACATTTGGCTGCACAGCTACCTGATTTTAATGTTCTATGAAAGTTATTTTTTATTGAAAAATCTGGGCCATTACATCAAGTGATGATTTGACATTAATGCATATACCTCTTCAGAGGTAATCAAAGAACTGAGGTTTCCTATCAAAGCACCTGATTGCACTTTAAACTTTATTTTTCTATAGTGCGGCATAAACTGAGATGACTTCTTATGATTTGAGAACGATTATGTACTTCTATATTCTACCTTATTCTATATATAGTAGAAAGGTCAGGCTCAGAAGCAAGGTAATCTAATCACAGCTGAGAAAGTCAAAGGATTGGTATGAAGCATATTTTGTCATCTTTCAGCAGGAAGCAAACTTGCCAGTTCATTCTAGACTAATATATTAGCGAATGTACATAGAGTGGAGGGTAGGCTATTCATTTCCTAAGCAAACTTTAGTCAAATACCAAAGCCTTCATTCTGTTCAGATACTGCTTTTTAGAACCGGAAGATACCCTTTTCCTATGGGATTCATGCTTTTTCTTATTAGAAGCTCAACATCTGTTCCTCTGTTGCTGAAAGAGAATACAGCTAATGGATTTTTTGAAAGAAAAGAAATGAAAAATCAACAACTTAGAATCTCAACAATTAGCATGTAGGCCTGTAAGTCTTGGCATCCTTAGAACACGTATTCTGAAATAGGGTAAAGGGAAAGACGGGTTTTAGGTTGAAACCAGGGGGCAAAGTTCAGAACAGCACAGAATATTGGGAGAAAATAGGTTTCCTGTGTAGGAGAGGACCTTCTTGGTATTGGACTGACCCAAACATAGCAAAATGCAGTCAATTCAAATATTCTTCACTAGGACAAAAACACATCCTGTCCAAAATTTGCCTTCCCTTTTGATATATGTATTTCAGAATCTTTTTAGAAATTATTTAAAAAAATAATTTTAGAAACCCAAGTGGCATCGAGCAATAGCAACAACAAAATACATCAGATTTGAGAAAATTTGGATACTTACTGTTTCTAAAATGTTTATAATACTGTAAACACCGTTGCTCTTTTCATATTTTTAATCTTATTTTATTTTCTCCGCCTCCTCTAAGGGTGCTTGAACTATGATGAAAATATTAAGCTATTATTTGTAAAACAAAATATGGAATGAAAACTTAGTATTTTTTTTTTTTGGAGAAGACATTTCATTCAACCTGACCTGCTATGTACTGTACATTTCTTATAAATGATGAGAAGAGTTTCAATTAATTACCCGATGACAAGCAGGCATAGGCACAGCACTGAGTGCAGTTACAGCTAATCTGCCCTCCTGGCAAATGTAGAGAATGGAAAGCTTATCCTCTTTTATTTCCAAGTAACATTCAGGTAAAATTCACTAATGTTTGGTAATGTGCCCAGTACCCTCTGTGCTGATTTGGGGTGATTTATGGCTTTGAGGAATAACAGAACAAGCTAGTCCCATGCTAACTGGCCTTAGATTTACCATTCCCTGTTACTCTTGTTCCTAGCTTTGTTTCCATCAAAATGGGATATTCCCTGCGAGGCCATGATCTGTCAGGTCCCTGCTTCTTGAAAGCCCCCTGCTGCTGTCTGTTCAAGCAATGTCTAACCCTTTACAGAGGTCTCTTCCACAAGTCTCTTCTTCAAGAAGCCTTTTCTGGTCCTTGAAAGTAATTCGTCTAGTCTGCTTTTGTTCGCCCAATTCACCTTGTTTCTCTCCCCCTCATTTTCCGTGCCATTGTCTGAGTCTTCCTCTCTCCCCCGTTATATTTACCTTGAGATAGAAACTGGGTCTTGTTTTCATTTCCTGTGTTCAAAAAGTTCATGGAAAACCTGCATTTAAATACAATGTCCTTTTCCCCGTGAACTCTCTGAAGCGTCCTTATTAGAGCTCTGGTGACATAATGGTTACAGGTTGGTGGCATAATGGTTACAGGTTGGGCTGCTAATCGAAAGGTCAGCAGTTCAAAATCACAAACCAGCTCAGAGGGAGAAAGATGGGACTTTCTACTCCTGTATAAGTCATGGTCTCAGAAACACACAGGGAAAGTTCTCCCCTGTCCTACAGGGTCACTAGGAGTTAAAATTGACTCGATGGCAGTGCGTTTGGTTTTTGGCTTGGTATGTAGTGTTTGTCATGCATGGAGTATATGTATGAACTTAAGTCATTCCTCAAATAACTGTGAGTATAGACTTTATTTAAGTTACTGGTCTAGGCAAAGTGAAGGGCAGTTCAAAACCAAGCTCATCATCGATTATGATTCATACCCTATAGGACAGGTAGAGTTGTTCCTGTGGGTTTCTGAGACTGTGACTCTGTAACAGACTAAAAAGCCCCAGCTTTCTCCTTCAGAGTGGCTGGTGGTTTCGAACTGCTGACCTGTGGTTAGTAACCCAACAGAAAACTATACCAGCGCCAGGGTGCCCTTGAAGGAAAATTATTACCCTTAAAAATAACCAAACTGGTTTGGTAGTTGACAAAAACAGTTGCCATCAAGTTGATTCTAAATCATGGCCACCTCATGTTTTACAGTAGAACTGTGCACCATTGGATTTTCATTGGCAGTGTTTTCTGAAGAATATCACTTTTTTTTTTTAACTTCACAAGGTACCTCCGGGTGGACTTGAACTTCTATCCTTTATGCTAGCAGTCAAATGTGCTAACTGCTCAGATCACTCAGGAACTCTCAGGCTGATTCTTTAGGACCTGAGAAAAGAATTTAAGAGAAGTCAAGTTAGAGATAAGCAGCAGTCTAGGTATGTACAGAATGGTATGGAAGAGCTCGTATGTGTCCAAATAGGATGGAACTCCATGTTTTCATTTACTAATATTCTTTGGAAGCAGGTCACCAAGCAATAAGCCTGTCTGAATCTGGGTGCGCTCAAATCACCAACTTGTCAGTTGGTAGCGGCTGAGCAGTAACTGTGTGCCCCACGAAGGGGCTCACGCAGCCCACATAGGTTGTCAATCAGTGTATGACAGACTCTCAATGCCAGTTAGAAATCATTCTGAGATAGCAGGCTCAAGAAGATAAATCTATTGTTTGTGTGCGGGATGTTTTCAAGGGAGGTGAGGCCGATCATGTTAATGCGTTTCCCCTAGCGTGCAGTCCTTCAAGGGCAATTCTTCATGCAAAGAATAATAATTATTTTCAATTACAAAATAAGAATGTTACCAAGGATTCTTGCTTTATAAAAGATTTGAAAATAAAATTTTATGTAGAGCATTGTGAACATAGTGTATTTTTCTCTGTCACGAAATTGTCCCAGACACATAACTAAAATGCGATGCAAGATACATCTGTATCCAATTACATTGGAGACCCAGTGCATTTCTGTTTTATAAGGAGAATATCTTGAAGAAAAGCTTTTGCACTGTTTCATTTAGATTTTAAGTCTTTCTTACAGTCCCAACCTTTGATGTTCTCCAGAGGGAACATCCTAAACTGCATAGAGGTAGATAGGATAAAATGTATAAACTAAAAAAAAAAGCTCATATTTTTATTCTTTAAAAAAATGTTGCAATGACTTCTTAACTTCCTTGAGATAGATGAGATTCACAAGGCCCACTCAGCCATCTGTTTTACTGATTTCAGACAAGTTTCTTCTTTTCCAGGGACACAGAATAAAATCATGTACATTCATAAGTGTATGTTCATATAGACACACAAGTCTGCACACACATCCACACACTCACAGCTTAGGACATGGTTTTCATATAAAAATTTAGACACTGTCTTTGTCTTGGGGCTGTGTTTAACCAGTCATTTAACACTAATGAATGTTACTTGCTTCAAGTTGTCATTTTAAATATGTAGCTTTTTTTCCTCCTTTAACAACAAAAAATAACTTGGTAGTAAAATTCAAAAACAATGTGATTGTCTATTTCATGGCAGCTGAATGATCGAGTTTTCTTTTTATCCAGTATTAAGGAACATGGGTGTGGGGGGGGGATGACTCTGAAGGAATTCTTGTTAGGAATCATGCGACCTGTATAAACATGTATTCAGAGAGTGATTAAAGTTCATCTCTGACAGCAGGTAAGTGTTCCCACCCCAATAACGGAGATGAGCACAGCAGGGCTCTTTGAGGTTCCCCGCAGCACTAACAATGAGGTGCAAAACACAACAGTGACAGCCACTCTCAAGTATTGAGCTCCTATTAATTTCCAGTTCCTCTTCTAAACATTTTATAAGTAGCATCTGTTTTAATCCGTACAAGTACTCCTGCAAGGAACATATTGCCATTATTTCCTTTTACAGACGAGGAAATTGCAGTACAGAGTAGTTAAATAACTTGCCCAAAGTTACAGATCAAGAAGGACTATGTCTTAAACCAGACAGCATGGCTCCTACCAATCAATCTTCTCATTTTCACTCCTTCCACAATCCAAAGGCAACATCACAACTCACTCCACTTATTAAAGGAGTGGAAATAGGAAGCAGGGAATTAACATTTGTTCTTACTGAGCTTTGAAAATATAAAATACACACAAACAATTTATATCTTCCTCACCTATTACCTTTTAATGACTTCTGACTGGCATTGAGAGTGGGTCTTTCTAAGTAAGTGTATGGTATCCTAATTTATCCAAAATCACTATTGTATCTTCATAACAACTCTTCAATGTAGTTATTGTTTTGTGTATTCCACTGGTGAAGGAACTAGGAAAAAACCAATAAGGGAATGTGTCATATAGTTTGTGAAGTCTAGAGTCAGAATTTTAATCTTAAATGGGTAAATGCCAGTTGTTCAGTGTCTATTATGTTTGATGCATATTTTCCTTTAGATGTTTACAATCACCTTGAAAAGTTGGCACCTCTGGTATTCAGAACAATGAGGTAGTAGAAATGAAAATAAAATCTTAAAAATAAATAATTTTATTGGGGGCTCTTACAGCTCTTATCACAATCCATCCATGCATTCATGTGTCAAGTACATTTGTACATATGTTGCCATCATCCTTCTCAAAATATTCTTTCTACTTGAACCCTTGGTATCAGCTCATTTCTCCCCCTCCTCCTCTCCCACCCACATGAACTCTTGATAATCCATACATTATTATTATTTTTTGTCTTTTAAAAAATTTTTTTTATTTTTTTATTTTTCATGTCTTACACTGACTACTTCTCCCTTCACCCACTTGTCTGCTGTTGATCATTGTGATTGGCTTCCCCTTTCTCTTACCCTTACCCTTCCCTTCCCTTCCCCGCACCTTACCCTTACCCTCCTTGTATCACTGCTCTCATTATTGGTCCTGGGGGGGTTATCTGTCCTGGATTCCCTGTGGTTCCAGCTCTTACCAGTGTACATGCTCTAATCTAGCCAGATTTGTAAGGTAGAATTAGGGTCATGATAGTGGAGGGGAGGAAACATTAAAGAACAAGAGGAAAGTTGTATGTTTCATCGGTGCTATACTGTACCTTGACTGGCTCGTCCCTTGTTAGCCTTCAGTGAGGGGATACCAAATTGTCTACAGATAGGCTCTGGGTCTCCACTCGACACCACCCCACCTCATTCACATCCATATGATATTTCGTTCTGGGTCTTTGATGCCTGATACCTGATCCCTTTGACACCTCATGATCACACAGGCTGGTGGTGTTTCTTCCATATGGGCTTGTTTGCTTCTCAGCTAGATGGCCACTTGCTATCTTCAAGTCTTTAAGACCCCAATGAGATAGTTAAAGTTTATTGGGCCAACCTGTCTGATAAACACATGTGGGGTTAATTGAAGGGCAGAGAGAGAAATGGCTCAGTGAGTCTCAACTTTCTAGTTCTCAGGTCTCTTGCTTTCTGATCGTCAGTCCAGGGTCTAGCTGCCTTAGCCAGTTTCCTGCTTCAGCTGGCAAGGCTCACTTCCCGCAAGACATCCCCGAGGAGAAGCCACATGGACCTACCCTGATGCAGCCCTGGTTGCTGGAGCAGCCATGTGGAGACCCCTGCCAGCGCTGAGATGTTTACACATTCACTGACTTGGCTTTCCTCCTGAAGTTGGCATCATTGCATCTGTTTTGTTAGATGGAAGAGGACTTTGTGGATTGGTATTGGACATATGGGCTAATGGGTTAATGTTGGACTTCTGGGCTTGGGAATCACTGGGTTGGGATGTTTTCTTGATGCCCACTTAACCTTTATATAAAACTCTCTCTCATACATGAGTTTCTGTGGATTTGTTTCTCTAAAGTACCCAGACT
>NW_022103911.1:8480750-8528475 GCF_000313985.2 Echinops telfairi
GTGAAGAAAGCTGATGGTGCGAGTCTATCAAAAGATATAGTGTCTGGGGTCTTAAAGGCTTGAAGATAAACAAGCGGCCAACTAGCTCAGAAGCAACAAAGCCCACATGGAAGAAACACACCAGCATGTGTGACCACGAACTGTCGAAGGGATCAGGTATCAAGCATCCAAGAACAAAAAATCATATTATTGTAAAGGTGGGTGAGTGCAGAGTGGAGACTCAAAGCCCATCGGTGGGCAACTGAACACCCCCTTAGTGAGGGGTTGTAGGGAGGAGACGAGCCAATCAGGGTGCAGGGTAGCAATGATGAAACATATAACTTTCCTCTAGTTCTTTAATGCTTCCTCCCCCCCACTATCATGATCCCAATTCTACCTTACAAATCTGGCTGGACTGGAGGATGTACAGATAGCAACTGGAAACACAGGGAATCCAGTATAGATGACTCCTTCAGGACCAGTGGTGAGAGGGGCAATGCCTTGGGGGTGAAGGGAATGTGGGGTAGAAAGGAGGAACCAATTACAAGAATCTAAGTATTGCCTCCTCCCTGGGGGAGGGACAGCAGAGAAGAAGGTGGAGGGAAACATCAGACAGGGTACTTATGACAAAACTATAATAATTTATGATCTATGAAGGGTTCATGAGGGAGGGGTGGAGTGGGGAAGGAGGGGGAGCATGAGCAACTGATATTACGGGCTAGAGTGGGAGGCAAATGTTTTGAGAATGATGAAGGCAACAGATGTGCATATGTGCTTGACACAATGGATGGATTGTGATGAGAATTGTATGAGCCCCCAATAAAATAATTAAAAACAACAACAACAACAACAACAAAAACAACCTGTGATTCCCACAGTTGGAA
Source organism: Echinops telfairi (assembly GCF_000313985.2). NCBI lineage: Eukaryota > Metazoa > Chordata > Mammalia > Afrosoricida > Tenrecidae > Echinops > Echinops telfairi. The sequence goes on from NW_022103911.1 coordinate 8,481,614, forward strand.
TCAGTTGTCTTGGTCCTTCTTATGGCATTGGGCTTGTGAGAGTTGTACAAGGTATCTTGACTAAAGTGAATTTTCTTTAACATTACTTGACAGTCTCTTCTTCCTCCCTTCCAGACATAAAGTCCACTTCCACAGAGTGCAGTCCTATTTATAGAATCCTTATATCAGGTTTCCAAGACTGTAAACTTATAAGATCAAAGAGCCAAAGTTTTCTCCTGAGGAGTGCCTGGTGGATTTGGATGTGAACTGGCAATCTTGATGTAAGTAGCCTCTCATCTAACCCACAGCACAAATAATCTTTAAGACAATGAGTGGGAAGGCTGAAAAAAAAATGATGTCCTTTAATTGTGGTGTTGGTGGAGAACAGTGAATGTAACATAGACTCCTAGAAGAATGAACAAATCTATCTTGGGGACAAAACAAGCAAATCTGTCTTGGAAGAAGTACAGCCAGAATGATCCTTATAAAGACAAATGGCCAGACTTTTTCTAATTTACTTTGAACATGTTATCAGCAGGAACACATCCCTGGAGAAGGGCACCGTGTTTCGTAAAGTAGAGGGTCAGTGAATCAGAGGAAAATCCCTGACAAGATGGACTGAGTTCGGGGCTGCAACATGGGCTCAATCAAATAACACTGTGGCACAGGGTAGGGTAACTTTTTATGCTGCTGTGTATAAATAAGATCACTATGTGTCAAAACTGACTCTGAGGCATGTAACAAAACAGTAACACATACATACAACACACAATGCCAATAATTAAAGTATGTCCATTAGTGTATAAATTCATATAGAATTTACTAATTTCTAAACTGTTTATGGTTGATAATCTGATTTATGAGTAAATAAATTCACTTAAATAAATGATACCAAGATCAGAACAGTCTGCACTATAAACTGAGCTCGGCATGCCTTCTGAGTTTAGGTACAAGACATCTCAAATGCAGTCTCATTCCTAAGCCTCTGAGAAGCATGTCATTACTCTTTTACTTTGAGAGAGGTGCCTGTCAATCACACAGGCTTATTTTGCAGGTCCTGGAGGGGAGGAATAACACATTAAGTTTTACTCTCTCCTATTCTTGGAAACACTTTATCTCAAGTGCCCATTAACCAGCACACTCTAGAGCTCGTACTGAATTATGGTGAAGCACTCTCACAAGCGTCCAAGGCACCGGCCTCAACTACCAACTGCCATGAGTTCAGAAGCATGGGTCTCTGATCATATCCCAACATAAGGAAAGTGCTGCAGAGGCCCCTGTCTGAAAACTATGCAGAACCTTTCCTAATGAAGGATCCGAGGACATTCCTTTGTTCTCTGGGTCTCTCTCACGTCACCTGGTCACCTGTACTACCTTAAGAAGTCAGTGGGCTACACTTCATTTCTTCTTTTTATAATGACATATGTGACACTTCATCCTGGGATTCAGATCTTAATTTTTTCAGTTCCTTTTTTCATGTCATGATAAAAAATTCTGAGGAATATATAGTGTCAGCTTCCTTTCAGACTCATCATTTCAATATTTTCATCTGCTACAACTGTTTAATTAGGAGAGGCTCCTTTTGGTAGGCTCCTTTTGTATAACTTTAATGAAACTGAAGAGCATGAAATGTGGTTTCCCTGCTTTTAAATGAAGCTACTTTTATAGAAATAAGATGAGAAATGGAGAAATTGTTGAAGTCACAGTGCATGAAATTAAGGGAGCCCAAACTGTATTGGCAAGAATACTTTTTTTTCTCTCTCTCTCTCTTAAGTTGATGTTTTGAAGACCAAGGTTATGGTTGCTAACAAACAGGGGTGATGCTGTTTTTCCTTTCTCTCTTTTTAAGTTCATAGCCTCCTGACACACAAGCCCTTAAGAATTCAATTTGTTGTTGCTAAGGAAAACTGCATAAAGAATACTATGGGAGATAGAGGGCTATTTTGAAACATCATAAAAGCAAATTAATGATGGCATCTATTATGAGATAAAACCTGAAATGGTGCTGGATCTCATGTAAAGCGGGATTCAATGTGTTGAATTAAAATTGAATAATTACAGGAAATTTCAAAGAACTTATGCTATCATCAAAAGCATGTACCAGCAGGCTCTACAAAACCCATAAGGTGTTAGTTTGGGGGATATTCTAGTAATCATCAAGTTTTCTATTAGACTCTACTGTCTGAAAATGCAAAGGGAAGAGTTGAAGCAGCAACTTTCAAGGACATTATAGTAATCAATGTAGACAATCACTCTGGAAATTCAAGCACCAAATTTGAAGGTCTCTATTGTCTTGCTGCACGATTTCAATTAACTTGATAATTGGCACAAATGATTTTTGGCAGGTTTTGGAATTTATTGTAAGTTCGGCTTTCAAATTATGAAGATATGGAGTGAAATTTCCCTGCTGACCTGGATTAGGTAATTAGCAATCTAAGCCTGGGACTAAGCGGTAGTAAGCATTCTCAATCTAAAGGGAGAGTTTTCAAGAACCTACCAACGATTAAGACTAGGATTCTTCATCAGGGATTATAGATCATGAAAGCAAACCTTCACTACAGCCCCCTCCTTCTACTTAACCCAAACTACACAAAGGAGCATGAGGTGGTAAAGGTAGGACTTGAGGATTCATGTTTTAGAATTTTATAGTCTCCCCTTGTGGGATTTATCAGTTTCTAGTAAAGGATTTGGAAGAAATGGAGCCAGACCTAGCTTCACAATGGGAAGACACCCACCCTTTCAAGGCTTCCTAGAACACTGAAAAACAGCCTTTGAGAGAGCCAGTATTTGGACTACTGACATTAAGGGCATAGACAGCCAGTCAAAGTCAATGGAAACATGCACAAGAGAGGAAGAGGAAGCTATAGCCACAAATAGTAAAGGTAACATTGCCCCTCCTTTATAGTCCTTCTTCCACCTACCTTTATCCCAATAGGCCTGAAATCTTTGATCACTTCAATCTTTTCTCCATTTATCATGATGCTACCTATTGGTCATATTGGTTACCTCTTGCGAGGATTTTGGTTTTCTTTACAATGAGTTATAATCCACACTGAAAACTGCAATCCTGGATCTTCTTCAGCAAGTGCTTCAAGCCTTCCTCACTTTCAACAAACGAGGCTGTGTCATCAGCAGATTGCTGTTAATAAGCAGGCGGTTAATAAGCCTTCCTCTACCTGATGCAAAGTTCTTCTTCATGTCCTCTAGCTTCTCTGATGATTTACTCAGCATGCAGATTGAACAAGTATGGTGAGAAGATACAACCCTAATGCACCTTTCCAATTCTAGCCCATACAGCATTACCCTGCTCTGTTTGCACAACTGCTTCTTGATCCATGTATGAGTTCCTCAGGAGCACGATGAAGTGTTCTGGAATCCTCTTTCTTCTCAAGGCTGTCCATAGTTTGTTGTGATCCTCACAATCGAATGCCTTGGCATAGTCAATGAAATACAAGTAAACATCTTTCTGGTATTCTCTACTTTCAGTCAAGATCCATCTGACATTAGCGATGTCAGATGACTTTGTTCCATGAGGACTTGTTTCCTGTTCTCTACTGTACGGATGAAACTGTTGTTATATGATCTTCAGCAAAATTTGATTTGGTCACACAGGCTGGGGTGCTTCTTCCATGTGGATTTCTCAGCTAGATGGCTGCTTGTTTATCTTCAAGACTTTAAGACCCTACATGCTGTATCTTTTGATGGCTTGGCACCATAAGCTTTCTTCACCACATTTGCTTATGCACTCATTTTGTCTTCGGTGATCATGTTGGGAAGATGTGCATCACAGAATGGTGGGTTATTAGAACAAAGAGTTCTTGCATTGAGGTAGTACCTGAGTGGAGTCTCAATGTCCATCTGCCACCTTAATACTTAACGTTTAAATATATGTACATACATGGATCATTTTCCCTGTTGCTATATATACATATATTTACATATGTAGATGCCTGTATTTAGACCTCTATAAATGTCCTTTGCCTCCTAATTCTTTCCTCTGTTTCCTTTCACTTTCCTCTTGTCCCACTATCCTGTTTAGCCTTCATTTGGATTTCAGTAATTCCTATCGGTTATATTGCCCTTGATCAAGCCCCACCACACACACCAGCCTGTGTGATCATGAGGTGTCGATGGATCAGGTATCAGGAATGAAAGACCCAGAACAAAAAATCTGAGGCGGAGGGTGGAGTGGAGACCCAGAATCCATCTGTAGATAATTGGACATCCCCTTATAGAAGGGTCACAAGGAAGAGATGAGCCAGTCAGGGTTCTGTATAGCACTGACAAAACATAAAACTTTCCTCTAGTTCTGTAATTCATCCTTCCTCTCACTATCATGACCCCAATTCTACCTTACCCATTGAGCTAGACCAGAGCATATGCACTGATACAGTACAGATCAGAGCTGGAGCCACAGGAAATCCAGGACAGATAAACCCTCAGGATCAATAATGAAAGTAGTGATACCAGGAGGATAAGGGGAAGGTGGGGAGAGAAAGGGGGCAACTGATCACAATATCTATATATAACCTCCTTCCTGGGGGATGGAAAACAGAAAAGTGGGTGAAGGGAGACTGCAGTGGGTGTAAGACATGAAAAATAATAATAATTTATGGATTATCAAGGGTTCATGAGGGAGGAGGGGTGGGGGAGGGGGAAATAAGCTGATACCAAGGGCTTAAGTAGAAAGAAAATGTTTTGAAAATGATGATGGCAACATATGTACAGAAGTGCTTGACACAACGGATGTATGTATGGATTATGATAAGAGCTGTAACAGTCCCCAATAAAATATTTTAAAAATTTGATTTGAATCTTTATAATTTGATCATTCTATTGAGTCACCTTTCCATGTAATGGATACGGATATGACTCTTTTTCAGTCAGTCGGCCAAGGAACTGTGTTCCAACTTTCTTGGCATAGACAAGGAGTGCTTCCAGTACTGCTCCAGCTTGTTAAAACATTCCCATGTGCATTCCATCAATTCATGGAACCTTGGTTTTGGCTAACCCTCTCAGTGCCAATTGAACTTCTTCCTTCAGCACCACTGGTTCTTGCTCATATGCTACCTCCTGAAATGGTGGGATGCTCACCAGTTCTTTTTGGTACAGTGATTGTGGATTCTTTCTATCTTCCTGTGATGCTTCTGCATCCTCCGATGGTTTGCCCAGTGTATCTTTCAATATGTCTTTTGAGGCTTGATTTCATTTCTTTAGTTTTTTCAGTTTAAGATAGGCTGTGAATTTTCATTCCTTTTGATTTTCTAACTCAGAGTCTTTGTGCATTTCATTATATTATTTTATCTTTTAAAGCTGCCATTTGAAATTTTCTACTTGTAGCTCTTTTACTTATAATTTCTTCCATGTGCCTTAGCTACTCTACGACTAAGAGCAAGTTTCAGAGTTTCTCCTGACATCTACTTTGAGTTTGCCTTTCTTTCCTGCCTTTTTAATTAATGGCCCTGTGCTTTCTTCAGGTCGGTTGTTCTTGATTTCGTCCCAGAGCTCATCAGATCTACTGCCATTAGTGTTTATTGCATCAAATCTGTGCTTGACATGTTCTTGAAGTTCTGGTGTGATATACTCTGACTCTTGTGGACTTGCTTTAATTTTTTTCAACTTCAACCAAACTCACATAGGAGTAACGAATGGTCTGTTCCATAGTTGGCCCCTGACCTGGTTTTACGTGCTGACGTTGAGTCTTCATCATTTCTTCCCACAAAAAGAGTCAGCTTGATTTTGTCTATTCTAGCTGGGAAATACACATGTATAATTGCATTTTGTGTTGTTGACAAAAAGGCTTTACAATGAAAACGTCTTTGGTCTTGTAAAATTCTGTTACGCTATCTCCAAATGTAGTTTCTATCACCAAGACCGTATTTCTCTTCCTCTTTATTTCCAACTTTTGCATTTCAATGACCAATAATTGTCAATGCATCTTGATTGCATGTTTAATTAATTTCAGACTGAAGAAGCTAGTAGAATAATTCCGTTTCTTCGGCACTAGCTTTAGTGGTGATGTAGTGTACACCCACTGAGCTGCTACTATCTGTGATACAGGAGTTCTAAACCACTAGCCACTCTGTGGGAGAGACAGGACTTTCTACTCCCATGAAGAGTTACCATCTCAGGATCTCAATGGGGCAGTTCTACCCTGTCCTATAGGGTCACTATGAGTTGGCATAGACTCAATGCAGTGAGTTTCGAAACTTTAGTGGTGGGTGCATAAACTTGAGTAATAGTTGTGTTCATTGGATTTACTCGCATGTGGATAGACAACCTTGTATTTCAAGATAGACCTTGAAATATCCTTTTGACAATGAATGCAATGTCATTGCCCTTGATTGTGTCATTTCTGCCTAGTATACCAGGTGATTTTCTGATTCAAACTGGCCAATGGTCAGTCCATTTCAGCTCAATAACACCTAGAATCTGACAATGTTTCAGTGGTATATGTAGGGTTTTCAGGGGCTAATACCTCTGAAGTGGACAATCTGTTCCTTCTTCATATTTATGTTCTTAATCTGGAAGCTCTGATGAAACATGTTCACTTTGGGTGGCCCTGCTGGTATTGAAACACTAGGGACATAGCTTTCAGCATCGCAGCAACACATATGCCACCACAGTATGGCAAACTGACATGCAGTGGTGGTTCCAATTAATAGTGAACAGACGCAAACACCGTACCATCCTCACAATTGTTCTTCTTGAGATTATTGTGGCAGCCATAGTATTAATCTGTCTCATTGAAGGTCTTCCTTTTTTATTCCCTGAAACCCTACTTTACCCAGTATGATGTTCTTCTTCAGGGATAAATTGTTCTTTTTTCAAAATCATTTTATTGGGGCTCATACAACTCTTTCACAATCCATACATACGTCAATTGTGTAAAGCATACTTATACATTCGTTGCCCTCATCATTCTCAAAATACTCACTTTCTACTTGGGCTCCTGGAATCAGTTCCTCATTTTTCCTTTTTTCCCATGTCCCTCCCACTCCCCCCTCCCTCATGAACCCTTGATAATTTATAAATTATTATTTTATCATATCTTACACTGCCTGACATCTCCCTTCACCCACTTTTCTGTTGTCCTTCTCCCAGGGAGGTGGTTATATGTAGATCCTTGCAGTTGATTCCCCCTTTCTACCCCCTCTTCCTTCTTTCCTCCTGGTATCACCACTCTCTCCACAGGTCCTGAGGGGTTCATCTGTCCTGGATTCCCTGTGTTTCCAGTTCCTATCTGCACCACTTACTTGAGAAGCCTTACCATCCTCAATTCTAAGGAGCATTCTGGCTATACAGCTTCAAAACCAGATTTGTTTTTCTTCTGGCAGTCCTTAGTATTTTCAGTGTTGTTCACCAACACCATAGCTAAGGTGAATCCATCCTTCTGCAGCCTTCATTATTCATTGTCCAACTTTCACACGCACATGAAGCAATTGGAAAACCATGACACTAGTTAGGCCACCTCAGTACTCAAGGTTACATACTTGCTCTGTAACAATTTAAATAGGCCAAATACAGTATGCTGTTTGATTCTTTTTCATTATATAATACTTTTATTGGGGGCTGAGATAGTTAAAGTTTATTTTTGTCAACCTGGCCAATAAACGTGTGTGGGGTTAACAGAAGGGCGGAGGGATAAATGGCTCGGTGAGTCTCACCTTTCTAGTTCTCGGGTCTCTTGCTTTCTGATGGTTGGACCAGGGTGCAGCTGCTTTAGCCAATTCCCTGCTTCAGCTGGCAAGGCTCACTTCCTGCAAGACATTTCCAAGGAAAAGCTGCATGGACCTACCCCAGTGCAGCTGCTTTAGCCAATTCCCTGCTTCAGCTGGCAAGGCTCACTTCCTGCAAGACATTTCCAAGGAGAAGCTGCATGGACCTACCCCAATGCAGCCCTGGGTGCTGGCTCAGATGTGTGAAGACCCTTGCCAGTGCTGAGATGCTTACACACTCACTGATTCTCCTTTCCTCCTGCAGTTGGTATCATTGTGTGTGTTTTGTGAGATGGAGAAGGACTTTGTGGATTGGTGTCAGACATATGGGCTAGTGTTGGACTTGTGGGCTTGGGCAGCACTGGGTTGGGAAGTTTTCTTGATGTGCACTTACCCTTTCTATAGAACTCTCTTATACATATGAGTTTCTGCTGATTTGTTTCTCTAAAGTACCCAGACCAACACAGGGGGTCTTACATCTCCCATCACAATCCATACATTCACCCATTGTGCCAAGCACATTTGCACATATGCCGCCATCATCATTTTCAAAGCATTTTCTTTCTACTTGAGCCCTTGATATCAGCTCCCCATTTCCCCCCTCCCTCCCAAACCCTCCCTTCCTCATGAAGCCTTGATAAATTATAGATTATTATTTTCATATCTTACATCTGTCGCCATTTACCCACTTTTCTGTTGTTTGTCCTCCTGGGAGGGAGTTACATGTTGATCGTTGTGTTGTTTGATTTTTTGACTGATGCTTCCACAAGTATTGAATATAGATCAAAGCCAAATGGAATCCCTGACACCTTCAATATTTTCTTCATTTATCAGGATGCTCTCCATTGGTTCCTTTGTTGGGATTTTTTTCATCACAATGAGTTGCAATTATTACTAAAGGCTGTAGCCCTTGTCATCATCAGCAAGTGCTTTAAGTAATGTTCACTTTCAGGAAGCAGAGTTGTGTCATGAAGAACAGAATCCACAAGGCACTAAGGTTTGTTCTCTTGTTTCTTCCACCCCCACCCCCCTACTGTAGTGTGCTGTTCTAATCAGCAAGGCCCAGTCCACCATCTAGGGCGCTGCCTTATGCTCTAGCTCATGGGAAGTGGAAAAGTGTGGAGCAAGAGATTTCTTTTCAGTAAAGCGACAAAAAAAAAAGTTGAAAAATGCAAACTTTGCTTCCATTGAAGGCTACTATTAGTTGTATAGCCATGAAAATATGAGGGCAGATTTTAGGGACGATGAGCCCATTCTGTTTTCCTAAATGTCTCTATACATACTTTTTTGTGTTCCTCTTCTTCTATTTTGATTGTTTTCATTCTAAGGGGGACAATCCAACATCTTACACAGTGTTGCATTGAGAATGAAGGTTCAGGACTCTGATCAGTCCTCTTAACCAGTTTAAAATGGAATTCCTTGTTATCTGATCACTGTAAGCCAGTGGACATATTATCTACCTGCCTTATACCCAACATGTAATTGTGGCGTAAAATGCAATAACTACAATTAAGATCTCTTATTCAGAACAAGGAAGACGTGGATAAATAGAAGCCCTTGGTGAGTACACAGCTTCTCTGCCCTATAAGTGGACGGGACTGGGAGTGGGGAATGCAGGCCAGAAGTGGGCAGGGCTGGGCTTGCTGTCAGTGCCACAAAGCAAGAGGTGTCTGTGGGTTGTGCTTTGGTTGACCAGCTTAGTCTGTAAACTTTCACTTAAATCCAAGAAAAAATAGAAAAGAAAGGGTTGAACAGCGAAGCCCCTGCTTTCACAGTACTTAACATATACATGGCACTAATTAATGTTAAGTTCAGTGAATTTGAGAGATTGACCCCTAAGTCATTTCCAAGGCAAATGGATCTGTGTATCAATGGGAATATTAAATAAAAGAAGTCATCTTGAGCCTGCCTCCTCTTTTTATTACTCTAATAATGACAATGAAGAAAATTGCTCTGCCCTAGTAATATAGTAGGAGCACATGCTCGGTGATTAGCTCATAGAGTCACCCATGTTTCAGCTTTCTGGTTTAGTCCTCCACTTTCTTCCGTAGATTCCAGTGTTCTCTGATGGAAGAGTCTCCATTGTCTATTTTTCTTTGGATGAAGTGGATACCAAAGAGTACAATTTTTGAAGTCTGATCTTGGCTAACGCAAGCCTCGAGGTTAAAGGGCTACAGCTTTGTGAGTTCTTTGCTGATACAATTTCCTTAAAAGAAAGAAAGAAATCCAACAATAACTCAAAGCCCACAGGCTTTCAATCTGTTTTCTTGCAGTCAATTCTATTGATGGGTAATCTTACATAAATTGCCTTTTTAAGACAAAAATCTTATGCCTGCCGATTCCTTTTCATTTACAGGCTTTCCCCCCTGTTCATCTTCCACCTCTTCACTTTTAGTTGAGTTGGAGGAAAACACTCTCTATATGATTTTTAGGACTGAATACATCACAAGACAAGGGGTCTTCATGAGAAGTCATTGAGAGTCTCCCTTATTAGACTGACATTCCCAGAAGTACACGCCGTTTGTGTTTCCAATTCCCTGAGAGTTCAAGTTGCTGAATCCTCCGTCTACGAAGATTTCAGATTGCAATCAGGGAGTATTTCTACTTGGTGATCTATAGCTCTTTCTATGTCTATGTTAAAAGTGGAAAATTCTAGCCTGGGTTCATCTCTTTTATTTACAGATTATTCAAACTGGCAAGAAATCCATAAATTTCTGTTTTTTTCTCACGATCTCTTCTGAAACGATAAGTGCCTTGGCATTCATTTCAGTTTCTAAGTTAAACCAGGAAAGACTTTTTTATTCCCTACCAATGCTTTGCTCTAGCATAAAAAGGATTAGGTAGGTAAAGCCATTCAACAGGAAATAGCTATTTTTTCCCCTATCCATCACCTAGTTTAAACCAAGGATGCATTATATTTTAATGTTTTGCTACACTCATTTTATTTCATGGTATTAAGTTCTGTATTGGTTAGAACATGTTATTATAAATGTTCTGCTGCTGCAACCAAGAGATTCCCAAATACAATGGCTTATAGAACAGGTATCAGTTTGGCTGGTTCAGGCTCCTCGGGTGATTATGCTACACAGCACTAACGATGAACCAAAATTTATTCACTTTTGTTGCTCCACCCATCTGTCAAATGCCTGTTATTATGGAAGCAAGAGAGAATGAATTTGGTGAAACCAGCTAGTAGCGCAGCCAAAAATCAGTAGCAATTGGGCCCCAAATGTTTCAAGAAAAGTTCCTTAAATTAATAGCTAAGAAACCATACACTAGGTCACCAACCTGAATGGCTTTCTCTTTCACACAGAATAACTGGAATCATGGGATTATTGGGGGTTTCTCATTTGGGGACACTCCAGTCCCCGATGGGGCATTTAGGAATGTGTAGGAATCGTGTGAGTGGTTGAACTATGTGGGAGTTGATGATACTGGTATTTAATGCCCTCACAAACTTAAATGCAGGAGGAGAAATGTTCCTTTAGAATTTTTTCAACATTGTTCCACTCCAAATTAGTGCAAAATACATTTTCTCTCCCACCACCCTTGTTTTGAAGGCATTAGTCTTAAGTACCCAATGACTCACAGAAAGATTGGTGCTCACTCCCATCCGGAAGTGCCTTGAAAGTCATGCCTGACAATTTGCTACAAAAATGGCCCAGCTTCAAAAAACCCTGTGGATTGGAGTTCTACTCTTGATGCATACGGAGTAATCATGAATCGAAATCAGTCTCATGGCAACCAACAACAACAACAACAACAACAACAACAGTGTCAAATCTGGGGTTAAAATGCAAATCTTCTGACTCTGTTGGATTGACTTTCTAAAATTTAATCTCCAAAGATCAGCCTTGAGGAAAATCATGATGATTTAAACTGTGCGATTTACTTGGAACTCTTCTACTTGAACTCAGCAGCAACTCACCTAGATAATTCTGTCTTTTCCTGTCAACTTTGATGGGTGTACAATCTGTTAAAAATAGGATAGCAGTTGTAGAAGGGAAGAAAGCCTAAATACAGTTTGCTATGTACATATATAAATAGGAATATAAACACACAAATATAGACTATGACTATAAAGCGATTGGACTTTATTTTGGTATGAAGTTTATGGAATCAATCTTGATGCTTTACAACCTTGCTTCCTGTATGCATATTTGAGCTGCGATTGCTCCATCCAAATAAAAAAACATCTGGGTATGAACCACAGAGACATCAAGTGACTGAGTCCTGGGGGAATGAGCAGCAGATTGTGGATTGAGAGTGTGGAGAGTGGGTTGCAGTCCATGAGGTTGGGACTGAGAAACTAAGGCCAGGAGGGAAGGAAACAGAGGGCCCAAGTGAAGAAGACCACCGATATAAGCCGAGCCAGTGGCCAGATACCATGAGACTCCAGTAAAGAAAGTCCTAACATTAACTGACACTGACCAGCCTATGTTTCAAACTGTCTAAAATGACCACAAAAATGGTAAAATACTAATAAAAATACAAACAAAATCAAACAACAACAACAAATCCTCTGCCCTTGAGTTTGTTTTGTCTCACAGTGTCCGTGTTGGCCAGAGTAGAACTACTCTGTAGGGGTTATAGAGACAGTAAATCTTTATAGGAACAGCTAAACCCTTTCTTCCCCCTTGGAGCAACTTGGGCTTGAACTGCCAACCCTGTGCCACCAGGGCTTTTTTTGAATCACAATAGTAAAGCCTAACTATTAAATTCTCAGGGAAATCATTCCTTACATTTAGCAGGGTAGGTGAAACAAAGAAACTAGAGATATGTAATCTTGACTGGAATACAAGGGTTAGATATAAGAACACATTCTGACATTTTTGTCTTTGCCTTTTGAGCATGCAAAAGAACATATTGTGACCAGGGGCCAAACAGTGTCACTGATGAATGACAATATGCCACTTGGCTTAGGACTTTTGAATCAATGCCATTCATTCATTGTTTAAAAGTGGGAAAATCTGTTATAAATAGGAATGGCAAGTTTTGGAGACGAAAATATAAACTCAGTACATTACGTATACATACATAAATAGGGCTGGAAACATCAAAGTACGGAACAAGGCACAAAAAGAAGTGTGTCACTGGTGGCGGGGTCAGTTTCGGTCATGATTACAAAGATGCAGCCTTCTCTGTAGGCCCCTTGGCTGAGTGTTTTCAAATGGGCATTGCTTGGTGGGCTGAATGGGTGGACTCAGTGTAAAAGGACAGCCTATGAGCTCTTTTTAGTATAAGACTGTCAGGTTTTGGAACTTTTCTGAGTTCCCTATAACGCTTTTATTTCAGATCGTTTCATATATGATTAAAAAGGGTGCAAGTAACTTGTTATTTGCTTCCATAAAAGCCTGTCTTAACTCTAGTGCTGTACAGTTGCTACTAACTGGCATTTTCAAATCTGGTACCAGGGAAGGTCACCTGTACAGCCTGGATTTCCCGAGGAGGAAGTTTTCCCAGTGAAATTCTCACAGGACAGTTCTTGCTGCCCTCCAAGAATTAGTGTGATGGGAACGATACCTCAACACAAGGTTCCTGTGTTATTATTCTTTTTGAATTCCTCATCAATTTCATTCTCAATTTTCTTAAGACGTCTTTCTCATAAGCTCCCATGAGTGGCTGGTATACTTTGAGAAAATATATGAAGATTCCTCCTTTGGGATCTCCAAAAGCATTACCATAACTTTGGGAGCCATAACCTCTCTACCCTGCACTTGACTGACCCAGCAGAGCTCCTCAGAAGTCAGTTCTCATGGTCCTCTGATTTCTGGGTCACATTCCAAGATTTGTCCTAGCGACACAGCTTTCCATGAAATTGCATTCATTGTCTTCTCTCTTGCTTAAAAGACTGATGGAAAGATCAGTTCTTCGGGGTACCCTCACTGCTTTTGGTACCCATCGATCAGAAACCATACTGTAGCCAATGTTTATATTTAAAATTGATAAAACAAACCACGTGAGATCCCAACTCCAGTTGCTGTTGCCCCAATCCTCATTGGACTGTCTTCTCCACCAGTTTCTGAACATCAGCCACAGGTTCTTCATCAGTTGAGTTTGAGGTCTTCCCTCCATTGGCTTATTTTTGGTATCTGCCTGCTCTTCCTGGACATGTTTGTTCCATCTCAAAATGATTGCTTACTGTAGAGCAGAATTTCAGTACACTTGTTTTAACGCTTCCATGATTTGAGAATATGTTCACTTGAGGTTTGCTAAAAATGTTATATTAGCGGGAACTGGAAACACAGGGAATCCAGGGCGGATGATCCCTTCAGGACCACTGGTGTGAGTGGCGATACTGGGAGGTTAGAGGAGGGTGGGTTGGAAGGGGAGAACTGATTACAAGGATCCACATGTGACCTCCTCCCTGGGGGATGGACAACAGAAAAGTGGGTGAATGGAGACGTCAGACAGCGCAAGATATGACAAAATAATAATTTATAAATTATCAAGGGCTCATGAGGGAGGGGGGAGAGGGGAGGAAGAGGAAAAAATGAAGACCTGATGCCAGGGGCTTAAGTGGAGAGCAAATGTTTTGAGAATGATGAGGGCAATGAATGTACAAATGTGCTTTACACAATTGATGTATGTATGGATTGTGATGAGTTGTATAAGCCCCTAATAAAATGATCAAAACAAACAAACAAACAAACAACAACACACAAAATAATTCCCCCTAACCCTATGACACAAAAGGTATTCATTTTTGCAACCGAAAGAGACTAAGACAGGTGTATTATTGAGCGAACTTGCCTGGAGTCATCAACTAACCGCAGAGACATGTTTAAACATGTTCTGTGTAGAATAAGCCAGTGCGTTTATCCACTGGAATCCTGAGAGCAATACTTTTGGACTGATATGTTAGAGGGAGAAGCTTGGAACATTATTGTTTAAGGAGACTTTAAAACCCATTTGTTTTGCCTCTCTATTTACAGACTAAATAGTGGAATCCTGTGGAACACTAGTTGGGGAAGCGCAAGAGGGTAGAAGTCGTTCTGGAACCCAGTTCTCTTCCTGGTTTCTTCTGGTTCCAAAATGAAAGCAAGCTCACTGACATCACTTGATTTAGCCTCCTCACAACCCTGTCAGACAGAGGAGAGCTTTTCCAATGGGTTTCCCAGGCTGTAAATCCATATGGATGAGAGCTGTCACGTCTTTCTTTCATGGAGCACCTGGTCGACTGTTCGGGTCCCAGCCCAGTGCTTTATCCAGTGCTTCATTGGTCTGATCACCAGGGTTCTGGCTGATCTTAGTAGGTCATGCATATTTCGTGGCATTACCAGGAGACTGCACAATGGTATCCAAGTACAGCTCTATAAATAGACATTTCTCAGGGCCCTTGATTCTCTGTGTTCAATGTTACAACACTGTTGCTTGAAGCGATTTTCTGCCATCACAGCAAAGAGGAGAATGAAAAATCCCGATCTCCTCTTTTTATCTTCCTCTCTGTTTTGTGATTTGCCTTCCAGGAAGACGTGAGTAGAACCTAAAAGGGAAATGGAATGTTTAAATTGCCCTTTATTTGTGCCCTGTGTGATTTTTGTATTTGGGGGGAAAATATATCCTTGTTCCAATTTCCAGAGAAGATCGATTCCTCTGTCCTATTTGGAATCTTGTAGTCTTCGTAGTGTCCTCTAAGATTTAATTTTGAAGTACAAAATGTTACTTGACTGCCTTGGTTCATATCGAAAACAACAACTGGAATTACAAAAATGACTCCCCACGATCCTCCATGCCCCACCCCCACCTCCTTGTAACAGTGTCTCAGCGTTTATAGGCATGTGTTTCCCGTTGGGCTTGTGACATACATATTTTATCAATAACAACATCTGTGTCTAGATCCTCTAGATAATAAATATTTAGAGAGCAT
Organism: Echinops telfairi; assembly: GCF_000313985.2. Lineage (NCBI taxonomy): Eukaryota > Metazoa > Chordata > Mammalia > Afrosoricida > Tenrecidae > Echinops > Echinops telfairi. Next base: position 8,497,181 of record NW_022103911.1, read on the forward strand.
TTTTTAGAGGTTTGGGAGAAACCCACATGTCTTTGAAGGTAGCCATAGTTTGATGGACTTTATATGTATCCATTTGTTTTTGTCTGTTTTGTTCAACACATTTAGAATCCCACTACGCGCTGGGTGCTCAGGGTCTCTGTTCTGAAGGCCAACAGCCCAGATTTGGAAAGCTGTAATTATTACACAATTTGGTGTTGTTGTTATTGGGTGTTATCGAGTTGGTTCCAATTTACAGCCACCCTCTGTACAATAGCAGGAAACACCAATTGCTAGAGTGCAGAGCTGCAAAAGGTAGGCAATGGGAAGCCACTGGAGAAAATACCTGAACATCCTACAATGATGATGTTATTAGGTTCCGTCGAGTCAGTTCCAACTCCTAGTGTCTCCAGGAACAACAGAATGAAACCCTGCCCAGTCCCACGCCATCCTCACGGGCGCTATGTTTGAGCCCATTGCTGCAGCCACGGTGTCAATCCACCTCAGCCAGGGCCCTCCTCTTATTCACTGCCCCTCCACTTTATCAAGCACCATGTCCTTCTCCAGGGACTGGTCTCTCCTGATAACATGTCCAAAGTATGTGAACCAAAGTCCTGGCATTCTTGGGTCTAAGGGAGCACTCTGGATGTACTTCTTCCAAGACAGATTTGTTTCTCCTTTTGGCAGTGACCAAGACTTTCAATATTCTTTGCCAGCACCATTCTTCAAAAGCAGCAATTCTTCTGCCTTCCTTTTTCAATGTCCCACTTTCACATGGCCTATGAGGCAATGGAAAATACCACGACTTGGGTCGGGTGCACCGTAGTCGTCAAAGTAATCTGACAGGTGGACAGGGTGGATCTGGTGTATTCGGATGTGGAGGTGCACATAGCGGAAACACAAGCAGATAGCCTCTTCCTGGATTTGTAAAAGCAGAGAAATCCAGGCAGAGGAGAGGGCCTGTGAAAAGGCATTGAGGAGGAGGGAAACAGGGCCCATTTTGGTACAGAAAAGGGAAGAGAAGTGAGAGGTGATGCTGGAAAGAAGGCAGCCAGATTATGGTGGCTTCTTAGCCAACCTCAGAATTTGCATTTTATGTTGAAGTTAATGGTGAATGATTAAAGTATAATGCTACTGATTTATGGATTAAAGGCAATATGGTGGACTGGGGGAGGTATTGAGACTAGAGGCTGAAATTTAATATAAGAATTGGTTTCCTCCCCCAACTATCATGATCCCAATTCTGCCTTACAAATCCGGCTAGACCAGAGGATGTACAGTGGTAAAGATAGGAACTGAACCACAGGGAATCCAGGTCAGATTCCCTCAGGACAAGTGGTGAGAGTGGTGATACCGGGAGGGTGGAGGGAGAGTGGGGTAGAAAGGGGGAGCTGATTACAAGGATCTACATAGAACCCCCTCCTTGGGTGACAGACAACAGAAAAGTGGTGAAGGGAGATGTTGGACAGTGTAAGACATGACAAAATAATAATAATAATTCATAAATTATCAAGGGTTCATGAAGGAGGGGGGAGCGGGGAGGGAGGGGAAAAGTGAGGAGCTGATAGGAAACAAATGTTTTGAGAATGATGATCGCAACAAATGTACAAATGTGCTTGACACAATGGATGTATGGATGGATTATGATAAGAGTTGTATGAGCCCCCAATAAAATGATTTTTTAAAATATTTCACAATATAGAAAAAAATGACAGAACTTTTGTGGGTTTGTTAGGTAGCAAGAGACAGGGAAGGGGGTGGGGTGGTGGGGTGGGCTGTCCCTCTCCCTGCCTGAAAGCCCCCCTACAGGAGGTTGGAAGAGAATCGGGCGAGCCTTAGCTAGCCATAAAGACTGTAACTGGGCCGCTACCATTCAAGCCCAAGTCAGGTGGATTCACCTGTGCCGCCCAAAGTAGGCCCAGGTGGGTGTAATTTAGCAATGGGGTCAACCAATACCTTTGACCATGCCTCCCAGCGGGAAGCCTCAAATAACCTTGACTGGCGCCCACAGGCCCCTTCTTGGCCCTTTGACTCGGGGTCCAGCCCCCGTGGCTCTGTGGCCTCAAGTAACCAGGCATGGGTGACTCTGTGCGGTTTGGCACGCTTCCCTGAAATAGCGTGTCCTCTTGGAGACTGTAAAACCTGAAACTTGGATCACAAACCGGCTTCGGCATGAATTCTTTCTCGTTTGAAGCCAAGGAAGGAGGTATTTCCCACCAGAGACACTGAACGGTTTGAACTAAGGCTCTTGTAGTGTTAGAACTCAGAGGGCTTGGTAACTGACCGAAGGTGCAGAAGGAGAAAACGTGAGCGAACTAACAGGATACCATTGAATTGGTTCCATTTACTGATAGAGGAGGCGAAGGCATAGCTTATATGATGTAGCCCCAGGTTGCTTGGATGACATGGATTAAAATGTTATAGCACGGATAAGTTCATTTGCCTTGGTCCGTTGAACACATAGGTCTGAAGCCCGGAATTTATATTAGACTACAGACATAAACTTGGGAAATGGCAAATATTTGATATCTGAAAGTTTGCATACAGATGTGGCAACCAGGAAGAGAGGTTGAATATAATACTTACACAGCATATTTTTAGAGTGAATATTGTGATATGTGGTTATAGCAAACTTGGAATCTCAGCTCTAAAACCTCATGCTGGTGTAACCCTGGACGTGTTATCTCATCTAACCTTTCCTATTGGTAAAATAGGAACACTCACAGGAACCCCTTCACTGCGCTTATGAGATAAAATGCATTGCGTATCTCTATCTTCTAGTGATTACATGAAAAGAGGTAGATTAAAATATCTAACACAGTCGCTTTCTAACTGTAATTTCCATAAAATGTTATTGAAAATGGTTAAAATGTCCAGGAAGATAGCTTTGAGTATGTGTAACTTTTATTCTTTTTCAATTCTTACTATAAATTAGCTGCTTATTCCACTGAGTGAAATGGGGTTAGCTTTGCATGACATTTGTGTAAAGTGCTTCAGCAATTGGGACATGAAGATCTGATTCTTGTGGGAAACTATGGAAAAATCTTCTACAGGAAAAGTCCACCTAACATCCAGAAGATAGGCAAATGCCTTAAATTAAATGTCTTCTCATCAATGGATAACTAGTTGACTTCTTAGTTTAATAATTTTGGAATACCAGGATTTGGGGACAGAAACTGTCCTAAGAGTAAGACAAATAGAATTTGAGTCCTAACTATGTTATAAAAATTTGAATCCTAAGTTAAGTATGCACCTAAAACAGTCATATGGCATCTGAAAATTTAAGTAACTTTCTGTGCCTTAATTTCTTTATATGTAAAATGGAAAAAGTTACCTCTAGGATTATTTCCAGGTCTATAATTCCATACAAAGTGAATTCTAATAGTTTCATCAAGCATAACATAGGAGTTGCCATTGTAAAGATTAGATTTGGATCAATATTCGATAAAATGCTTTAAAGCAATTCAGCTTCTTCCCACATGTCATTGGACTGATTTCGTTCCCCTTTCCCCTTCTCTCATCCTTTCTTACTCTCACTATTAAATCTTCTGTGTGGGATAAGATAGGCTATAGAAAATGGATTTTATTAGGTCTTGCAAGAGAATCTCTTCTTTAAAAGGTTCAGTAAACCATTTTATTCATGCAATGCCAGAAAAGAAGAATTTGGACAAATGAATGGCATGAATTTCAGGACATTTACCATTTCTGGCCCATGGTCAAGCATAATTGTATAGAAAGAAAACAACCAAAGTAAAGCTATGTGGCTTGTCTGATATGACAGAACCATAGTAAAGATTATTTATTGAATGTTCACCTTGTAGAATATATTTAGTTAATATCTTTATTGGTCATTCCATTTTTACAATTGTTAAAGGAAGTTGCTTTTAATATTCTCACAAAAATGAGGACGTTGAGACCCAGACAATTTAGTTTTGTTGTCCACAGTCACACAAGTAGTAAGTGGTATAGTCAACAAATTATTAATGACATTTGATTGTAAAGCCAATGAAGAAATTAGTATTAATACTCTATGGTGTTCATTTGCATATGACAGATTCTCAGCACATCAATAAGAAGGTAACTGGAGTTAGATTAGAAGCGATATATATTACACACACATATTACTGTACATAAGTTTCTTATTTGTGAGGGTTAGGTTACTTTATCAACTTCTTGAAGAAGGGTAAAAGAATACATAAGAAATTTTATCTTAGCATCTCTGTGCTGTTTGAGGTTAAGAAGAAGAAGTAGTGGACCACCTTGGAAAACTAGGGTGAAAGGCATTTTAGAGGAGAAACAATGTTTGTGTGTATATTTGTTGAGTGCTATCTGTATTACTCATTGAGAAGGTACGTTAATACAGTCACTGAGTTTTTCAGTTTTTAAATAACAATCTACTCTCTTGCTTTATGATAGACTGAAAGTCTTCCCAAACAGTCACATAAAAAAAATCAAACTATATAAACTTGTCTTATCCTTGAACCTTTTTTCATATACTTGTTTAAAATTAATATACTTGAATCAAATAACCCACCTATCTGTGGCACCCAGTGACGTGGAGTGATGTATATATAATACATATTAATGGTGAGGCGATGTGGTTCCTGCCACACTCATTTTGTTTTCATCCTCCCGACAGAGTTCTTGCTGTCAGAGGCTTCTTCTCAGAGAATGAAAGGCAACACCAGACATATCCATTAATTTCTTCCTCTTCTCAATTCTTCGTCCTGTCATCTCTGAGCAACACATCCTTCCATTAGTACTCCTTTTAATAAGCCAATTTCTGTAGGCTTTTGAATAACAACTTATAAATTAGTGGGGATCCATGCCAGAGTTTGAAAGAGGGACATCAACAGGTTACTTTTCTCACCATTAGGTTTTAATTAGCAAGGTCTTTGCTAATTTTAAGAGAATTCAGCAGGGCACATTCTCTTTCCCTCCCTGTCCTCGTACTGCCTGGCTGATAATGGAAAAGTACATTTATCAGTGTGCACCTGGATAATTTCAATGAGACAAACCAGAGCTTATTTATCCAGTACTGATATATAGATTTCATTTCTTATTATACTTGTCTTCTGTCTATATCTTGTTTCAGTGACTCAGTGGATACCTACTATAAAAATTCTTTAAAAAACCCACCATTAAAATGTAATTTTTTCTCTTACGTCCAACCTTCCTCTAGTTCTTAAACGCTTCCTCCCCCGAACTACCAGGAACCCAATTCTGCCTTGCAGACCTGGCTAGACCAGATGATGCACAGCGGTACAGATGGGAATTGGAAACGCAGGGAATCTAGGACAGATGAACCATTCAGGACCAGGGGTGACAGTGGCGATACCAGGAGGGAAGGGGGGTGTAGTAGGGGGAATTGATCACAGAGAGCTACATATAACCTCCTCCTCTCTGGGGGATGGGCAACAGAGGAGTAGGTGAAGGGAGACACCGGGCAGTGTAATATAAGATATAATAATAATTTATAAATTATCAAGGGTGCATGGGGGAGGGGGGGAAAAGGAAAATGAGCTGATTCCGGGAACCCAAGAGGCAAGCGAATTTTGGGAATGATGAGGGCAACAAATGTATAGATGTGCTCTACACAATTGATCTATGTATTGTGATGAATTGTATGAGCCCCAATAAATTGATTAAAAAAAATAAATAAGAAAAAAAATGTAAAAAAATAGTTTAAAATTGCACAACAAGAAGAGAAAAAGCTTATTTATTCTTACAGCTGGGAAAGCAAACACGGTGGTGGTAATGGAGGGCAGGTGAGCTGGAGGTTTGCTTAACCAAGAGAACCTTTTCACCTCTGGGTACATCATAACGGAGTAAGTGAATTCATTCTGTTTGCTGAGGCGGCACCAATTATATCAGTTCTTTCCATAGCTTCAATGGTGGTCAGTGGGATCAGAGAAATTAACTTTTCCTTCTAGGTCTATATAGCACTTTGCCATCCTCGCTTCTTCTGGGGCAGCTGACCACCAATATTGTGGTACCACTCATGTCATTTGCTGGAGAAATCTCTTAATCTCATTGTCCTCAAGCACTGCATCTTGTCCTATATTATAAGCATACACTGCGCTGTGGGGGTGACACATATCATTGTAACACTCTTTAATAATTCAGATACAGCTAATGGTAAATTAGCAGCTTTAACAACAAAAATCAGAATGTTTAAATCAAGGCCATTTCTCTTTCCTGAAACAATCTAGGCCGGTGTTCCTATTTTCTGTATTTTCAGAATTATCTCATAAAACTAACTTCATCTCTATCATGTCTAACTCCTATTTATGAAAGATAAATTATAGCAAAAAACAAAACCAAGCTCACTGAACTGTCCTTCTCAATTCGGTACCACAATTCCCTCTTCTTTGAAGACCCACAAAATACTTTGGCATATGAAATTTATAGAAGTTTACTGCTATTTGCTTTAAAAAATTTGATGGATAAATTTTACTATGAAATAAGAATTGCAGACTATAGAGTCTGCTACCAGCTTTCAGAATTTGGGACTTTAGACTAGAAAGAGTCTTACAGACCTTCTGGGATGAAGGGAACTGACAATGGGTGAAAATAAAAACTACGTTTGTGGCTACAAAGTAAAGAATCATTATATGAGATCAAGGGATCAAGCAAAATGTCTCTTGCTTTTTTAACTCACAGTTTCTGTGAATTCACAGTGGAGTAGTGCGATAGGCAAGGCTGTCTGCTTGGCTTATCCAGGATTCTTAGTGACTTGACTGTTAAGACCCAGTAGGCCTTCCTGATGAGATGTTCCTGAGGGTGTGGTCTCCACCCAATAGAAGAGGATGCTCCAGAATATAGTTTGCTTCTTAGTGCATCTGGATCCTGTATCTGGCTTGTTGACCTCTAATTCCTTCCACTTGATCTGGCAGTCTGCCCGATTGCCTTTGATCATGGAAGTTGTTAATAAACTGCCGTCTTACCCACTGACCCAGGATTCATTTTCTTGTGCAGCCAAAGCCTGGTGTTTGACCTACCAATCTTGGGCTTCTCAGTCCCTGCAGCTACAGCAGTGAAGAGAAGCCTCCAGTCTGACATTACACCCATGCACTTGAATCCTGTTTGCCTCTAAAACTGTGTGAATCATTTTCTTGATGTTTGAGAAGGGTTGACTAGAGAAAAAAATCCAGTAATATAGGTGTAAGAAGGAGCTTTATATTTATAAGTAGTCATATATCAAGAAAACATCCCATCTCAGTCCAACACAAGTCCATAAGTCCAATATTAGCCCATAAATCCCTCTTCAGATGTAAGCAGTCACATGCAAGGATGCAGAATGCAAGAGTATCACAGGTCAATGGGCACAAAGTCACGGGATACAAAAGCCAAGGGAAACTTGGCAGGGTTCTGGCAGCTCTCAAGAAGGCCAGCAAGCAGTAGAGTCAAGGCAGAGTGAGGGAGGGAGGCCCCCTAGCCCCTTCTTATGAGAAAGCCATGCCGACACGCAGGCACTATCAGGTGAGGACCTGTTACATATCTTCAAGTTGACATGAAATTCTGTAACCAACACCCTTGATATAAATTCCTCTCTGTATATACATCTATAAGCTTCCCTGGTTTTACTTATCTAAAGAACCCAGCCTAAGACAAGTATCATCACTGATATCCAGGTGATTTTTGAAAATGAGTGAAAAAATGTATATATGTGCTAGGATTTTGGAATGATGTTTCTGCCAGTTATGTGTCATGGAAATAGACAGCTGTTAAGAGAGGTTTTGTTGCAGCTGTTTCTCATGGAGGTTCCAACATTAAAATGTATTTTTTTTCTCTTCTTAAAATAGTTTGAAATTGCACAACAAGAAGAGAAAAAGCTTATTTATTCTTACAGCTGGGAAGGCAAACACGGTGTAGTAGTGGAGGGCAGGTGAGCTGGAGGTTTGCTTAACCAAGAGAACCTTTTCACCCCTGGTTTCTCCTGACTGTGCAACTTGTGGAGATTAGAAGGCTGACTACACTGGCAGAAAAGAAAGCCGACATGGAATTTCAACTTAATACACACAACTTCTACTTTTGAAAGTGTCATTCGGTGTCCCTGAGTTGATATATTTAAGTTCTACTGAAATCTGCCTGTGTCATTTGGGGCTTAGTTATGATTACTTATTTTTATTTCTGGACCTGTATTGTTGAAATAGCAAATGCATATTTTCATAAAATTTTGGGGCAACTTTTCCATTTTCGCAACTACCACTATTCTCCACCGTCTTAAGTTGCTGCATCTTGTTATTCTTAAAGGAAGACTGCCACTTTCTCAAGAGAGACAAAGTGTGTGTAAGAGCCTGAATGAAACCTTCAGCAGGTGAATTTTTAGAAAGTAGAAAACAAAAACACTGTGCTCCCCCCACCCCACTGTGGGTTTTCACACTGCTCCCACAGAGCTACTGAATTCCTCTTGAAACTGATCAATTTTATCTGTAAAATAGGTGAAAATGTATCCCAGCAAGCCATACCTGAACTGTTCTTCAGTTAAAACAGTAACAAGAACATGTGTGTAGGGCTTTTATTTGAAGGAACAGAAATAGATGAGATAGGATCTAGTTACAAGGCTGGAAATGAACTTCATTTCCAATATGGGTTGAACGCCAATGTCAAACTTGTCCAAAAAATCCATTAATATTGCCATTTGTCAAAAGTGTTTATGTTTACAAGGCAGCCTGGCAAGTCAGAACTTTTCCCTCATTAGTCCTATTTAGATTCAAAATCTCTGTGGCAGTAGATAATACAATTAAACAAATATTTATTGAACAACTATTATCAGCAATTCATTATGCAAGATTCTAAATGGTTTATTAAAAAAGAAAGGCATAAACCATGCCATTAAGAAATGATAAACTTAACGAAGTAAGCACTTAATATGGAGGAACTTCAAAATGTTTGTGGAAAATTGGTATAAAAGATAATGGAATTTTCCCATAAACTTATCAAAGCTCCATCATATAGTGAGACAGAAGTTAGTGTATCATAAAGGTCTATACGAGCATATCATGATGGGCATAGAGAAATATTAAAGTATATTTTATAAAATTAAACAACTGGTAATGTGTAAAGACCTTGTTTTATCTTCCATTTAATATTTAATTTTCAACACAAGTGATCTATTTTGTAAGTTATTTTAATCAATGAGGTATTCATGACATTTTTACTAGCAAAAGCATTGCATAAAATAATTTGCCCCAATTGAAGACTGTCTCTGATAATTTTATCCCCAAATTTAGATGTAGGACCATTTTAGAAAATTGAAAAATCTTTAAAAGATTATAGAAGAGAGACTACCAGTAAGATAGAGAAGTAGACAGATAGGCTCCCCAGTCCCCCTATAACAAATTGCCCCCGAGACCAAGGGAAGTAGTTATGAATGATAATCCTGGAACCCTGACCTTCAGAAGAAATAATCAAGAACTGGATTGGATATCAACTAGGAAAAGCAGCTAGAAAAAATTGGAAATAAGGAGACAAATGGAATAGTTGGCCTGACATAGCTTGACCATTTTGACTCGTTTTGACTCTCTGGAGAGGGTAGAACGGCTCCTGTAGTTTCTGAGACTGCAACTCTTTACAGGAGTAGGAAGCCTCATCTTTCCCCTTTGGAGCAGCTAGTGGTCCTCATCTACTGACCTTATGTCAACTAATACTCACTTATGTCACCGGGGCTCCTCCGAGCAGTGCAGTGACCTGGCAATCAACTCTTGTCCCTCAGAACCACACAAACACGCATACCTTTGTTGGAAACCAGACAGGTGAGCCTTAGCCTTGTCCTGTCCACCCTTCCAATGACTTGAAGCATGGGCAACCCCTACTGTCACCCATCCATAGTTGGTGACACCCTTTCTTCATGCAACCTCTGCCTTAGGTTGGAGGTACACCTTCATGGATCAGGGGCTGGTAGCACCACGCTGAAATTTAGGGGCATGTATTCTTTGCCCATTCTTGTCAGCAGAATGCACAGTATGGGATGGTTCTCTCAAATCCACCACCCCTTGTACGTACAGAAAATCCTTTTGGAACCAGGCATTCTGACCCCAGCTGTCCTCTGTTGTGGTTGCTGTTAGATGCCATTTAGTCAACCCCCACCCATAGTAATTCTCAGTACAATAGAATGAAACATGGCATGGCCATGTGCCATCCTCATCATTGTTCCTATGCCAGAACCCACTGTGCTGATCCATGACACTGCAGGACTTCCTATTTTCACCACCCTCCACTTTACCATACATGATGTCCTTCTCCAGGGACTGGTCTTTCTTGACCATATGTCCAAAGTATGTAAGATGAAGTCCTGCCATCTTTGCCTCTAATGCGCACTCTGGCTTTATTTCTTCCAACACAGATCAGCTTGCCTTTTTAGTGGTCCATGGCCCTTTCAATATTCTTCTCTAGCACCACCACTCAAGTGCATTCATTCTTGTTTGGTCTTCCTTCTCCAGTGTTCAACAGTCACATGCATATGATGCGCTGGACAATACCATGGCTTCGGCCAGGTGCACCTTAGTTCTCAAAGTAATATTCTTGTTATTCAATACTCTAAAGAGCTTGTAAAGAAGATTTACTTAATGCAGTACGTTTTTTGATTTTTTTTACTGCTGCTTTCAAGTAAACAAAATCCTTGACAACTTCAACCTTTTCTCCATTTATCATGATGTTACCCATCTTGGTCCAGATGTAAGGATTTAGATCTTCCTGCAATTAGGTTGTAAGTCATAGGGAAGGCTACAATTCTTGATCTTCACCAGGAAGGGATTCAATTCCCCCTCACTCTCAGCAAGCAAGATTGTGTCATCTGCATATCCCTATTTGTTAATAAGCCTTCTTCCAATTCTGATACCACACTTTTCTTCACATAATCCAGCTTCTCTGATGAGTTGCTCAGGATACAGATTGAACAAGTAAGGTGAGTGGTTACAACCCTGACACATGCCTTTCCTAATTAAAACCATGCAGTATGCCCTTGTTCTGTTAGGACAACTGCTACTTGATCCCTATATACGTTCTGAAAGAGCACAGTGAAGTGTTCTAGAATTCTCATTCTTTCTCAAGGTTATCCACATTTTATTATGGTCGCCACAGTCTAATGCCTTTGCATAGTCAATGAAACACAAGTAAACATCTTTCTGGTGTTCTCTGCTTTGAGCCAAGACACATCTGACATTAAAAATGACATCCCTTGCTCCGTGTCCTCTTCTGAATCTGGCCTGAACTTCTGACAGTTCTCTGTTAATTTATTGCTGTGTTGGATGATCTTAAGTTTACCTTTGTGTGATATCAATGATATTGTTCTATAGTTTGAGCATTCTGTGGGATCACCTTTCTGTGGAATGGGCACATATATGGATTGCTTTCAATCAGCTGTTTTCCAAATTTTCTGGCATAGATAAATATGTGCTGCTTCAGCTTTTTGAAACATTTCTATGGGTATTCTTTCAATTCTGGGAAACCTGTTTTTGGCTAATGCCTTCAGTACAGTTTGAACTTCTTTCAACGTCGTTGGTTCTTGCTCATATGCTAACTCCTGAAATGGTGGACAATTGACTAGTTTTGGGGGGTACAGTATGTAACTGGCTCTATGTATTCTTTCCATCTTCTGATGCTTCCTGCATCATTCAATATAGAATCTTTCAAGATTTGAATTTGAGGTTTGAAGTTTTTTCTTGCTTCTTTTCATATGAGATAGGCTGAGCATATGTTCTTCCCTTTTGGTTTTCTAACTTGAGGTCTTTTCACATTTCATTTTAATAATATTGGAGTTTGTTGTTTCAAATTGACCTTTGAAATTTTCTATTCTGCTCCTTGACTTTATCCTTTCTTCCATTTGCTTTAGCTACTCTATGATTAATTGCACGTTTCAGACTCTCTTCTGACATCACTTGGATGTTTTCTTTTTTCCTGTCTTTTTAACGACCTTTGCCTTTCTTCTTGAATTGTGTTCAAGCCTTTCCCAAATCATTGTCTTCTGCCATTAGTGTTCAGTGAGTCAAATCGTTCTTCAGATGTTCTCGGAATTTAGGTGGGGTAGATTCAAGGCTGTATTTTGATCCTTGTGGGTGTGTTTTCATTTTCTTCAGCTTTATCCTGATCTTAAAGGTGAGTCATCAACGATCTCGTTCACAGTAGGTCCCTGGTCTGGTTTTAGCTGCTGATAGTGAGTTTCTCCATTGTGTCTTCCCACAGATGTAGTCAACTTGATTTCTGTGTATATCATCTGGGGAAGTGTTGTTGAAAAAAGATATTTGCTATGGACAAGTAATTGGTTTTGCAAAACTCGATCATGTGATCAACAAAGAAGGCAATCTCTTGGCCCAACTAAATGCCTTCTGTGAGAAGTCACCCTGTGCACGGTCACTTTCCAGGCCATTAGAAAATTCATTCAGGAATGGGCATGTTCTCTCACCCGGGGCCTCCTTAACCTGCCGGCCGCGGGCTGTACCCATATTGGGTTCTGCCTCTCACTGCTTCTTCAGCAGCCAGCAGGAAGCCCTCCTGGGTATTTTCTCCTTTTGCGTTCACTTCTCTGGGTTTTTGCTTTCTTTTCTTTCTTTCTTCCATTTTTTTTGGTGTTCTTTTTCTTCATTTCTTTCTTTTGTCCCACATTTCTCATTTCCTTTTTGCAACCTTAACTTTAATTTTCTGTTCCTACCTTTCATTCCTGTTCTTTCATTATATTTCCTTTTTTCTTAGTGTTTGTTTCCCTTTCTCCATTTTTTTTGTCCCTTGTTATTTATTTTTTAATTTTACTTTCTTTTATTTTTTTTGGTTTGTATTTTTGTGTCAACTACTGGCATATAGCAATCAAGAAGACAAACCCTGTAGGCAAGGACCCACCCTTGCTCTTGTACTATCAGATCCATGGTAGAGGATTATTAATACCAACCAAACCTCACCTCAGTTACTTAACTTGCACAGCAACTGGAAAACTGTGCACACATTCCAAGTCTCTATCATACTCACCAGGAGATGGAGATAACATGTTATCCCTAAACTAGTGAGCACAGTATCACATCCACCCTCCTCACATGGATATATCAAAATAAAATTTAAAAAAAGAAAGAATGACAAACCTGAGCAAAACACATCCACACACTATCACCAATTACATATAAATTAAAGGAACCAAAGCCAACATCTGAACTTAACATCTCCAACACTTAGAAAAAAGCAGCAAAAGAAGACTACAGACATCAGAATAAAACTGACAAACTCTTAGCAAATCTAACAAAAGAAAGAAGAAAAGATAATAACACCAATATGAAGTGAAATGGGTGATGTTACAACAGAGCTGAAATAAAATGGAGAATATAATAAAATTCTATGAAAAATTGTACTTAAAAATTTTGAAAACATAGAAGGAAGAAATTCATCCTTCCAAAAAGTCCTGCCTCTGACAACTTCATTGATTAATTCTAGCAAATGTTCAGAGATGAGCTGAAGCCAGTTTCCTCTCAAACTCTTTCAGATTATAGGAAAGAGTGGAATACTTCTGAATTTATTTAATGAAACAAGCATAACTCTGATACACAAACTAGGCAAACCAGAATAAAAAATGAATTATTATTTTAATTGTCCTTATGAATGTAGATGGAAATATTCCCCACAATATCATAGCTTTCAAGAATAGATCAGTACTAGAAAAATGATCAAATAGTCCCCCATATAAATAAACCAAAGGAAAAGTAACTCACGATTATAACAACTAATGTAGAAAATTCATTTGACAAAGTCCAACAGTCATTTCTGATAAAAATGCCCAACAAACTAGGGATAGTAGCATATGCCTCAACCTAATAAAGGGTACAAAATCAACAATCAGCATTAGTTTTAGTGAAGAGAGACTGAAAGTATTCTCCTTGGAAACCAGAACCAGACAAGTATGCCCTTCAGAACCAATCTTATTCAATATTTTACTAGAACAGTTAACTAGAGCAATAGGCAATAAAATAAATAAAATGCATCTAAATTGTTAAATAAATAGAAGTACCTCTGTAGATGATATTATCCAATACATAGAAAAATTCAAAAATTTAGTGAGAAAATTACTGAAATTAATTGAAAGATTCATCAGTGTTAGAAAAATATGTGTGTAATTTGTTGAATTTAACACCAATAATCTGCTTTTTAAATCTTCACCTAATTTGCAGTAAAAATTTTTTTTCATTTCTAAAAAATAATAAAGACAATTAATTTTAACAAGTGTGTTAGTCTGGGTAGACTAGCGAAAGAAATTCATAGACACTCATATGTATATAAGAACAAGCTTTATATACAACAGTAATTGAATATTGAGAAAACATTCCAGCCCAGTCCAGATCAAGTCCATAAGTTTGATATTACCCCATATGCTAAAATCAATCCCAAAATTCTTCTTTAGATTCACACAGCCATGCAATGACGCCAAATGCAGGAAGATCACAGGCCAGTGGATGAAAAGTCTTGTGGATCCAGTGGTAGTAGAAACATCTTAGCACTGGCGTGGGCTCCACAGGGATCCTCCAGCTCCAAGGATCTAGCTGCCATCAGCCTATCTCCATGTGGCTTGTCAACAGGAATGTCTCCCCAGGAGTATGTGTATGTCCCGCTTCCAGCGAGCTGTTTATTTCCTTAGTTCCTCCAAATGTGGTCATCAAGCAGCGACTTGATTGACAGGCTAACCTCCACCCATTCACTCTTACGTCTCAAACTGACAATAGATTATGGATCTACCACAACAAGAAAACTCTGGGAAGGAAATCAGGAAAACAATACCATTTATAAAAACCATTCTAAAGCTTTAATACTCAGGAATAAATTTTACCAGAGATACAAGAAATCTACAAAATACTATTAAGTGAACTAAAAAACATCCATATAAGGAAAGACTACTCCATGCTCATGGGTAAAATGATAATGGCAGCAAATGTACAAATGTGGTCGACACAATGGATGGGTGGATGGATTGTGATAACAGTAGTACGAGCCCCCAATAAAATGATTAAAAAAACAACCTGGTTTTCAATAATTAAATGAAACATAACTTGAGGGTGGGGGGGAGAAGACTTAATATTGTGAAAACGTAACATTTCCCAAAGCAATCTATAGATCAAATGCAATTCTGATCTGTATTTCATCCTAAATATTTCCCATTCTCTAAAGAGATGTGAAAATTAACAATATACTTTATATGGAAAGGAAAGAGACCATTGTTAATCAAAGCACTATCAAAGAAATAAAACAAAGAAGGAAGCCTCACACATCCCAATAAGTAAACCTCACATATATCTTGGTAGTCAAAACAACCTCATACTGTTTTGACACAGATATCAGCAGAAGGACATTGAGAATTCAGAAGTACACCTATAAGTCTATTTACAACTGATTTTTAACAAAGGGCTGAAAAACCATTAAATGATGAAGAGATAGTTTTTTTTAACAAATGGTGCTGTCAAAACTGGATATCTACTTGCAGAAAAATGAAACAGGGCTTATATCTCACACATACAAGAAGCAAACTCAAGATAGTTAAACGATCTAAATGTAAAAGCTAAATATATAAAGGCCATCAAAACAAAAATAGAACAACTTCAGGAACCCTAAAAAATGACATAAATACACTATCAAACATAACTCAAACCATGAAAACAACAGACCAACTAGATTATTGCTATCGTTGAGTTAACTGTCGCAGCAAGTGTGCAATTCATCCAGTTGAAGGTCTTCCTGTCCTCCATTGACTTTGTCCAGCCTGCTGTCCTTTCCCAGGGGCTGGTCTCTCTTGATAACAAGTCCCCTATATGTAAGTCTTTCAGCTTTTACTTCTAAGGAGTGTTTTGGCTACATTTCTTTCAAGATGCATGTTCTTCTGGCAGTACATATTACTTTGAAAATTCTTCAACAATACAAAAATTGAAATGCCTCAATTCTTTTTTGATTTTCCTTAATTGTTCTCCAGCTTTTATATGCATATGAGGTGACTGAAAATATCATGCTTGAGTCAGGCACACCTTAGTCCTATCTTATAGTGATATATTTGCTCTTTAATATTTTTAAGAGATCTTTTGCAGCAGATTTCCCCATGCGCAATCTATCATATCATTTATTGCCTGAGGTTTCCATGGTGATTATTTGTCAATCCAACCAAAATGAAACCTCGGACAACTTCAACTTTGGTCAAGCCGTGAGGATCTTTGTTTTCTTAGCATTGAAATGTTATCCATACTGAAGACTCCATTCTTTGACATTCATCAGTAGATACTTTACCTCTGCTTTCAGCAATCGACATTGAGTCATTGGAATCTCGTAGGTTATTAATGAGCCTTTGTCCAATCCTGATGTCATATTCATCATCATGAAGTCCAATTTCTCTGGTTATTTGATCAGCAAACAAGTTGAATACCTATGGTGAAAGGATACAATCCGGACACACACTTTTCCTAATTTTAAATCATGTATATTCTACTCACTGCCATTGAGTCAATTTTGGATTTCCAAGACTGTAACTCTTTGGGGGAGTAGAAATCCTAATCTTTCAACCATTTAGTATCCTCATTTTCTGTTCTGACAGCTACCTCTTGAACAGAATCTACATAAGCAGAATTGAATGTTCTAGAATTCTCATTCTTTGCAATGCTATTTTCAAAGGCATAGGTGGATGTCTTTGCATAATCAATAAAACTCAAGTAAACATCTTTTGGAATTCATAAGATTCATAAGATGGCAGCACCAAGTGCAAGGATCTACATATAACCTTCTCCCTGGGGTATGGACAACAGAAAAGTGGGTGGAGGGAGATGTCAGACAGTGTAAGATATGACAAAATAATAATTTATAATTATCATGGGTTCATGGGGAGGGGAGCGGGAGGGAGGGGGAAAATGGGGAGCTGATGCCAGGGGCTTGAATGGAGAGCACATGTTTTGAGAATGATGAGGGCAACAAATGTACAAATGTGCTTTACACAATTGATGTATGTATGGATTGTGATAAGAGTTGTATGAGCCCCCAATAAAATGTTTTTTAAAATGTCAGAAATGATATCCCTTTTCTGAATCTTCTTGAATTTCTATAGCTCCTTCTTATTGTGATACAATAAAAGTTTTAAAATTATCTTTAGAAAAATTTCACTTGCTTGTGATATTGATAGCAATGATTTTTCTTATATTAGTGATATTGTTTGATAATTTTTGCATTCTGTTGTATCACTTTTGGGGTTTTTTTGGAATGGGCATATCCGAATTTCCTCACATAGAGTAGTAGTAAGTGCTTCTATTACTGCATTAATTTGTTGAAACATTATAATACTCAGAAATTTACTTTTCAACAATGTTTTACATGCAGCTCTTTAATACCATTGGTTCTTGATCATATTCTCCATCTTAAATAGTTGAACATCAATCTTTTTTTGTGCATGTAGCAATTCTGTTTATCCCTTCATCTTCTTGTGATGCTTCCATCATTATTTAATATTTTATCCATAGAATCCTGCAGTATTTCAACCCTAGGCTTCAATTATTCAATTCTCTAGCTTGAAATATACTTTGTTCTTCCCTTTTGATTTTATTTACTACATCTTTATTTATTCCATCATCATGTGTTACTGTGTTCTTTTCAAAAGCTACCCTATGAAATTTTGTTTAGTTTTTCTACTTCATCATTTCTTCCAATTGCTTTAACAAGCATTCAAGAACAAATTCCAGCATGTATATGGGATATAAAGAGGCTCTTCTCAAGGTTGTCTCCCCCAAACATATGTCAGACCTAGGACACTGCTTGCAACTAATGGTAAATGATTGTCAAGTTATCTCCCCAAAAGCATCAGTCATCAGAACTATTGGACTACTGTCTGGTCCACCCTAGGTGGGGCTCACTCCCTACTGTTAAGGACAGTAAATTACGTTCCCTTGAAAGCTTAGAATAAATCAAGTCTCCAGCTCAAGGACAATCAAGGTTAAGGTGCCATCATGAATCTAGGATCTGCCCATCTTGTCACATGTGACCCCTTAATACCTCCTCTTCCTATAGAATGTACACCCCTAGATCATCCTCCTCCCATCGCTGTATTGTCTTGGGTTCTACCCTTCGTAAGTCATTACTTATAATCAGGGGGCTTGCATGCCCCCGAAGATATATAAGCCTTGGCTAGAAATAAATTGCTTTCTCCTCCAGGCTCCTCTTCTTCCCTCCATTTCTCTCTTGCCCTCTCCTCCTCCCGCATCCCCACATGGACCACCAAGAATGGCTGAGGTGAGCATGCTACCATGAAATGTGTCTGACTCCTTTATTTTATTCTCTCTCCCCTCTCTCGTATTCTCTATGACTTTATAATCTTTATGTATTATAACCATACAGTTACACCTATGAACCCATGATACTTGTTAGGGGCTGGCCTGATATCCACTCTGTTCTCTCTCTCTCTCTCTCTCTCTCTCTCTCTCTCTCTCTCTATTTTTGGAGGTGGACTGTCTTCTTAAGGACCTTTTGCTTTTTCAGGAATGATACTCTTGTCATTCCACCACTGGTATTCACTCATTAGTATGAATGAGTCACATCTGTTTTTCAAAGTCCTTTAAATTCAAGTAGGATAAGCACAAGGCTGTATTTCAGCTTTTGGGAACTTTAAAAAATTTATTCAGTTTCAACCTAAAATTGGATATGAGCCAAAATTGATAGTATGCTTTGGCTGAAGATATTTAGTTCTTCCATCATTTGACTCACAAATGTATTTAAGTTGTGTTATGTGTACTCCGTCTTGTGAAGTACACATGTATAATCACTGTCTATGTTTTGAAAATTGGTATTTGCAATGACTAAGTCGTTGATCTTACAAAATTTTGCCACGTGATCTCTAGCTTAGGGTGTGTCCCTAAGGCTGTATTTTCTAACGACTGATCTACTTTCTTTCTAAATCTCTCATATTCCAATCATGGTAATTATCGATGCATCTTGATTACGTATTTACTCAATTTAATACTGAAAAAGTAGGTAGAATTCTTACTTTTGTGGTCACTAGTTTTAGTGGTTGGTAAGCAAACTAGAATAACAGTTTGTCTTTTTTGTAGGCATATAAATATTATTCTATCAGAAATAACATAGTCTTCAGTATATCTTGCAATGTTCTCTGTAGGATGAGTGAGATGCCAATTCTCTTGAATTTGTTCTTTATGGCACAGTAAATCCTGTGCTTGCCCAACTCAAAATTGACAATATCAGTCCATTTCAGCTCACTAATGACTAGAATATTGATATTTATGCATTTCATTTTTGATGACTTCCAATTTTCCTAGGTTCATACATTGTAAATTCCACCTTTGAATAATTCATGAATGTTTTCTGTTGTTGTTGTTTTTTAAATCATGCCCCATCAACAAATGAATATCCCCAATGCTTTACTTCATCCTTGTCATTAAGATAAATCATACTTTGAGGAGACATTTCCCCTACTGTATTTTGAATGCCTTCCAACCTGAGGGCTTCATCTTCTGGCACAATATAAGATAATGGTGGAGCACTGATATTCTTAAGACTTTCAGTGGCTAATCCATAAGAAGTGGATATTCAATGTCTTCTTTCTAGTCTGCCTTTAATTTGGAAGCTCAGCTGAAGCCTGTTCATGATGGATGGCCCTGCGGTATTTGAAAGACCAGTGGCACTGCCTTCATTTTCAGAGCAAAATGAAAGCTCCCAGAGTGTGACAACCTGATGGGCAAGTGGTGGCATAAGGACGTGATCAGCACAAAATCACTAACGGAATGGAAGACGCAGAGAAGTGCATTGCATTACAAACATCAAAGGTAAATACAATTAATTTCAAAATTTTGCATATGCAATAACAAAAACTAATCTTTCAGTAGATACAGAGGCAGACAGGCAAGATAAACAGATCAGACTAGAAGAAAGGGACTATAGTACTCAAACCTATGTATAAACTTATTTGAAAATATTTCTACATACATATCTACTGCAAATATACATATATATGTAATAGAGGAAACAGGAAACAGTAGTATGTAATTAAATCCTTTGGGGATTCAGGATCAAAGGCAATCGTGGAACACTATGGCATGACTTGTACTGCTATAACCACTGTTAAACGATCTTCAACAAAATTTTACTTGCATGTAATATCAATGATGTTTTATAATTTTCACGTTCTAGTGGGTCACTTTTCTTTACCATGGGTACAAATATGGACCTCTCCAGTCAGTGGGCCAAGTAGCTGTCTTCCAAATTTCTTGGTATAGACAGGTGAGTGTTTTGGGTGCGTCACCAGCTTATTGAAACATTTCAATTGATATTACATCAATTCTGGGAGCCCTGTTTTTGGCTAATGCTTTCAATACAGCTTGACTTCTTTCAATCACATTGGTTCTGGCTCATATGCTACCTTTTAAAATGGTTGCATATCAATTAGTTATTTTTGGAATAGTGACCCTGTGTATGATTTACATCTTCTTTTGAGGCTTCCTGCTTCGATCAGTATTTTCCCCATAGAATCTTTCAACATTTCAATCCCTGATTTGAAATTTTCCTTGAGTTCTTTCTGTTTAAGATACACTGAATTTGTCTTTTCTTTTTGGTTTTCTAACTCTAGATCTTTGCACATTTCATTATAATATTTTACACTGTCTCCTTGAATTATGGTGTTGGCAAAGAATGTTGAAAGTACTATGACTTTCAAAAAACAACAGATCTTTCCTGGAAGAAGTACAACCAGATAACTTCTTGAGGCAAGGATGGCTAGACTTGGCTTCACTTACTTTGGCTATGGTATCAGAAGAGACTAGTCACCGCAGAAGGACATCATGCTTGCCGTGGAGGGGCAGGCAAAAGAGGAAAGTCCTTGACAGATTGTATTGTCACAGTGACTGCAGTGATGGTCTCCCACCCAAGAACAATTGTGAGAACGGTGCAGGACCAGACAGTTTTTGTTTGTTGTACATAGATAGAGTTGTTATGAGGCAGAATGGACTCGACAGCACCTAACAACAACAACATGGCGTAACATAGATCCCAATTACAAAGTTCTCCATGTTACATTGGTCAATCATATCTGAAGTCCTAAAAACACCTGAGTGTCCAGATAAAGTGCCTCTATTGGGCTCTTCCCACATGTAGCAAAGAAAGATGAAGGAAACAGAAGATACATGGAAACAATTAGAACTAATAGACACACAAACACCAGCCTCCATGAAAGTTAAACCTAGAAAACTCTCTGGTTTATGATTATAAGTGTTCATTCCTATGGAAGGGATTGCATTAAAATGTCATAACTAGAATAAAGGGAAAATGTGGAACAAAACTCAGAATCAGAAAAAAAAAAAATCTCAGGCTTATTGGCTGAATAGAGCTTCTGTCCCATATCAACCCTTAGGACTTGGCGCTTAACTCCCCCAAGGGGCTCAACTTCCAGCCAAGTGACAGGTCTATAAGTGAACTGTAACAATAGGAAAGTATATAGTACTTGATTATTCTGTGACCTGTTTGAGCTAAAATGACATTTCCCCAAGGCCGAAGTTGAGAAGGCAGGGAAGGTTAGAGAAGGAGGAAGAATGGAAATGCAGAACACAGGAGTGAAGTCGGATGAATGAGGATGGCCGTCAAGAGTATGAAACAAATGGTGGCTGGATTGCTAAATGGAAATCAATTTGCTCTGCAAACTGTCACCCAATCCATACAATTCAAACTCGTCTATTTAGGAATTCTTGGTAAATTGTTATTAGGTTCCATAGGGTCAGCTCTAACCGCAACCAACCCTATGTATAACAGGACAAAGCACTCAATGGTGCTTTGCCATCCCAACAATTATTCCTATGCCACGCCCATTGTGGCAGCCATGGTGTCAAACCATCCTGGCAGGGAACTCCCTCTCTTTTACTGTCCCCCCGCTTTACCAAATATGATGTCCTTCTTCAGGGACTAGACTCTCCTGACAATATGTCCAAAGTATGTAAGACGAAGTCTTGCCATCCTTGCCTCTAATGAACACTATGGTCTTACATTTTCCAATTCAGATAAGTTTATCCTTTTAGCAGTCCGTGGCACTTTCAGTATTCTACTTTAGCACTACAATTCAAATACATAGATTCTTCTACAGTCTTTCTTATTCAAAGTACAATTGTAACATTCTATGAAGAAATAGAGAATACCAGGTCTTGAGTTAGGCACAGCTTAGTCCTTTAAGTAACATCCTTGCTCTTCACTACTCTAAAGAGGTCTTGTTTAGCAGATTTAGCTAATACAATCCATTTTTGGATTGCTGCTTCTATGAGAAGTGATTGTGGATACAAGTAAGACAAAATCCTTGACAACTTCAACCTTTTCTTCATTTGTCATGCTGTTGTGAGGATTTTGTTCTTCCTTACACTGAGTTGTAATCCATACTGAAGGCTATAGCCTTTGATCTTCATCAGCAAGTGCTTCAAGTCCTCCTCACTTTTAGCAAGCATGGTTGTGTCACACGCATACCCCTGGTTGTTCATAAGCCTTCTTCCAATCCTGATGCCACATTCTTCTTCATATCATCCAGCTTCTCTGGTGATTTGCTCAGCATAAAATTGAACAAGTTTGGTTTGTGAATACTGTCCTAACGCACATCTTTCCTGATTTAAAATCATGCATTATACCCTTGTTTTGTTCACACAACTGCCTCTTGATTCATATACAAACTCTGAATGAGCACAATGAATTGTTATGGAATTCCCATTTTTTCCAAGATTATCTACAGTTTATTATGGTCCACATTGTCTAATGCCTTTGCATAGTCAATGAAACACAAGCAAACATCTTTCTGGTATTCTTGTGTTTTCTGCTTTGAACAAGATCCATCTGACATCAGCAAATGATATGCTGTGTTCATGTTTTCTTCTGAATCTGACCCGAGCTTCTAGTAGTTTCCCCTCAATTTGTTGCTGCAACTGTGGTTGGATGATCACAAACAAAATTTTACTTGTGTGTGATATCACTGATACCTTTCTGTAGTTTGATCATTCTATTGGGGCACCTTTCTTTGGGATGGGGACAAATATGGATCTCTTACAGTCAGTTGATCAAGTAGCTGTCTTCCAAATTTCCTGGCATAGACATGAGTACTTCCAGTGCTTCCTCAGCTTTCTGAACCATTTCAGTAGATATTGTGTCACTTCCTGGATCCCTGTTCTTGACTCATGCATTCAGCGCATCCTGAGCTGCTTCCTTCAGCACCAATTGGTTATTGCTCCTATTCTCCCTCCTGGAATGGGAACTGTCAACAAGTTCT
The DNA here is from genome assembly GCF_000313985.2 of Echinops telfairi. Classification (NCBI taxonomy): domain Eukaryota; kingdom Metazoa; phylum Chordata; class Mammalia; order Afrosoricida; family Tenrecidae; genus Echinops; species Echinops telfairi. The sequence continues at coordinate 8,520,396 of NW_022103911.1, forward strand.
TTGTGGTACAGGGACTGTGTGTTCCTTCCATTTTCTCTTGATGCTTCCTGCATTATTCAAGATTTTGCCTGCTGAATCTTTCAAAATTGCAATGTGAGGTTTGAAATTTCTCTTGAGTTCTTTTAGTTTCAGACGTGCTGAGATTGTTCTTTGCTTTTAGTTGTCTAACTCTAGATCAGTGCACGTTTTGTTGTAATATTCGGGTGTGTCTTCTCAAGCTCCCCTTTGACATTTTCTATTCAGCTCCTCCATCCTTCCTTCCATTGTTTAGCTGTTCTCTGATTAATCGCAAGTTTTAGATTCTCTTCCATTTTGATCTTTTATTTCTTTCCTGGTTTTTAAATGACCTTTTGCTTTTCTCATGAAGGATGTTCTTCATGCTTTTCACAGCTCATCAGGTCTTTTGTCATTAGTGTTTAATCAATCAAAGCTATCCTTGAAATGTTCTTGAAATTCAGGCAGGATAGACCCAAAGACTTGATGCTTCTGGATTGGTTTTGATTTTCGTGAGCTTCATCTTGAGCTGACATAGGAACAATTGATGATCTGTTCCACTATTCACCCCTGAACTCATTTTAGCTGCTGACATTGAGCTTCTGCCTTGTGCCTTCCCACAGATGTAGGCAATTGGATGTCTGTGTATTCTATAAGGGAAAGCCCATGTGTATCATCACTGTGTTGTTGAAAAAAGGTGTTAGCTATGGACCAGTCACTGCGTTCACAAAATTCTATCATGTTATCTCCAGCTTTATTTCTATCACCAAGTCATATTTTGCAACTACTGTTCCTTCCTCTTTGTTTCCAACTTTTGTGTTCCAATCACCAGTAATGATCAAGGCACCTTGATTGCATGTTTATTCAGGTTCTGACTGAAGTAGTGGTCAGCATTCTTCAATTTATTTATCACTATCTTTTGTGGTTGATGCATAAAACTGAATATTATTTGTATTGATAGAATTTCCTTCAAGGAATATAGATAGATAGCATTATTAGCATTGTACTTCATGGTGGATTTAGCAAGAACCTTTCTAACAAAGATTGCCTTATCATCCTCTAGTTTGTGTTTTCCCCAGCAGAGTAAATCATATGATTTTCTGATTGAAAATGGCCAATACCAGTCCAATTCATCCCAAAAATGCCTAGGATATCAATCTTCATGATTTTGACTACTTCCAATTTTCCTAGATTCATACTACACAATCCAAGTTCCAATCATGAGAAGACTTTTGGAGCTGTTTTATTTTACCTTGAGCAAATGAAGATCCTAAAGGCTGTACTCACAGGCTTTACCTGACTCATGTCACCATGGTCAACTTTCCTCCAAGAAATCTGCTCCTCTTCAATAACATTGCTGGTGCCCTCAGACCTGAGAGGCCCATCTCCTAGCAGGATCTCGACCATGTTCTGCTTCCTTTGCTTTGGCTTTTGGTATTTGAAAATGCTTCGAAGCTATGCATAAGTGGCTCCTTCCTCCGAATTGGGGATTCTAGTCCATTTTAGTTGCCTGTCCATCTTCTGGAAGCTCCACTGAAACTTATTCACTTTGGGTGAACCTGACAGCATTTGACATACCAGTGACACAGCTTCCAGAATCATAGCAACACTCAAGTCAGCACAGTATGACAAATTGACAGACAAGTGGTGGCTCCCTAAATTATTATTATTATTTATTACAGTGAACTGAATTGCCTGTGAAAATACAGAGTAAAATTATAATTATTGATGTTTTTGAAATAGTAACACAGTGTATGGATCTTTAAAAATGTCAAGAGTAGGATAAAGACATATATACCTCAAGATTAACCTGATTTCACCTAGAGATCCTAGGACAAGAGGATTCTAAAATAATATCTGCTGGACAACTCCCACTAAAAATATTTTCTTTCTATTATTACAATTTTTCTAGCAGCTTTTTCTCATGTAATTTTGATTGCTAGTTTTTCTGACTAAATTTCTAACGTTCTACGGGTGACACATAGATTGGGTTTATGATATACTGACTTGAACTGGATATTCTCATACTTCATCAAATGTAAGGCTGTCAATTATTTGAGTACAAGGACTAGCCTTTATATTTTATTAACATTCCCACCAACACAGTTCAATAAATGCTCCTGTTAAATCAAAATGTGAAAAATAAGAGTAATAATACTTCTATTTTAGATATTGTGTTAGTCTGGGTAGTCTACAGAGACAAATCCACAGAAACTCATATGTATACAAGAGAGAGTTTTATATAAAGGGTAAGTGTACATCAAGACAACATCTCACCCAGTGCTGTCCAAGCCCATAAGTCCAATATTAGTCCATATGTCTGACACCGATCTACAAAGTCCTCCTCAATCTCAAAAACACATGCAATGACACCGACTGCAGGAGGAAAGCCAAATCAGTGAGTGTGTAAGCATCTCAGTGCTGGCAGGGGTCTCCATGTGGCTGCTCCAGCACCCAGGGCTGCATCAGGGTAGGTCCATGTGGCTTCTCCTCAGGGATGTCTTGCAGGAAGTGGGCCTTGCCAGCGGAAGCAGGGAACTGGCTAAGGAAGGTGCACCCTGGTCTGACCATCAGAGAGCAAGAGACCTGAGAACTAGAAAGGTGAGGATCCTCGAACCATTTATCTCTCCGCCCTTTGACTGATCCCACATGTGTTTATCGGCCAGGTTGGCACAATAAACCTTAACTATCTCAGGTATCTATTCTAAAAAGTAGCAACACTATGCTCCAATTTTTATTTTCAACTACTTAAATAGCCAACATATGTTATGTCTTCAAATGAGTCCCTGTACTACATTGGGAAACACTGGAGTATGATTTAAATCTATTTTCCTCATACTTTATTTTCTTCCAAGCTAGTGAGAGATAAAGGCAGCAAAACGGATTCAAATTAAAGTATTCAAACCTAAAATATACCTATGTAGAATTTATCAGTGGCTAAAACTTTCTAATAAAGTACATTTTCTACTCCCTGTTCCGATTTTAAGAACTAGCAACTAGAAATCAGAGGTATAAAAAAATAAGTTCAGAAGGATTTTTTTTTAACATTTTATTAGGTGCTCATACAACTGTTATCCCAATCCATACACACATCAATTGTGTAAAGCGCATTTGTACATCGTTTCTCAAAACATTATCTCTCCACTTAAACCCCCGACATTAGGTCCTCATTTTCCCCCTCCCTCCCTGCTCCCCCCTCCCGCATGAGCCCTTGATAGTTTACAAATGGGTATTTTGTCATATCTTGTCCTGTCCGACGTCTCCCTTCATCCACTTTTCGGTTGTCTGTCCCCCAGGGAGGAGGTCACACTAATTTAGTTCATTTTTGTGCCACTGGCAGACTTTGCTTAAAATCTTCTTCTTGGGGGAGAATGTCTCCTATCTGAAAATACCTGCTGGGGAGGAATTTCTAAGATTTCTCCTTAATACCATTATGATCCATGGAAACAACTTGTTTCCTTCAAAACTAAATAGTTTTCTCAGTTATTTTGTTTCTGGCAATGCCCATTTAAAGAACAATAAGTTTCAACTTAAATGCCAAAGCTTTTTGTTTACTATTAGATGGGGAGAAATATGTATTTAACAGTGAAGAAAAGTTTTCTTTCCTCCCAACTGTGGTTAATTCTAATAAGAAAATAGAAAGTATATAGATAATATCTTCGTGTTAATGCTTACTTCCTCTTGGATGGACGTGAAAAAATGCTCTTGCATATTAATATTCTACCAAAGGCTTTCATTATCTCTGTGGCTTTGTTTATTCAAATGCTGTCAACATATGTGATTTTTTACAATGTTTATACCGCATGGAGGCACAGACATACATATTTTTTAAGTCTGACAATCTTTGCTTAATGAAGACACATACTCAGTGCAATGTGCTTGTTTGGGAGACCCTTTAAAGAAGGAGGATGGGGGTCCCTTTAAAGAAGGAGGATGGGAGTCCCTTTAAAGAAGGAGGATGGGGGTCCCTTTAAAGAAGGAGGATGGGGGTCCCTTTAAAGAAGGAGGACTTTCTTGGTGTCTTTCACTTTCCTTTTCATCAGAGATGGGAAGGAGTCTGGACTGCGGCTGCCAGAGTCCCCCCACCCTCTTCATCTTCATGGTGTTCCAAACAGCTAATTGTTCTCTGTTCAGCAAAGTATAGGCAAATATTCAGAAAAGGTTAGAATCTCTAGACCTTGGTGGCCTTTGGAAAATTGCTATATTTAAGCCAAGGAGATTTGCTCTTTGATTACTTGGTTGTATAATTCAAATCATTAACCACACAAGCATGGCAATGTGCTATGATGGAAAAGCAAATAACTTACCCTTGTAAAAAATGTAGCTCTTTTTTTTTTCTTAGCTGAGAAATTAACTATCAATTCATATGCAATCCTACATTAAAAAAAAAAGGTGGCGAACCAGATGCACGGGTGCACGGGGATGGAAGTAATTGTTTGTGGTTTTCATGAGAAGATTGCAGTTTGCAGCATTTAAATTACACACAAGCTGTTTTTTCACATCTGTAATTGTAGCTCTGTTGTTCTCAGGGAGGGTTGAATTGACACTGACAAATATAGACTTAGAAAGACTACAAAGACATGAAAACAGTACTACATTTGCCCTTAAAAAAAACGATTAAATGAATAATACTGTAAACTTCTATTTATTTCTTGAGCTGCCAGAATTCCCTTTTTCAGTCTAAGGAGCGATGCTAACTTTGGTAAATGAGTGAGAAATAGTAACTGCAGAGAGATGGAGTAAATCCAACACATGGCTTTTGTGAATTATTGTATTCCTGCTCGTTAAATTTTTAGAAAGACATTTAATGTAGTCTTGCTTATTTTTCTAAATTTTTTTAACTCTTGATATTTTCCATTTATCAACAGTGCTTGGTTAACTTGGACTAAATTTCCCATTCAAATCGCTTGATCATCCCAATTTAACTCTGGGCAAGGGTAAAACTGAGATACCCTTCTTGTTCTACCATCACTTTTTTGCTTCAATCCCTGACTTTTCTATAAAATAAAGCCCCTGTCCTCTTGGGTTGAAAGAATTAAATACAAAACAAACCAAAAAACTGACCTATCAGAATAACAAATGAAATAAAAAGAGGCAATTCAGAGTTTAAAAATGTCAAGTCAATTGAGTGTATGGTGTTTATTCTAGTGCTTCCTTGGGAAAATACTTTTGAGTCTTAAAGGGTAGTACAGAGTTAAAAACCCTGTTAGGAAGATAAACTCACTGAGTTAAAAACACTGTTATGAAGATAGACAATAGCTCAGGGAGAAGGAATTCAAGGTGCGTGTGCTGAATTACGGAAAAGGCCATATTAAAAGCACAGAACAAATTAAAAGAAATATAGGGAAATGTCTATGTTAAAAACAGAACACCAATGACATTTTTTATTTGGGCAATGTTACAAAGAATATTGTCCACATCTTACTTTGCACAGCATTTTGAAAGTTCACACAGAGAGAATAATTAGTAGTTTCCATTTACATATTCACTTCCAGAAGTGTTAGGCCTCTTGTACATAAGCAGAGGGACCACAGTGGGGGTGGAGTTCTTATTTACTTTTAAAGCTGTAAGGAAAATAGAAAGACATTTGTTCCATAATATGTTAGGTTTCTGGAGCGGCTTATATCTTGGTTCTTTGCTTCCCACGCTGAAAGAATGCACGCCGAAGCACGTCGTGTGATTCAAGTGAGTTTTTCTGAAGGACAAAACAAGTTTCACATGTTCCCATCTCAAAAGGGCACACGCTTTTTCTGGAAAGCATGCTGAGACACGCGGAAACTGTGCTGGGCTCACAACTGGACACGATCAACCATGTGGAAAAGAGCAGCACGTGTGCGCAACTGGGTGGGCAGAACCTGGGAGGCCAGAAGCCCAAGAACCCCGGAGGCTAAAAGTATGGGGGCTACGAGGCTGTGGGCACCGAGTAGGCCCTGAGCAGGCACATGGGCAGCCACACGGGGAGGGAGACCTTCACCTGCCACATGCTGCTGACCAGGAGCACAGTAAAAGAGGAGTCAGGCCTTCCCACAGCCAGGATATTTCAAACCTCTGGCTGGGCAGGTGTGGTTGATGGTGTTGGTTGACCCCATTGGCTGAGTTAGGCCCACCGGTGTGATGTACCTCAGGTGGGTGTGTCCAGTATATTGGCTTTACTTGGGCCCAGGGGGCTTGTGTCTGTGCACGCTCAGTTTGGGGTCATCACAGGTGTTCAATGGTTGCCTGATTTCTTTCCAGTCTCCTCTATGTGGGCCCTTACAGGCACGTAGGGACAACTCCATTGTCCCTATGTAGCTACTGAACATATACAGGAGCCCTGAACAAGGTTGAGATGTGAAACGCTAGCACAATAAGCTTCTTGAATCTTCCTGAAGGTGGTGTGTCATTTATTGGTTTTCTTCTAATTGAAACTTGATTCACTGGAGACCTACCTTTCAGAGATTGTCTTTTTATGCTCGATTCATCCCTACAATCTAACTTTGTTATTTCCCTCAGCTGACAATTTTCAAAATATGTAAAGGATGCTAAGTGAAATTGTCAGTAGCCTGCTTTGTGTGGAACCACAAAGAGTGACAATGCCAGGGAGACAAACTTTGCCTTCATAAACGTGACTCCTCAGATGTAGCCGCTGGCAGATCGGCTCTAGCCACAGGCAAGAGTCTCCAACAGCCCTACTCTCAGTCAGAGACCATTGCCATGTTGATTATGCTGGATTGAACTTGATACTTGGCCAATTGACCACCCTTGGGATGTGACCTGAATTTGTTCTGGGTTCAAGTATCTCTTACTGGTTTCATAATAGAAATTTCTTCCCTAGTTTTTTGAATGGTGTTGGGGGGTCTTTTCCTTTTTACAAAATATTTGGATTTTTGTCTTTATACTATTATGTTTTTTATCTTGACCACCTTAGTGTGATTTAGTTTTTTACTGTTCTCTGTTGGCTCTCCCAGCTGTGAAGCACAGGAGGAGTGGATGCTTAGTGATAATAACTGATACAAGGGGATACAGGGATGAGAGGGGTGGGTTGCAAGGAAGGAAAGGGGACTTCAGGGGTAAATAATGATGACCGGTTGGGGCAGGAAGCATGGGAACTGGCTGGGATTGCATAACTCCTTTTAAAGATGATTTACCCGTGTGAGGGGGAATGCTCTTAAATTGATGTGGGGGTGATTGTACAATTCCCCTTGATATGACTGAATGATTAAACTATTAAATTATATGATATGTAAATTACTTGCCAATAAGACTGTTGGGAAATCTTTTTTTTTTTTAATAAAAGTGACTCCTCCTTATAGGCTGAACAAAACATGAACCCCCCTTAAGTGGGGATGTCTAAGCAAAAGTTGGGTTGCCTATTACCTAGGAAGTTTTTATATCAAATTGAGTGGGGAGACAGCCTAGATTACCATAAAGTTTTTTTTACCTGAAAATACATTTAAAATTGACTTATTATAAAATTCACTCTGAGATTTAATTTTCTGACTTTGGGTCTGCTACTAATCCTCGTTCTTTAGTAACTGTGAAGAGTTGCTGAATTACGCATGTGATGGTGGCAACGGGGATGCAGCATCAGTAACATAGCATCTGGCTATCGAGTACAACTTCTTTCTTGTCACTGTTCCCTCCTCATGTGTGATGCCAGCAGTGGCCACCAAGGATTTGGTAATGCATCTGAAAAAATTCACACTCATGTCCCTAGGAACCTAAAATTTCTTTTATTTTTTGGAAACACATCTACTTGCTTGCCAGTCACACATGTGCTTTAGGGTTAACTAGAAGGGACTGAAATTATAGCATTCTGTTTTAATTTGAATATGATTCTACTTAGTCATTCTTGTAACCTCTATGATTTCTCTGGAAATTCCACCCCACCTCCCAACAGAAGAGTCTTTTAAGTCAATCTGTTTCTGAAGTGCAGTGTGTTAGACAGGGTTCTTTAGAGAGATAAAACCAGATTGCCAATAATTTTTAAATGTATATTTAGATAGGTATATATCACACAAGAAATAAACAGTTGTTAAATTATAAAGCAGTTATACAGATAGATAGATATATAATACAAGAAATAAACAGTTAAATTATAAAGCAG
>NW_022103911.1:8533505-8544594 GCF_000313985.2 Echinops telfairi
ATGCAGCCCCACCTGGCATATCAACTTGAATAGTTTGGCTAATCTGCTCAGGTGTGGATTGTGAATTAATACTTTAAGCTGGAAGGGGTCGATCTATTGACTAGGATGGGTCAATTTTTTTCTAGGGGCTCAATATCCTCCCCTTTGGATCATTAGCCCATATGTTCCCGTCCCATGTTTCAGGGTCCCCACTTTTCCCAATCAATGCCCTCACTTTGGTTTCAGACACTGCTCTAGATCTGCAATTCAGCTGCCATTGTAATTCAGCCACTCGCATAATGAAACTCTGGACCTGGTTCTTAGCAATGCCAGCTCTTTTACTAGAGGAGAGAAGGATCTCCCTTGTAGCACAGATGGAAGCTTTCAAATCTGTTGTTATGCACCTGAGGTGCGCTTCCAAGGCTCTGAGACCATCTCTCTCCTCAATCACACTTTACATTGTAAGAAGGACCAGCCAACCAGCTTCCCTATACTTGTCATCCTTACAAAACTCCTGGAAAATATCAAACATATGACCACTTAGAGCCTCTCCTTTAACCAGTATCTCATCTATCGGTGGTGCTACTATAGATATTATCTTTGCTACTTCACACCATGGATTAGTAGGAGTAGCAGACTTATCCATGCTTTGGGGTGTTGAAGTAGCATTACTAGTGTTAAGACTAATCAGGCTGAGCAGCCAATTTAAGAAGCCCATATTTATGAGTTTATTTCTCTAGAAGCACTCCTGGTACCAAAATGTGTTAGACAGGGTTCTGTAGAGCTATAAAATCAGATTGCTAATTATTTTATAAATATATATTTAGATAGATAAATAGATATATAACATAAGAAATAAACAGTTGTTAAATTATAAAGCAGTTGTACAGATAGATAGATATATAATACAAGAGAAAAACAGTTAAATTATAAAGCAGAACAAATGCCTCAGTACAATTCAAATGTGTTAGACAGTTGTGAGGCACTGGCAGTCCTTCAAGTCTTGAGGGCCGCCAGGTAGTCCTCTGTAGAGAGATTGAGATTCTCCGGGCACCAGCAGCCAACAGTAAGGCAGGTCACCAACAGTCAGTCCCCAGCTCAAGAGATGTAAATTCCAGTTGTGTGGTGAAGCAGGTCTTGAAGGAACCTCAAATTACAGCAACACAGTCCACAGGCTAGGCGTCCCACAGGTAGTGTAGCTTGCAAATTGAGGCACAGAACAAGCAAGGCAGCTTGCACACTGGTCTGATGATTAAAGAGTGAGAGACAAGTAAGGCGAGGCTCACCGAACCATTTGTCTCTCCACCCTTCAATTAATCCCACCTGTGTATATCAGCCAGGCTGGCACAATAAACTAACTGCCTCATGCAGTGATCATTCTTCTAAGCCATGCTTGAAAGAAAGTTGACCTCAGTTTATTTTCCAGTGGTCCTTGTCTTTTGTTGTTATTATTTGGCTTCTATTTTTAAGTGAGAGACTTGTGAAAAGTCACTTAACATCTCTTCTTCTAGTCTCTTTGTGCCCATGAGCATGCATTACAAGAGAATCTTTTGAATTATTGTCTCTGCTTTTCTATTTCCCCTTTTGTCTCAAGACCTTTCCTGTAGTTGAGCAAAGAGAACCACTTGGCCTCTGGAGAGAAGTAGGGACCATTGTTACCTGCTTACATGGAAATAATCAGAAGCATTCTGTGTTTGGTTCTGCAGCTTTCACAACAGGCTTCCCGAACAGAATCAAAAGGGAGCATTTGAGGACAACAGAGCAAAGTATTTATCTCCTAACAATTGATTTTGATAAATAGAAGCATCCCAATGTTTACCCGGTACCTAACTCTATTCTACAGCATAGAAGGAAGATAACCAGGTGGGGGGAAGGAGGAGACCCAATGTCTAAGGCCTGAAAGAAAGTCTATAGTGGGAGGTGAAAAGGGGTTGAGGAGACCAAGCCAGTTTAGAGAAATTTTCAGTGCTACTAAATTTTTCAGTGCTCTTGTGTTGCTGTGATGCTGGAAACTATGGCATTGGCATTTTAAATGCCAGCGGGATCACCCAAAGTAAGCAGGATTCAGCAGAGCTTCCACTAAGAATGGGCAACAAAAAAGGATTCAGCTCCCCACTTTGAAGGAAGGAGACTCTGAAAACCTTAGGTATAGTTTCAAAACATTGTCAGATACTGAAGGCCTTAGAAATGAAAAGTGAATGTTTCAAATAGTATCATGATGGGTCCCTGAGGTCGGGGGACACTTGAAATGAGACTGAGGAGGAGCTGCTTTCTGGGACAGACTTGACGGTGATGACGTGTGTCCTGTGAAGCCTTGAGTAGAGCCTCCGGGGTCTTCCTGTGATGATGGGGCTTGAGCCAAGGCAAGACGAAGCAGCTGCAGAAATTCTGCCAATCACCAGAACTTGAAATGTGTCAAGAATGAATCTAGGAAATTTGAAAGTGGTCAAAATGAAATGGAAGACAGGAAGATTGATACCCTAGGCATTAGGGAGCTGAGATGGCCTGGTAGTGTTCTTTTTGCATGAAAAAAAAAATCATATAATTTACTATGTCAGGAATAACACAATCAAGAGGAACGATGTGGCATTGTCACAAAAGACAATGCAAAGTACATCATGAAGTGCATGCTGTCTGTGATAGGTTCATATCTGTCCACCTCTAAGGAAAGCAAATCACGATAACTATCATTCAAATAGTGATGACTAAGTTGAAGAATTCTACCAACAATTTCAGTTAGAAATTGATCAATCATGTAATCAAGATGTGTTAGAAATTATTTGCTATTAGAATTCAAAAATTGGAAACAAAGAGGAAGGAACAGTAGTTGGAAAATATGGACATGGTTAAAAAAATGAAGCTGGAGATCTCTTGATGGAATTCTGCAAAACCAATGGTGTGTTCATAGCAAATGCTTTTACAATGACACAAAAAGCTCCTATACACTTAGACTTCTTCAGATGGAATACACACAAATCAAATTGACTACATTTGTAGGAAGACATGGTGGACAAGTTCAATATAAGGATCTAACAGCAGGTCAGGAGCTGACTGTGGAACAAAGCACCAATTGCTCAAATATAAGTTAACAATAAAGCTGAAGAAAATTATGATAAGCCCATTAAAGCAAAAATCTGGCATTGAACATATCCCGCCTTAATTTGGAGAACATATTTGACTCATTGAACATTAATAATAGGAGACCTGATGGACTGTGGAAGGCATGAAGAACAGCCTTTATGAAGAAAGCGGACACCCTTATGAAGTGGTGTTATATGTTTATTTGTGTTTTGGTATATGAAGCCCAGGATTGGTGAACCCATAGGAACAGCAAGTAGAATAAGGGTCTTGAGTGAGGGGGGTGGGTTGGTACAGTGGTGGTGATGGAGTGTAAAAGGGAGATATGTCAAAGAGATATGTCTAGGAAGAAAAATAATGTTTTGAAACTGACTGTGGTAGCAATTGTACAATTCTGCTTGATGTGATTGAACTATGGAATGATATAAGATTTGGTATGTATTAACTCCCAATTAATAATAAATAAAAAAAACCCCAAATGTTAAAGGAAAAAAAAAGATATTGAGAGAAAAGAAAGAAAGGAAAGGGAGAAAGTGGATGTTAGAAGAGATGCTGAAACTTACTCTTAAATCACACTGTAGCTAAAGCAAATGAAAGAAATAATGAAGTCAAAAAGTTGAATAGAACATTTCAAAGGGCTCGTAGAAAAGCCAAAGCCAAATATTATAATGAAATGTGCAAAGACCTAGAGTTACAAAGCTAAAAGGGAAGGACATACCAGCCCATATTCAGATGAAATAACGCAAGAAAAAATATTCAAACCTCTAGTTGTAATATCAAAGATTTTATGGGTAAATATTGAATACTATAGGAAGCATCAAAAGCATTTAAAGAAGGAAGGATACATAATGTCACTGTACTCAAAAGAACTAGTTGACATTCCACCATTTTTAGAGGTAGAATATGAGCAAGAATGAATGCTGCTGAAGGAAGAAATTCAAGCTGCACTGAAGACATTGGCCAATAAAGCTCCTAGAATTTGTGAAATATAAATTGAAAAATTTCCACAGCTGATGAGGCACTGGAAGTACTTACTTGTCTATAACAAAAATCTGGAAAACAGCTACTTGGTCAACTGACTGGAAGAGGTTTATATTTGTAACCATTCCAAAGAAAGGTGGCACAACTATAGAACAATATCACTGATATCACACGCCAGCACATTTTTTTGCTGAAGATCATTCACCAATACTTGCAGCAGAAAATGGCCGAGAGTTGCCTAAGGTCCTGGCCACATTCAGAAGAGGACGTGGGACAAGGGGTTATCATTGTTGATGTCAGATGGATTTTGACTGAAAGCAAAGAAAACCAGAAAGATGTTTGCTTATGTTCCGTTAACTATGCCAAGGAATTTGACTGTGTATTTCATAACAAACGATGGGTAACCTTGAGAAGAAGGGGAATCCAGAACCCTGCATTGTGCTCATGGGGAACTTATACATGGACCAAGAGGTGGTTGTGCAAAGGGAATAAAGGAATATTTTATGATTTAAAATCAGGAAAGGTGCACCCCAGGGTTGTATTCCCTCACCATACTTGTTAAATCTATATGCTGAGAAAAGAATCAGAGAAACTCACTCATATGAAGAAGAATGTGGCTTCAGGATTGGAGGAAAGCTTATTATCAACCTGCAATACACAGATGCCACAACCTTGCTTGGAGGGAAGAGGACTTGAAGTGAGGAGAACTTGAAGCAATTGCTGATGAAGTTCAAGGATTGCAGCTTTCAATATGGATTACAGCTCGATGACAAGAGGATGAAAATATTCACACCTGGACCAATAGGTAGCATCATGATAAATGGAGAAAAGGCTGAAGTTGTCAAGGGTTTCATCTTACTTGGATCCACAGTCAGTGTTCACAGAGGCAGCAGTCAAGAGATCCAGACATGTTGCATTAGATAAATCTGCTATACAAGTCCTTCTTAGAGTATTGAAAAGCAACCATGTTACTTTGAGGACTAAAGCATGTCTGACCTAAGCCATTTCCTCTTGCCTCATACGCAGGTGAAAGTTGGACATTGAATAGAGAAGAGCAAAGAAGAATTGATGCATTTGAACTGTGGTGCTGGAGAAGAATGTGGAAAATACCACAGACTGCTAGAAGGACAAACCGATGCGTCCTGGAAGAAGGATGGCCAGAGTGCTCCTTAGAGGCAAGAATAGCAGAACTTAGTTTTACATACTTCGGACATGTTTGGGAGAGATCTGTCCCTGAAGAAGAACATGTTAGTTAAAATACAGGGGTGTTGAAGGAAAAGAAGACTCTCAAAAAGATGGATTGACATTGTGGCTGCAAGAATGGGCTCCTGCATAGGAGCACTTTGTGCATCACGTAGCTATTGGTCAGAACTGACAACAGCAACAGCGGATGAGCACCTGGTGGGGTACGTGGAAACTGAGCCCATGCTTGCATATCAGCTGTGATGGCCTAGGAAGAGTACACTACAGAGTTTGCTGGGGAGGAATCAGGTTAAGTATTCTTTTTGTTTTTTTAAATCATTTTATTGGGCCTCATATAACTCTTATCACAATCCATACATGCATCAATTCTATAAGGCACATTTGTACATTTGTTGCCATCAACATTCTCAAAACATTTGCTCTCCACTTAAGCCCCTGGCATCAGCTCCTCATTTTCCCCCTTTCCCCCCCTCCCTTCTCCCTCATGAACCCTTGATAATTTATAAATTATTATTTTGTCATATCTTACACTGTCAAACATCTCCCTTCACCCACTTTCTGTTGTCCATCCCCCAGGGAGGAAGTTATATGTATGTAATCGATTCCCCCTCTCCACCCTATCCTCTCTCCACCCTCCCAGTATCATCACTCTCACCACTGGTCCTAAAGGGATCATCTGTCCTGGATTCCCTATGTTTCTTGTTCCTATCTGTACCAGTGTACATCCTCTGGTCTAGCCAGATTTATAAGGTAGAACTGGGATCATGATAGTGGGGGGTGGAAGCATTTAGGAACTAGAGGAAAGTTGTATGTTTCATTGTTGCTACACCGCAACCTCACTGGCTTGTCTCTTCCCCACAACCTTTCCGTAAGGGGATATCCAGTTGCCTACAGATGGGCTTTGGGTCCCCATTCCGCACTTTCCCTCATTCACAATGATGATTTTTTGTTTTTTGATGCCTGATATCTGATCCCTTCAACACCTTGTGATCACACAGAGTGCCATGCTTCTTCCATGTGGGCTTTATTGCTTCTGAGTTAGATGGCCGCTTGTTTACCTTCAAGCCTTTAAGACCACAGGTACTATATCTTTTGATAGCTGGGCACCATCAGCTTTCTTCACCACATTTGCTTATACACCCATTTGTCTTCAGCAATTGTTTCAGGGAGGGAAGCACACAATGATATGATTTTTTGTTCTTTGGTGCCTGATAACTGATCCCTTTGGCACCCGGTGATCACACAGGTTGGTGTGCTTCTTCCATGTGGACGTTGTTGCTTTTGAGCTAGATGGCCTCTTGTTTACCTTCAAGTCTTTAATACCCCAGACACTATATCTTTTGATAGCTGGGCACCATCAGCTTTCTTCACCACATTTGCTTATGCACCTGCTTTGTCTTCAGTGATTGTGTCGGGAAGGTGAGCATCATGTTCTTATAATAGCTGGAGTTCATACTCCTGAATATTCAGCCAACCAAACCATGCTAACAACTTTGCTGAGTGCTAATTTAAGCCATCTCCTGCAGATACTCTCCTTTTATCTGTCATCTAAAGCACTTGTATCCCCCTACATCCCAAATAAGGAATGAGGGCATTAATCTCCAAGTTAGACGTGGTTTGATGAATGCAATACATGGAGTAATAGGCTGAATATGACCTTCTCTGGGTTATTTATTGTCAAGAGGCAGGGGTTAGACATACTTCCATGTTCCATCTTTCTTTACCTACTCTAACAGCAACGGATCCTCCCAGGGGTTTCATGCTGCATTAGATAATTCAGTGGAATGACCACACAGAACTCACAGACAATACTTACAATGATAGGCCTTTATTTGGGAAGTTAATGAGTTACTACAAGTCAGGATCATTAAACATTAAGGATATAATCATTGGTTCACAGCAATACTTCTCCTTAATCAGTAGCCAAGTTTCTCCCCCTCTCAGCCACATGGTCCCTTGACTTTTTTTGTGCAGAGTGACAGTATTAGTTATCCACTACTGTGTAACAAATTACCCCAAACTTTAGGTAATTTATTTTGTTATTCATGTATATTTTGGAATGGTTTTATCCAGTGAAAGAAGAATTATGTGCACAGTGACTGTATTAGTTATCCATACTGTGTAACAAATTACCCCAAACTTCTAGGTAATTTGTTTTAAGAGAATAACTAATTATTTATTATCATTCAAATTTCTGTGGGTCAAGAATTCAAATAGGACTTAACATACTTGGCTGACTTCTGCTCTATGATCCCAAGTCTCTGTTGAAAGTCTAATGTTTAGACGCTTGAATCATTTGAAGGTCCATTTTCCCCAATGTCTGAAGGCTGATGCTTTTAACCAGCTCTCTTGCTGAAGTTATGCCTAGAACATTTGCCTATGACTTCAACATATGGTCTTGGCTTCTTAACAACAGGATATTTAGGTTTGAGTGAAAGCGTCCTTATTTATGATTGTAAGTAAAAATAATGTTCCAAAATCATAGAAATCTTTATTGAACAAAAATAAAAATGTGAAGTTATTTTTCTTGAAATATCCTCCATTTTGGTCTATATACTTCTGAAGGCGGTGTTTCCACTTCTTCAACCCTTTACAGAACAATTCCATTAACTTCAATTTATACTATGTGAAAACACTCGGTTTGTTATCTTCAAGGGACCTAAATCATGATCCTTGTAAATATTCTTGGAGTTTGGTAACATAATGAAGTCTGAAAGGACCAGACGAGAGTTATAGGATAGCTCAGTTAAAGTTTCCTAATGAAATTCTCAAGTGACAGTCCTTGCTACCTTCGAAGAATGAGCAGATAAATTATTTTGATATGGGAAAAGGTCCTAGATGCAATTTTTCCAATTTTTTCTTACCAGTGTCCTTTTCAATTTTTCATCTGTTTTACCCCTTTGGAGTCCCTAAAAATAGTTTACATAGCCATCTGAGTTGTATTGGCCCAGCAGATTCCATCAAAATAGTATTTTCATTGTACCTTATTTTAAAGGCACCCTAACTAGATTAGAGAAGCTCTGATGGCAGAGTGGGCTTCACAGTGAACTGTTAAACAAAAAGTCAGTGGTTCTAGTTCACTAGTTCCTCCCCTGAAGAATGATGAGGCTGTCTGCTCCTATGCAAATTTAATGACTCAGAAACCTAAAAGGGTTGTTCTACTCGGTTCTATGGGTCACTATAAGTTGGTGTGTTAGGTTGAGCTTTCTAGAGAAACAAAACCAATGACACTCATATGTCTAAGAAAAAATCTTTATTTCAAGGAATCATTTTGTACCAAGAAAGCAGCCCTGTCCAATATAACTCAAGTCCCCGGGTCTGATGCTAGCTGGAACCTTCTCCACACTCATGAAGCTTCAGGTCAATGAAGTAGGCAGGTGAGTCAGGAAGCAGACTGGTAGGAGCAGGCTGGTGGGTGCAGAGCTGTGTGGATCCATCAACAGGAACATGGAAGGTCATATAGTCTACCCCTGGATCCAGATTCAGAATCCAAGCAAGCAGGAAGGTGAAAAGGGTCAAGAGAGGGCTCAGTACTCCTCAGTGCCTCGCTTATAAAAGGGTCCCCAAAGAGGTATCACTATACCACAAACTGATGGAGAGATTAGACTCCATCCCTACCTCCACACAGTTACATCAAGTTGATATAAAATCCAACCATCACAGTCCATGTACACTGTACAGTTGTGAGTTTTTTGCTTTTGGAACAAGACCCTAGTGGTGGTGCTAGCCACAAACGGGTAGTTCAAATCCACCAGGAAGAAAGGTGTTCAGTCCAAATTCCCATGGGAGAAAGGTAAGGCTTCTGCTCCTGTAAAATGTTACAGCCTCAGGGGTCTTATTTAGGATCTCTGTGAATTGGAATTGCCTCCATGACAGTGGGTTTGGGTTTTGCTTTTGAGGAGACTAAGGCAAGTGTATTGTTGTGAGAACTTGTCTGAAGCCAGCCATACACTGACAAGTGCAGACAGTGTTAAACAAATTTTGTTTGTGTTTAATTAGAATAATCCTGTGCATGCAGGAACTGGAATTCTAATAGCAATATTTTTACTTACCCTCATATTACAGAGAAATAAAAGCACCCTGGCTTTGATGACTGAGAGTTGGAAGTCAAACAGAATTGTTTCTATTGAATTCTATTGGTTAAAACAGTTAAAAGATGAACTCACATGCCAAGTGAAGGAAAATATTCCTTTTTGATGGAGAAATGCAAATGTCACATTGTAAAAAGTACATAGGGTATGTATGTAGTGGTACAGTCTTCTATGACAACTCTTACATGCTAGACTATACTGTGTTCTTAGTGAATCTAGAGTACAATGCATCAGTAGAAGACATGGGGAACAGTGTACCATTAAAAAATGACATCCCAACATTAAAAACTCTTTAATATTTCATAGTAAACTTCTTGACTACTTTGGAAAAAGTGACATTCTCCTGAAATAGAGAGGCTGTCATCAACATTGACTTCCAATTTTATAGATATGTAATTAATATGCCTTGGAGTGTAATAGAGATATCACACATTGTCATGATTTATTTCTACCAATTTTATCTCAAGATGCTTTGTTATATTTTTCACTTTTTCCACTTCTTCATTTTTAAAATAGTGCTTTTCAATAGCTAGGATGGAAGGATACCTTCAAAGTCTTAAGTAAAATTCATAGCCTTTAAAGTGAATTGCCTTTTGTATATGTTTAACTTTATTGTATAGGTGATGGAAAATCTTTTAAGCAATATCAATTTAAATGATATAAGTGGAAGAAAAATGATCATTCCTTTAAAACAAATCTCTTTTCTTTAAGACAGATTGCTTCAGTCTCTAATCCCTAATTCTTCTGGCTTAAGCAATGTGGAAATGCATTATCTCATCAACTAGAAGTCAATAAGTAAGACTTGTAGAGCAGAGTAGGTCTGCACTCTGGCTTCATTCAGCAGGGCATCTCTGATCAGGACTGCCTTTACAGGCTCACCTGGGAGCACACCAGTGAGGGGATGGCTGCACCAGTTCTAGGCATGACATTTCTAGACAACAAGGAGAAGTACAAACAGATGATCTCTCTTTTGATTTCTTTCCTTAACAAATGAGGAAATCTTGTCCAAGGACCGCATCTCCCTTAGAGCCCCAATGTGTTAGTGGTTCGTGCATTTGGCCTACAAACATCATGGTGAGTGGTTTGAACCCACCAGCTGTCCATTCACAGGAAGATGAGACTTTCTGCTTTTGGAAAGATTTCCAGTCTCTGAAACCCAAAGAGGAAGTTTTATTCCCAAATGGTGGCTAGGAACCCTGGTGGCATAGTGGTTACTCATTGGGTTACCAACATCAAGGTCAAGAGTTGGAGACCACCAGCTACTCTGCTGGAGAAAGAGGACAGCTACTCCCATAAAGAGTTACAACCTCAGACACCCACACGGGCAGTTCTGCTCTGTGCTATAGGGTTGTTATGAGTTGGTGTCAACTCCATAGTGTGGCTATGGGTCAGATTCTGTTGTAATTTGGGTTTTGGCATCTCCCTCCTATCTCATTGGCTAGAGCTCAGTCACATGTTCACCTCAAACAACTTCTGGGCAAAAGGAATAGGCCTATCTTAATGAAGATTTCACTCTGAGGGTTGGGAATAGGGACACGTTTATTAAATCAGAGGTTGAAAAGTGCAGCCTGTCCTATGGATCAAATCTAATTCTCTGCCCATTTGTATAAGTACAGTCTTATTAAATACAGCCACACTCAATTATGTTTTAGCTCTTATTGTTTTACACTAAAATAATAAAGTTGAGCATTTTCAAGAAGACCATATCCCTTGTGAAGCTAAAAATATTTACTATCAGGCCCTTTGTAGAAAAATAT
>NW_022103911.1:8546520-8548316 GCF_000313985.2 Echinops telfairi
GAGCTCGTTATAATTGCTTTATGCAGCACAATCAGCCCTCTGTCAGACTCTTTCTGTGATATACCAAGCCACAGGTAGAGAGGTAGACCCATTCCTGTGTTTTCCCAGTCTCTGCTGTCTCCGTAACCCACTGGACGGCTGATAAAAGCGAGAAGTGGAGCTGGATGGAGGCATCACCTTATAGCCGTTGCTCCCATTTCTTCCTGGGAGTTTTTTTCCAATGAGAATTAAAAAAAAGTATTTAATATAGCTTCTTCCTGCTCATGCAGCTAGCTGAAATCCTAGCCAGTATATGCTCCATCTTTTCCTCTGTTAGCTTTCATCACAACAGAGCGGCAGACCTTTGAAGGGCTGTCTAACAACCTCCCTGGGATTTTCCTCTGGCTACTAACAAGACTCTGGCTTTTGGGAAAGCATTCTGAATGGTCCCATCCAAACCACCAGGCACACTTGTCGACTCTCGTCTATGTGGCATTTCTATAATGCTCACATCTGTAAAATCCCAGGTCTCTTTGGATTCAGTTACAAATATAAAATGTTTTAAAAGCTCTCTCTCTCTCTCTCTTGTCATCTTTTAAAGAAAAGCAATATGTAAATATCGGAGGAAAACCAGCTGGCTCTTGTATGAGAAGAGGGGAGGTTCAGATACGTTATCTTAAAGGGATAGTTTAAGAGAAATGAGAAATACAAGTGTGTGGTGGTGGGGGCTGTGACACCTCACTGGCATCCTTTCCTCCTGTCAAACACCCCTCTTTCACCCTTTCCGCCATGCACACCCCAATTCCCGTCTTCAATAGTTTCCCGTTCTGGTAGCATTTTCTCCTCTTGTGATTTTTAGTTCAGGTGGCTTAAATATTTCTGGATGTGTAAATGGAATAATAGAAATAGGCTCTTCTGTCTTAGATTTTATATTCTCTCTAATTGAACGACTGTATCCAGAGACTGATGGTTAATAGAAAGAATGAACCTGGGCAGACAGATAATATGAAAAATAATAGAATCCAACTCACTTTCATTTCAGCAAACTCCCAGAATAGCTACACTATCTGAATAAAAAATTGTGGTGGGATTAGCTGCTTTTGTAGAAATAGTGATAAACCAGAATGTGCCCAAAGGAAAAGGTAGAAGATAGGTAAAAAGTGGAGAAAAATAACAAATTGAAAGTAGGTAAAAGAACTAAGACTTTTTATTCAGAGAAGAGTAAAACTGTGTGGGTGCATGTCATTTGACGTTGCTTTGTGGTGTTGGTGAATAATAGTGACTGCACCATGAACTTCCAGAAGAACAGACAAATCTGTGTTGGAAAAAGGACAATCAGAATGTTCCTTAGAAGTGGGAATGATAACACTTTATCTTGTGTACTTTGGGCATGTTATTTTGAGGGACCAAGTTCTGGGGAAGGACATCCTACTTGATAAAGGAGAGGACTGATTAAAAAGAGGAAGAGGCTCAATGCAATGGGCTTAACACTGTGGCAGCAACAGTGAGTTCAAACTTAGCAAGTGTGAAACTGGCATAAGATTCCCAATTTAATTTTCTTTTAATTAGTTTTTATTTTGACAGTATCTAACAACAGCAGCAACAACAATGTGGTGTGTGTGTGTGTGTGTGTGTTGGTATTATGTGGGAGTGGGGAAAGAAATATTTGAAGGTGATTACTGGGGAGAACTAATAGAAATAATATATGTAAATTCTATTTGTGACAGTAGAAGCACAATATGTAAACTACCTCCTCTTTACCAATTAGTTGGTAGAAAATGAAATGTTATCAGTTCTCACTGGGAAAGGTAAGTGCT
>NW_022103911.1:8549743-8552087 GCF_000313985.2 Echinops telfairi
TTTTCTAATAGAATTCCCTAGTTTATAAAATGCTCTAGCTGAAGCTACAAAAAGATTTTGCACTTAATAATAATAATTCATTCCCTCTCCCCAATGTCACTGCCATCAAGTCAAAGCTGACTCATAGTGAACCTCGCTGTGGGTGTCTGAGACTGTAACTGTTCACAGGAGTGGAAAGCCCTGTCTTTCTCCTGTGGAGCTTCTGGTGGTTTTAAACTGGTGACCACGCAGGTCCCAGCCCAATGTTTAACCCTTACACCACCAGGGTTCCTCTATAGGTTTCTCCCTTTGATGTATTCTATAGCGTCAGATTTCTGGAGTAGAGGAGATACTGGTATAAACTTGATGTGGATCCAAACTGGATGATGTCAGATATGTGATACACTGGAAAAAGCTTGCTTGAAGTAGGAGGGGGGTCTTGATAGTCCTAGCTTATGCCTTTTTATTATTCTTCCAAAATCCCACAGCAGGCCATTTTGAACTACTTTCCCTTTTGACCTTTGGCTTTAACGGCCTGTCTAGACAGTGTCACGTAAGTTGAACGAAAGTAAAGAAACAATAGAAAAACAATGCCATGTGTCCTTACCATTCTCTCTTTAAAGGACCACCGTGCCCCTGACTAGAGCAACACCAAACCGAACAAGACAAATAAAATGCAGGTGTAATATGCTGCTTTCCACTCACGTGTGTCGGAATGAAACTGCACTCCGTTTGGTTTTCAGTGGCTAGCTTTCAGAAGTAGATTCCTGTGCTTTTCTTCTGAGGCACTTTTGAGTACACTTGAACTGCCAACCTTTCAGTTAGCAGCAGAGCGCTTCAATCATTTGTACAATCCAGGAACTCTACAGCCATTATTGTTGTTATTAACTGCCATTGAATCCATTCCAACGCATAGACACCATATACAACACAAGGAAATACTGCCCTTTCCTGCACTATCCTTAAAAATATTGTCATGTTTGAGTTGCTTTATTACCACAACTGTATCAGTCCCTCTCATTTGGGGATGAATCCTCTTTTCCACTTCTCTTCTACTTTGCCAAGCGTGGTGTCCTTTTCCAGGGACTGTTCTTTCTGGTAATATGTCGAATGTCATTCAATGTGATTTTTCATGCATGCTTCTAAGGAGCATTCTAGCTGTTGTTTTTCCACAATGAAAAGCTGTTGTTCTTTGAGTACTCCGTAGTACTTTCAAAATTCTTGCCTTGAACCATAATGCAAATTTGTTGATTCTTCTCTGGTCTACTTTTTTCAATATCTGACATTCACATGCATATGGGACATTTGAAAATATCATAGTTTGAGTTAAGCACACATCAGTTCAAAAAACGGCATCCTAACTAACAGTTAAATAGGTCCTGTGTGGCCGGACCTCTGTAGTGCCTTGTTTGATTTCTTGGCTGAAGCTTCCATGAACATTGACCATGGATTCAAGCAAGATGAAACGATTGACAAATGATTCAAAGTTTTCACTTATCTTGATGCTATCTATCGGTCCAGTTGTGAGGATTGTGCTTTCTTTACCATGAGTTATAATCCATGTAAGACTGAAGTCGTTGACCTTTGTCAGCAAGTTCTTCATGTCATCCACATGTTGAGCAAGTACTATTATGTTCTTTGCATGTCTCAGGATGTCACTAAGCCTTCCCCAATCCATACAGTTCAGCCACTTTGATTATTTGCTCAGCATAAAGATCACATAAGTATGGTGAGTGGATACAACCCTACACATACCTTTCCTGATTTTAAATCATGCATATTTCTAAACATCAAGACCATCATTCATTAAGAAATCAGAAGGTCATTGTGTTAGGCCAGGTTTGACTAGAGAAACAAATCCAGAGACACTCACATGTGTGTAAGAGAGAGGTTTATATCAAAGAGTCATTGTATATTGAGAAAACATCCCAGATGAGTCCAGATCAAGTCTATAAGTCCTATATGAATCCATATATCCGATACTAGTCCATAAATTCCTCTTCTGACTCATGCAGGACATGCAATAATGTGGAATGCAGGAAGATCACAGGCCAGTGGGTGAAAACTCTTGTGGCTCAATTGTTGGTGGAAGCAACTAGTGTGGGTCTCTGGGTGGCTCCTCTAGCTCTCTGAGTGTGGCTCCTCAACAGGAAGGTGAAGGAGAGAGAGAGAGAGAGATTCAGAATCCTCCCCGTTTGGTGGCCACACTCACAGGTGGCATTGTCAGGCTGTGACCTGATTGACAGGCTAGACTCCAGCTGTTCACTCTTACCCTGAAGTTCACAGGAGATTATGTAACTACCACAGTCATTAAAATGACAGGAAAGAAAAGATCAACCTGGATGTCAGAAGAGACCTGAATTTT
>NW_022103911.1:8553279-8555198 GCF_000313985.2 Echinops telfairi
AGCAGGGTGGGCCAGCAACAGTCAATAACATGGGAGCTTAGCAAAGCAGGCCCAATATATCTGGAACTTAAACTATGTAAGGTGACAGAATCCTCCAGCTCAAGTGATCTATGCACTCTCAGTGAAGTGAAACAGGTCTTGAAGGATCCTCAAGCTCTAGTGACATGATCCATGAGTTGGCTTGGCCCACAGGTAATGTAGCACACAGGTTGAGGCAGAGAACTAGCTAAGGCAGAAGCACACTGGTGCAATCACCAGGGAGCAAGAGAGAGATGGGATTTTGGGTGTCTTTATTTATTTTAGTTGTCCTCCAATCAAGCTTCAACCTGATCAGATTCCACCCACATGTTTCCATTGACCTAGTTGGCACAATAAACCTAAGTATCACATCCTGGATTTTGTCTTACTTGGATCCACCCTCAATGTTCATGGCAGCAGCAGTCAAGAGATCAATTTGTGCATTGCATTAAGTAATCTGCTGCACAAGCCCTCTTTAGAATATTGAAAAGCAAGGATGTTACTTTGAGGACCAAATTGTGCCTGAGCCAAGCAATGGTATTTTCCATTGACTCATATACATGTGAAAGTTGGATATTGAATAAGGAAAATTGAACAAGAATTGATGTATTTGAATTATGTTAGTGGTGAAGAATATGGAAAGCACCATGGACTTCCAAAAAGACAAGCCAATCGTCTTAGATGTCGTATGGCCCAAGTGCTCCTTTATGGCAAATATGGCAATACTTTGTCTTACGTACTTTGGGCATGTTGTCAGGAGAGACTGGTCCCTGGAGAAGGACGTCATGCTTGGTAAAGTGGAGGGGCAGTGAAAAAGAGGAAGGCCCTCAGTTAGATGGCTTGACACAGTGGCTATAACAGTGGGCTCAGGCATAGGAACGATTACAAGGATGGCATCGGACCTGGCACTGCTTTCTTCTGTGGTGCTTAGGGTTGCAGTGGGTAGGAACTGACTCTATGGCACCTAACAACAACAACAACAACAACAACAATAGTATTCCTTTCTCTATTTCCACAACTACCTCTTGATCCATGTACAAGTTCCAAATGAGAACAATGTAATGTTCTAGAATTCCCATTCTTTTCCAGGATATCCATATCCATAGTTTATATTGATTCACCGTCAAATGCCCACAGTTTATAATGATTTACACAGTCAAATGCCTTGGCATAATCAATCTTTCTGATATTCTCTGCTTTCAGCCACTATTCACCTGGAAAAAACAATAATGTCCCTTGTTCCACTTCCTCTTCTGAATCAGGCCTAACCCTCTGGCAGCCAATGTACTGCTGCAAACTTTGTTGGATGATTTTCAAGAGAACTTTCCTTGCATATGATATTAATGATTTTGTTCAACTTGACCTTGCATATGAGCAACTTAACATATATACTTGCATATGAACAACGTACCATATATACTCAAGTATAAGCCAACCCAAATATCAGCCGAGGCACCGATTTTACCACAAAAGCTGCATTAAAAATGTGCTGAAAAACTCGGCTTACATACAAATAAAAACCATAATGTCTGTTTCATCGCTAACAGCCTCTTTTAGGATGATGACATTGAGCTTCCCATTGGCTGCTCCTGCAGATATAGTCAATTTTATTTCTGAGGTCCTATTTGGAGAAGACCATGTGTATTGTTACCTTTTATATTGTTGGGGGAAAAAAGTATTTGTGATGAAGGAGTTGTTGGTCTTGCAAAATTCTAGTGTTCGGACTCCAGTTTTGTGACTGTCACTAAGCCCTTATTTTGAAGCCAGTGCTATTCGTTTCCAGCTTCACATTCCAATAGCCCACAGCTACCAATGCATTTTGATTGCCATTTTTATCAATTTTAGACTGCATAGGTAAAACTCTTCAATTTCTTCATTACTGGCTTTAGTGGTTAGTGCTT
>NW_022103911.1:8558790-8561994 GCF_000313985.2 Echinops telfairi
CCTGCTCAGATCAGACAATGCACAGAGAGGACCATAGGGCTGGCCCCATCACTTGATACAATGCCCCTTACTGAACCATAGCGCTAAGGGGACAACACTGGAGATATTACCTTATCCCAGATAGCATTGTACTTCAAGATGGATCTTGAAATGCCCTTCTGGGCCACTTTTATTGTCATTCTGTCATGTTATGTGGCCAAGTTTTACTTTTCTAATGGAGAAAGTAAAAATTTCTCTATTTTTAGAAAAAAAAATTCCTCTCCTGAAATTGTAAGAAAATATACCTTATAGCAGAACCATATCATTCCTATCTAATGACTTTAATACCACCTTGGACCTGTGGAGCCCTACTAGGGTTTTTTTCTCATTTTATAGTCTCATGAGGAAACAAACATTTTATGGAGGTTTTGGCTAACAATTCTACCTTTTTGGTATTGAATTTTCTTCTTTCTCACACATTACTATGTGAGAAATCAGAATATTCAACTTGGGAACTCAGAAGAATAATTTGATTTGTAATGTCACATAAAATGCCATGTGGAAAAAAACACCAGAATTTGAGAAATATAAATCTCTATCGTCTGTTCTATAAACTCCAAGAACCCAACCTGCCACCATAAGGTCAGTGCTGACTCAGAGTGGCCCTGCAGGACAGAGTAGAACTGCCTCTGTGAGTTTCTGAGACTATATTTATGGGGGTAGAAAACCCACCTTTTCCCCATGGAGCAGATCGTGGCTTCAAACTACTGGCTTTGAAAGGTAAAATATAACATATAAAACATAAAGTATAAAAGAATATTATTTTTCAAGAACTTGATCAAAGACAATTGCTTAATTAGCAAAGATAAAGACAGTGTTGATATTCTTGCCAAGTGGCATGCGGTCATGTCCAGCTTCCAGTGGCCCGATGTACAACAGACCAAAGCTTTGCCTGGTCCTGTGTCATCCTCACACATGTTGTCATATTCCAGCCCATTGTTGCAGCCACTCTGTCAATCCATCTTGCCATCTTGTTGAGGGTCTTCCTCTTTTGTGCTGCTTCTCTACTTTACCAAGCACGATGCCCCTTTCTAGGGTCTTGTGTCTCCTGATAACCTATCCAAAGCACGTGAGATGAAGTCTCACCATCCTTGCTTCCAAGGGGCATTCTGGCTGTCCTTCTTACAAAACAGATTCGCTTGTGTGTTTGTGTTTTCCCACAGTCCAGGGTACTTTCAACATTCTTCCCCAGCTCGGTAATTTAAATGCATCAATTCTTTGCTTATGATTGTGGCCTTGTTTAGAAATAGGATGTTTGCACAAGCAATTAGTTTTGCTGGAGCAGAGTAGACTATGCCACAATAAGTTATGTCCATTGAACTAGAAGAGAAGCTACGCAGAAACAGACGAATGCAGATGGAGATGGTCCATAATCACGTGAAGATGGGATGGATATTGGCGTCATGCTGCTACAAAACCCAGGAGTACTTGAGGTTATCAGAATTTGAGACAAGGATGAAAGAATTCTCTCCTAAAGACTTGAAAGGAATGTGGCCTGGTTGACACTGTGCTTTTGGACTCTAGCCTCCAGAACTTGTGGAAGACAAGTCTGAACTATTCTCTGCCACCCAATTTGTGGTCATTTTTCATTGTGGCCTGGGGCACGAGCTTACCTTGGCCTTACAATTCAGAGTTTGTGGACTCTTCACTTAGATTTAAACTTTCTTTTAAATTTGCCATTTATAACATTTTATAAACTGATAACTTTGGTGATTTTAGAAAATTTACAGAAATGGAAACCCTTTCCCTTTGGCTTGATAAACACTCAATAAGTTGGGTATGAGTTGTCTAGGTATTAAGTGTTTGCTTTTAAACCCTCTGCTAGGACCTGTTTTATTAAATAAGAGTTATGACACATTAATAAACAAATCAGGAGGCTAGGAAATCATATTCTAATTATAATTTATTAGGAGAAAATGGCACCTAGGTAGGTTGTGTCACATTGGAAAGATGCAGTGAATTTTAAAAAAAACATATACTTGCTAATTGTGTAGCAATATGGTCCAATCATTCTGCACTTAGTGATACACCTTCTCTTCTTTGTAATGGAGCCATCAAAGGAAGAGAAATTATACCAAGTATGAGAAGGGAAAATATCCCACTACACTGAGAAGAATGGACAGTTAAAAAAGAACGATGTGTTACATTCAGCTACCGAATCTCGATCTCCCTCCTTTTCCTTTTGCCACTATCCTTAAACCATCAATTATCAGACACAAACTTATAGTTCAGCACCCCAAAATCAAACCTGCTGCCATTGAGTCAACTCCATCTTATAGCAACTGTATTAGGTTTCCTAAGCTGTAATCTTAACAGGAGCAGACAACCTTCTCTCTCTCCTAAAGAGCCTCTGTTTGATTTAAATTGCCATTCTTGTGGCTAACAGTCCAGCATTTACTCGATATTTACTAATTGATTGCTGTCAAGCACAACACGCATCATGAGGAAATGTGAGTGGTCTCAGTAAGAAGTTAGAAAGAACATACAGGATTTAGGCTTTTATTGTGCAATTTTGAGGAGGGCCTGGGGAAGTAGGAACGAGTCTTGGTGGCATCGTGGTTAAGTGCTTGACTGCTAGTCAAAGGGTCCATGTTTGAATTCACCATCTCCTCCATGGAAGGAAATATAAGGCAGCCTTCTTCAACAAAGATGACAGCCTACGGGAAGAGTCTACTCCGACCTGTAAGGTCATAATGAGTTGGAGTCAACTTTGTGGCAATGGGGAAAGGAAGTCTGGGTGGTTCTAGACTGGGTAAAGTCAGAGAGCAGGAAAAATATCTGAATTCTATTGTGGTAAAAATTACTTATAGAGAGGGTAGATAAGTGTAAAGGGTAAAACTGCAGTTGGAAAAGAAGTAGCAGTCACTTAAGGAGTGAGGGCATGTCTTATTTTGTGGACAGTTCAATGTCCTTGCTTCTTTAACATTTTCTCAGAGTAACCTTGCCTGATATTAATGTTCTATGATCCCACGTGTGCCCACCAGGAGAACAAAATAGCATCGGTGTGAGCACCGTTTTTAATAGTATTGAAGTCTTCTGTGAAATCAGACCAGCTTCCAGATGGCAGGGACTGACTATTTGACTGACTACGTGTGTGTTTTCGTTCTCACTTTATACATAGGAGAATATTGCTTCTGTGTAGGTAAAGCTTTTACAGAAGGGCTT
>NW_022103911.1:8562166-8563782 GCF_000313985.2 Echinops telfairi
CTCAAGAGATCCTGGAGTCAAAGCTTTTTCATCCATGCATACTTCATATTCTCTTGATCATTGCTGTTGTTTGAAGTTCATAACTAGGAAGATAGGATTCTTTAATTTGAAATGAAGGTCCTATCAGAAATCAATATCCCAAGAGCTCTTCTGGTCTTGCTGAATTCAACAATCTTCCTTCTCACCTTTGCTAGACATGAGATGAAACTCTTCTGTTTTTTTGTTGTTTTTTTTTTTACATACCAGGGAGCTTTATTGAGCTTGCTGAGAGATGTAGATACATGCGCAAACGGCTGTGGACAGGAGCGGCAGCAGACAGGCCAGAGGTCAGGTCGTCCAGCAGGGCAGGACCTGAGGGTCCAGGACACAGTATGGTGCAGTGACTAGTGGCCTTGCTGGCCCTCTACTCTGACAGGGCTTGGAAGCTCATCACTGTGCCTGTGGTGAGAAGAATGATGAAGACAAGGATTCCCCGGAGGCCGAGGACTGTAGAGAAGATGTTCAGGTACTTGGCAGTGGATGCGTGGCTCTGGGCCCCAATCATGTCACCCACCATCTTCTGGTCCTTAGACTTCACGGAGTAGGCATAGGCCACAAAGCCCAGGCAGCAGCAGTTGAGGAAGAGCGTGTTGAAGAGGGACCAGACAACGTTGTCAGGCACCTAGGGTTCACTCTGGATGTTGATCATGGTGGACTGCATGGGGGCAGCATGGTATGGGGACTACAGCCCACCCATCTTGAGCTCCTCTTGAGCCATCTCCTGGCCGTGAGGATACCGAGACTTGCAGAATGGGAGAGGCCGAAACTCTTCTGTTTCAATGATGTTTCAAGGACCCAGACTGTTGTGTGTCTCTATTGACTTGGCAGGCAGTTCTTGCTCGGTTGGGGTGAGAGTTCGTGTGGTCAGCTGACTTTCACAGACAAACATATCTTGGTGGAACATTCTTTGGAGTCCATTGTGTAAAAACTCTGAGTTTCTCATTCATTCATTCATTCATTCATTTATTTTTCCACAATATTTACTGGACATTTCCTATAGGAAGACACTACCCTAGATTGTAGATTAATATCATTGAATACAATAGATTTTCATGGGACAAAAATCCTCACCACTGGACCAGTCAACAGGAAATACGATAAACGGAGGCAATATTTGCATTACCCAGGATTTTATCTTGCTTGGATCAACAATCAATGCTCATGGAAGCAGTAGTAAGGAAATTAAGCAATGCATTGCATTAGGTAAATCTGCCTCAAAAATGTTTCTAAAGGGTTGAAGAGCAAGGCTGTTATTTTGAGGACTCAGGTGCGCCTGACCCAAGCTATGGTATTTTCAAACTCCTAATATACGTGTGATTTTTGGCGAGTGGATAGGAAATACTGAAGGAGACCTCATGCATTTGAGTTACGGTGCTGCTGAAGCATACTGAAAGTCCTGCCACAAGAACAAACACATGTGTCATGGAAGAAGTACAGCTAGAATCTTTCTTAGACGGGAGGATGATGAGAATTCCCCTCACTTATTTTGGCTATGTTATCAGGAGAGACATATTTTGGCTATGTTATCAGGAGAGACATATTTTGGCTATGTTATCAGGAGAGACATATTTTGGCTA
>NW_022103911.1:8563882-8570619 GCF_000313985.2 Echinops telfairi
TCAGGAGAGACATATTTTGGCTATGTTATCAGGAGAGACATATTTTGGCTATGTTATCAGGAGAGACATATTTTGGCTATGTTATCAGGAGAGACCAGCACGTGGAAAAAGTCATTGTGTTTGGGAAAATAGAAGGGCAGTGAAAAAGAAGAAACTTTATAGGAGATGGAGGATTGGCAGAGTGTCTGCAACAATGGGCTACAACATAACAAGGGTTTTGAAGATGGCCCAGGGGTGAATAGTGTTTTATTTTGTGGTACGCAGTCACTATGAGTCAGAGCGGGTTTGATGTCACCTGACAATAACAACTAACATCTAAGGAGAGACAGGCTGTGGTAGTTACATAATCTGGTGTCCACTTGTGAAGGGGTGGAGTCTGGCCTGTCAATCAGGTCGCAGCTTGTTGCCCTCATTTGGAGGCTCAAAGGAGATAAATAGCTCACTGGAGGTCAGACACACTCACTCCCTGTAAGGCATTCCTGCTGACCAGACACATGGAGCTACACTACTGTCCTGGAGCTGGAGGAGCCACATGGAAACCCCTGCCAGCATTGAGATGCTTCCACTGCCATGGACCCACAAGACTTCCCACCCACGGGCCTGGGATCTTCCTGCATTCGGTGTCATTACATGTGGTTCCTGAGTCTCAAGAGGAATTCATGGGAAAATATCAGACTTTATGGGCTAATATTGGACATGATCTGGACTGGGCTGGAATGTTTTATTGATGCATAATTGCTTCTTTATGTAAAGCTCTCTCTTATACACATATGAGTGTCTCTGGATTTGTTTCTCTAGTCTACCCGGACTAACATACAGATAATAAACAAATCAGTAAATAATGGAATAATGTTAAAAGTTAAGTTTGAT
The DNA here is from genome assembly GCF_000313985.2 of Echinops telfairi. Classification (NCBI taxonomy): domain Eukaryota; kingdom Metazoa; phylum Chordata; class Mammalia; order Afrosoricida; family Tenrecidae; genus Echinops; species Echinops telfairi. Next base: position 8,564,753 of record NW_022103911.1, read on the forward strand.
GCTTAGAGATGTCCTCTCAGAGAAGTTCACTTTAAAGTAAGACTTGAAGTTGAGAAAGATTAGTCATACAAAGAGTTTTCTGTTTTTCTTTACCGATTATCTATCTGCATAGATTTAACAACAGTCTGATGCTATTAGTTTTGCTTTATTTATAAATAATTTCTTTGGGTTTCAATCTTCATTGAATTTTGTTCTGTTCTGCTACATTTACACATTTGTTAATATAGTTACTGTTAGAGTTTAATTCAGTGTCTCACAAAATAGATATACTTTTGAAGTCGAAGAGTCAGAATACTTAACCTGTCTCATTTTTGGAGTTCAGTATGTTTTCTATGGTGCTAGGACAGTTTTATTTTTATCAGAGTTTCTGACCGTGAGAAGTACCAGTTTCTTTTTGTAGGTTTGATATATAGGTTAAGTTTCAACAGCTTATCTACTATTTATATCGATCAATACTGCTAGGGAAAACATGAAACCATGGTTTCTGGTCCGTGTACATCTATGTGTTATTTCCGATGACTTGTTGACAGATGTAGGAGTCATCTTTTAAATGAGGACACAGGAAGGGGGAAAGTGGGAGGCACACACACACACATACAGATCCTTTCTTTTCAAGTTACCTCTTCTGTGCCATTTTTTTAGCCCCCCTTTTCTATTCGTAGTCTCTGTAAGTGAGCCTCCGTGGTGTAGCGGTTGTGTATCCCTGCCATCAGCAAGGCGCTATTGGAAACCCCAGGTGGTCCACAGGTCAAAGGTAGGACACAGTCTCTGAAACTCAAAAGGGGCAGTCTACCCTGTCCTGTAGGATAGCTAGGAGTAGGTCATGCCAGGGTGGCAGGGAGTTTTTCCTGGTTTGTTTGAATAAATGATAAAGATCATTCTTCCTTTTCCTTTGATTCTACATCTTGATGCCACTCGGTCTTCTTCCTCTGTCTCATTTGGCAGTCCAAATAGTTACGGAATTTCATCCCCTCCATCTATTCTGCATTTTTTCTTTCGTGATATTTTTGTTTGTTTGTTTGTTTATATCTTGAGTAACTATTGCTCTAGATCTGTGCTTTCCAATAGGGTAATCACTAGCACTGTATGGCTATTTGTACTATCAAAGTTAAAATGAAAGTTCAACTCCTCAGTTGCAGTAGGACCTAAAAACACAAGTAGCAAGTACTGAGAATATTGGGCAGTATTGTCCCAGAACTGGTGTATCATTGAAGCAAGTTTTATTGGACAATGCTGTCCCAAGCTATTAAACAGCTTTTCTCCTTTCAAAATTCCGTGAGTTTCAAGCAAAGCCAGTCTCACCTGATGTTACTCCTTGTTTTCAAAATAATCATTAGGGATGATCTAGATATCTTATTCTCCTAACGGAAAATATACAATGAGTTTCTCATTAGCTACTGAATTAAATTTGAATGCCTGAGTCTGATATTCATAATGTTCAAAGATATTATCCAATATTCCATTCTTTATCTTAGGAATTTAATGATGATACTTATTTCTGGAAAAAGGAATAGTGAGACATTCTCACGTGCTCTTGGGGAAAAGAGGCATTAAAAAATAAATTCTGGTAGTGGCTACACATTGTGCTTCTAACTGCAAGGCCAGCCATTCAAACCACCATAGAAAGACTAGGATAAAAACTGGATTTTCTACTCTAGTAAAGAGGTACAGCTTAGTAAAGAGTTTTACTCTAGTAAACTACACAGGCAGTTTTATTCCATCCTATAGAATCAATATGAGTCAGAATTGTCTCGCTGGCAGTGAGTTTTTTTTTAAAGGAACAAAACACATTTATGCCATTTATTTCATTAATCTAATAATGGGAACTAAACCCTTAAAAGCTAAATAGGGATGCATTCAAACATATGTAATAAAAGGTATTAATCACAATGTGATATCTGGGAAAATGGCAATACTTAACTACTCAGAAATGCTTATATCAATTAGACACATCTGTACTTGTGGGTTTCATTTCCTACATGAATTCTTCGTGGACTTTCTCCACCTAAGTTCATAATTCTTTTACTTATGCTCTCAGGACATTGGATAGCATTTATTATAGTATATTTACAATTCATTGTTTGTGTATTTGCCTCCCCACTCTCACAAAATATAACATTCTTAAAGGCTGGAAGCTTGGCTTTTAATTTTTATTTTTAATTTTAATCTTTGTTTCTTCAATACATGGCACAGTACTCCTCTCTTTTTTGGATACTCAATGTTATTCTATGAGTAAATGAATGTTGACATAGAAATGTAACTATAAAAATTAATTCCCTGCTCTGAGAGGTCCAGTGAACATTGTGAGATGTTCTTTTTTTTACGATAGATTTGGGAAAGCTGATGTTGGAAACAGGAGATAACCATAGGAATGAGCTGGAGGAATGTCAAAGGTTTAATTTTGTATTATTGTTAATGTTAATCCTCTTCAGGCTGTGTAAACTTTGCTCAGTTAAGCAAATACTCCAGAAGACAAAGATTTCATATTTGCTGGGAAATTCACAGTTGCTAGTGCTTGTGTGTTTTCAGTGTCCTTAGGAACCTTAGCAAATAACTAACAGATTTGCATTTTCCTTTTACCTAGAGTGAAAGGTCTCTAGGTCCCTTACTGAACAATGACATTAAATAAATACTTAGAATACAGGCACAGAGTTAGTAGAAGGGATTTGAGTTGATCTTTGGCCTTGGAATAGATCACTCAGAGATACTGAAGACCTGTAAAGAGAATAGAATTAAAATTACATTTATAATTATATTTGCACTCTCTCCATATGCACTGTTAACATAAGGTTTTAAAAATCATGACTTTTATATCAGGCAGGTCAGGTAATTTTGAAACATATTGAATCCACACTGAAGCAAACTCATGCTGTGGGGGTGGGGCAGGTGTAATAACCACTGGTATGTTAAACATTCTGCTATTTCTACATAAGAGAAAAACATTCATGAAAGAGTTTCTCCATCAAGCCAACCAATTTTAAAACATTATATTTAGGGATATTTTTGGAAGCCCCATAAATAAATAATGATAGAAAGTTGATAACTCTAAATCTCTTCTCCACATATTTATTTATATAAACTTATACTTTCAAGAATTTACATATGACTTTATATGAAGGAAGCACTCTGCAGGGCTTTTTCTTATCAATCTTTGTCAGAGGACCCTGACGTTAGCCAAATTGATGAATTTTGTTTTACACATGGTGAGAAGGAGCCAGGGAGATGGTAATTTCCTGAAAGTGACAAATCAAGTTGCTAAAAAATCGAGTGGAGGAAGTCTTGGATTTCCACTTGAAAAGAGCACGTGTGAATATCAGCATTATTAGAAGCCAGGAGTGCTATCAATAAAAAGGTTGCCAAGAAGGCGGCAGATGATACTCACCCACGGAGCAGAGGAAGGAGTGACCATGGGCCTCTCCAAGGACCCCTGTGGTGTGGGGTGTAGTGGTAGGCTGCTCTGGGGGAGAAAGGAAGTCTCTGGCAGCTGGTGGCGGTTCTACCCTGTCCTAAAGGCTCCCTAGGTGCCAGCATTGACTCAGAGAGTGTGCCCCACGGACAGTCCCTCCCTAAGAAACATACCAAGTTCTTACTGTTCATTCGTTCTTAACGACTACTTCCATAGAAAACTTGCCCTTTTATTAAGTTCAATGAGGTTGTAAGAACTGGATAAGTATATATAGTTTTGGCTATAAAAATGTCAGTATGCAATTTCTGATTTATTTTATTCCTTATTCCACATTCCACAGCCCTGAGGTGTGAAGACCATTCAGTTTTGCGGCAGCCACATCTGGCAGGTGAGTAAAGCGCTCCGTGGATTCTGAAGAGCCTCGTTTAGGAGTACGCCCCTCCCTCAAATACAGCAGGATAAGACAGATGGCCATAGAGGGTCGCCACCGAGGCTGTATTCCAATTACACAGCAACCAAGACCTTGGAGATTCCCATCTATCCGTGGGGACAAGGGCCCAGAGTCACAGCGCTGCAGAAGGTGTCTGCGGGGCTAGGGGAAAAAAGAAAAACACTGCCTCAGAGTTTGCCTTCAGTGGGTTCTGTAATTGTGCTCATTGGAACATGTTTCTCCAAGACAGTGATTTTCTCAGGGAGACCCCTGGGCTTTTTAGAGAATTCTTAGAGCAATTCAGAATTTTCTAGTGAATTTGTGTTGTATAGTCTTGGCCCACTTTAGAAAATAATACAGTATGCTTTTTTGCCTCTAAATACATTTGATTTTCATTATATTTTTCTCGACCTGGGTTCTAGAATTAGGTGACAATTTACCTCAGCAAGAGTCTCTCTGTTTCCTCTTATACATTGCTTCTTTAGAAAGTGGGAAAATCGCTTTGCTGACAAAGTAATTTCTAATGCTTGTCTAAACTGTACTCACTGATGCAACCAGGTTGTTTTTTTCTCTAAAAGTCTCCCCAAATTTTGCTCACAGTATTAAATTGTGATTTTTCTTTCTTTCCTTTATGATCATCGTTTGGTTTTCATAGTTTGTATCACTATCCCCTAATGGTGTATTTATTTTTATTTATTTTAAACCAAGAAACAAACCTTGCCTATCTAGTCCCTTTATTTGCTTTTAAAACACATTGAGTTGTATAAATGTCTTCTTTGCCATTTATATATCTAAAGTGGGATTTTCCTCAGTCATCATGACCATATATTTTCTTCTAATAAAGCAGATAAAAAACCGTCACTCAATTAACTACCCTACAACACCCTCATCAATTTCTCAATACGACCCTACTTAGTTCCAGAAAACATTTTCACTTAGATTTCTCAGACTTATTATAGAGGGGGGAAAAAGTAAGAGAGTTTCAATGTAAGCTCAGCCATACCTGGAATAGTGCAAAGGAGGGGAGGAGCTCTACATTAGTACACATCCGTAGTGTTCATAGGGAATGCCTTAACCCAGAAATAACCAGGAGGGAGTAGGGGAGGCCTACGTTTTTGAATTCTTCCCCATTTCTAATCTTCCCATTTATAGATCTTCCAATTTCTAGTATTAGGGCTCCCCACATGGTTTTAAAGGGTGGGCTGGCAGCACCCTATCTCCAGTAACTTACTTTCCTTTTAATGTCTTCTCTGATGGATATTTATTCCTTCAACCACTGTTTTCTATTCTACCAATCTCTACATGACCATTTGTCCATGACTCAAATGTATCTAATTTCTCAATGGATGAGCCTAAGGTGGTGATAGATTTGTGATTGGACCATTATAAAGGATTGTCTATCAGATAGTCAAAATGTTTATACTTCCAACATCATCTACAATCCAGAAGATTCTTCATATGAAGATTAAACAAGGATTTTGTCTTTTTTCCTCTGTCATTGTTAATTGACCAATTCTGTCATATTAATTTTGATTTTGATAAATATGTAACTTAAAAAGTAAAATGGACAGGGTAAAAATTAAAACAAAATCAAACCCTCTTTGTTACATTTTTAAAACCCCTTAGACCTAAATTTTGAGATCTTGACAGTGAAATATGGTAGTCTTCCTGCTATTTTATAGAGAAGCCTGCTGACTCAACAATGATGAATTTAACAAGTATATTATGTCACTGCCCTGCTCAAAACCCTCTCATATCTTCCTGTCACACAGTCAATAAAATCTAGCCTTTACCATAATCTACAAATTCAATCATTTCATCTCCCTGAATTCCTCTCTAATTTTACATCTTACCACAATTTCCTGGCACTCTCCTGACCAACCCTATTAGCCCAATTGGTGCTCTTCAAAAATATGCAATGTGATCTAGGCCGAGGGCCTTTGTACACACTATTCTCTCTGCTTGCAACACCAATGTTCACCTCACTGATTCCATCTCTAGCTAAATGTCTCCTCCCAAGGTTGGCATGTT
>NW_022103911.1:8571645-8574039 GCF_000313985.2 Echinops telfairi
TCTTATGACTACAGGGATGGATTGTTGTTAACTGCTTGGACTACGCTGATCCCATGCACAAAGAAATGAAATGCAAAGCTGCCAGGTCTGGTGCTTGCAGTTCTTGAGACTTCCTCATGAGCCATTAGGCATTGACCTATGATGATGCATATGGTTTTCATTGACTTAATTTTGGGAGTAGATTTCCTGGCCTTTCTACTCCATCTCAGTCTGAAAACTGGGCTGAAATCTATGCAGCATGGCAGCAACATGTAATCTTTCATTGACACATAGGTGGTGACTGCACATGAGGTCTATTGGCAAGAAATCAAATCCAGCTCTCTCACATGAAAAATGAGAATTCTCCTACTGATTCATCACTGCCCCAGGACCCCATAAACCAGCTATGCCTACAGTTACTAATACCTCGGAAATGCCACACATGTTCCCGAGGGCCACGACAGCCCTATAGGGCAGAGTTAAACCGCCCGCTCTGTGTTTCCGAGTCCATAACTCTTTACAGGAGCAGAGCACCTCATCTTTCTCAGGGGAGTGGCTGGTGGTTTTGATCTTCTGACTTTTCAGTTAGCATCCTAACAAGTAACCCACTTCTCCACCTTGAGTTGGATCCACGAGGTGGCAGTGAGTTTGGCCTTTTGAGTGTGAAGGAGGATGAAGGATGAGGGGTGAAGAAGAACCGATGGTGTGTATGCCTCAGGAGGCTACACAGAGTAGATTCAGGTAGAGGTACAGTTCTTCTACCTCAAGGTGACAGAAAGTATTACGTCAAATGATGACCATGGAGTTAAACCATTCAGAAAAATCTATCAAGCTGCCATGTCCTAAATAGATGATGACGTGCCATTTATTGGAGTTAGTTTACACTCATATTTTGTCTTCAATAACAAACTCATCAAAAACTAGGGTGACTTACCAAGGTGAGAAATTATTTAATCTCTTTCAGTCAGGAATGGGAAATTCCTAGGATGAGTAATATTCTTTTCTGGAATGGTGTTATAGGAGTCACAGGGAAAAAAGGATATGTCAAATTAGAATTGATGTTTTTATATTAATTAGTTAATTAGCTTATTTATATTATTTTTGTTTATATAATTTATAGAGACAAAATTGTTAAGTCTAAAACAGACCAAAGATAAGACAAAAACAAAGGAAATTGCTCTGGATGAGGGAGATCATCAGCATGAGAACATAATGGATGGAGTCCAAGGGTTTACAGAAAACATGGCCACTAAGTAAGATAGGGAGTGCAAGGGACACTGACACCAACGCATGATTGATGGCAGGTTAATATGTTACAGTTTGAGCTAGTTAAAGTTTATTGTGCCAACCTGACCGATAAACACGTGTGAGCTTAATTGAAGAGTGAAGAAATAAATGGCTCCGTGAGCCTTGCCTTTCTAGTTCTCGGGTCTCTTGCTTTGTGGTGGTCGGACCAGGGTGTGGCTGCCTTAGCCAGTTCCCTGCTTCAGCTTGCAAGGCTCACTTCCTGCAAGACATCCCTGAGGAGAAGCTGCATGGACCTACCCCGATGCAGCCCTGGGTGCTGGCGTAGCCTTGTGGAGACCCCTGCCAGCACTGAGGTGTTTACATGCTCACTAATTCGACTTTCCTCCTATAGTCGACATCATTGCGGGTGTTTTGTGAGATGGAGGAGGACTTTGTGGATTGGTTTCAGACATATGGGCTAATGTTGGACTTGTGGGTTTGGACAGCACTGGGTTGGGATGTTTTCTTGACATGCACTTACCCTTTATATAAATCTCTCTCTTATACATATGAGTTTCTGTGAATTTGTTTCTCTAAAGTACCCAGATGAACACACAGTTGTAGACTGTATTACAGTAGTGGAAATGGATGAAGCCCAGGATGGGTGAATGTATGCAGACAAGGAGCACAAGGGTCCCTGGTGGGCAGGACAGCAGGAATTGTGGTGGGGAGTGGGGGAGAGGAGGGGTAAGAAGGAGCTGATATTGAATAGTCCAAGAAGGAAGACAATGTTTTGAAACTGATTGTGGTAGCAATTGTACAACACTGCTTAATATGATTGAACTATGGAATGGTATGATGTCTGTATTAGGTCCTAATAAAATGGTTTGAGAGAAAAAAAAAGTGAAAGTGAAATCCCTATGGATTAAGCCTCTGGTGAATCCCCTCTTTTGTCTTCAATAACAAACTCATCAAAAACTAGGGTGACTTACCAAGGTGAGAAATTATTTAATCTCAGACCAGGGATGTGAATAGACTTAGCATCATGCAGAGTGCAGTGAAAAGTAAATTATGGCAGATGTAGTTAGGTTAAAATTTAACTTCTTATCTTCTGATCTCTTTTAGACCCATTTTAAAGTTCATCTGTTTTTTAATATTTTCTGCTTTCTTTTCAACGGAGGTTTTTCT
>NW_022103911.1:8574895-8594173 GCF_000313985.2 Echinops telfairi
TTTTTTTAAAAGAATGGAAATGGGACTAATTGGGCTTTGTAAACTGTTCTAGCTAGAAAAGCCTGGAAAACTGGTTCAGGGATTTCTGATCAAGGCAGTAAAGATATTACTCATAAATGCAGACATTAGTACCCCAAATTCCATCAAAGTCACACCAAGGTAGGTCCCTAGGTTCTACGCTGCCTGTCCCTGAACTGGCTAGGGGAGAAGCCACCCACTTTCTTGCACACTCTCCCTGAGGCCAAAGCTATGTACATTGCTTATTAATGGTGGGGAAGAATTCAATGGAGGCTTAACTTGTATGGACACTGAAAAATTAATTTATGCTTTTCATTATAAACAATAGACTTGTGCAACTGTCAAACAAAACGAACTCACTGTCATAGTCCATTCTGACTCTATAGGACAGGGTAGAACTTCCCTTGTGGGTTTCTGAATCTATAATTCTTTCAGGGAGTGGAAAGCCTTGACTTTGTCCCGTGGAACAGCTGCTGTGTTGGACCCACAAACCTTTCAGCCTGATGGAGACAACTCTGTCAGTCACTATTTTTAAAAATGTCATGCTGAGAGCAACATATGGCTTCTGCATTTGGACAGGAGTTTGCACAGAACCACGAACATGGCAACCCAACGTGCTGCCACAATGCCACCAGGGTTCCTTGATGGCAACCCTCGTGATCAGAATATCAGCATATATGTATAGGCATCTATATTTTTAGGAGCCCTGATGGTCTGGTGAGTTAAGGAGCTTTGGACTGCCAGCCACAACATCAGCAGCTTGACAATACCAACCACTGGAAGGTAGGAAGAAAAAGTTACCGTCTTAGGAACCCGTGGTTGAGTTTCTACTCTACCCTATGCGGTCCCTGTAGGTGGCCTTGGACTTGTTGGCAGTGAGTTATTGTTAAGTGCTGCGGTGTCAATAGAATAAAACACTGCCCGGACCTGGGCCATCCTCCCAATGTTCACATGTTAATCCCTTTGTTTTCCTCTTCCTTCCTTCCTTTCTGGTATGGAAGTTTCCAGGAGTCAGTTATAGAAAATGTTCTAAGGGTCAAAAAAGTGTGACTGTTATGTGTGTTAATAGGACTATTGTGTTATACGAAATAGCCAAAATATATACTAAAATTCATTTAAAAATAGATAGAAACTTCTTTTAAAAATTTTGAAACTAACGAAAGCGTTGATGTCCGTTTTAATGTTACTTTCCCTCCTTTTGTAACCACGCAGACCCATGCTCAGATCTGATAAGGGGAAAAACCGGAGTGTTTCATACAGTTTTGAAGGCTGTGACCCCGCCCCCCACCCCCCACCCTTTCTATTTGTCGAGTATAATTCACAAAGTTGCACAGTTTAACTCATCAGACAGTGGCAGTGTCTAGTAAGCTTCCTATGTAGGTCACCCTAGCTTTATTACTCCCCACCCCCCACCAATTTTTCTCCTTTCTCTAAAAATTTTATAACAGTCATGTTAGGTAGCATTTGTCTTTATGAGTTTGATCAACTTCCAAACTTGTCCATGCCATGAGGTGTTTGACAGTTTCATTATTTTTATTTTTAGAGATGCATAATATTTCATTGTGTGTATGCCGCAGATTTATCAATTCTTCAGCAGAAATATTTGGTTGTTTCTATTTTTTTTCTATTATAGGTAGCGCTGCAATACATATGGGTATGCATATATGTTTGTATCATGTTCTTTCGTTCTTTGGGGTATAGACTGAATAGAGGGATTGCAAGTTCATATGGTGTTTCTGTTCACACCTGGTCAAAGAAGCGCCGTACTGTTTTTCATAGTAACTGCACAATTCTGCATCTCACCAGCAGTGAATGAATGTTCCAATCTTCACATCCTTTGCAGCATCTGTTATTTTTTGTGTTTCATATTTTGCGATTAGTGTTGGTGTGAAGTGAGATATACAGTTCTATATTAGAAAATAATCAGTTTAAACTGGCATATCGACTCCTAGCACCTGTATATACCATTGCGTATAGAAATGACTCCCCCTTACTTCATCTCTGGGGAAGGTCTGCTCTGTGTGTGTGCTGTGGAGTCTCGCTGATGCCTGTGACTGTAGAGAACTGCTCCCTGGGACTTCCTAGGCTGTATGCTTTGCAAGATCAGACCCTAAGCCCCCAACTCTCAATCCCTACATGCCACAGTGCCGCTGGTACAGTCTCCCACCTTTTCGTTATCAGCTGAACACATTAACCATTGTTCAAGCAGGTTCCTTTCAGGAGAAAGGTCTAGACATACATGAACAACAACTTAGGGTAAAATAGGAAAATGAGTACAGAGGAATGGCTGTACTCCAAACAGAGAAAATGTAGTAGTTGGAACCGCATGATAGAGAACGCTTCGTCAGATTGACCTGGATTTTTTCTTTCTTACTTGCAATAGTGTATGTTTCATTTCAGGCTTAATATGTTTGTAGTGGATTAACAACGTGAAGAGTATTAAAAAGAAAGCAAATTGCAGGTTAATACTTTCACTTGTTTGAAACGATGTTGACATTTTATGGTGTGTTTGATTCCCCCCCCCCACCCCACCCCCGATACTGTTTCCCCCAAATATTCTTTGCAAATAAAAACCTCCTTGACTTTTTTTGAAAGGCATTTAAAAAAGATTCTCATACACCCTCTTCCCATCTCTTGGTAGCCACTAATCTCCTTTGTCTTTGTGAATAGTTTAGATATTTCACATTTAAAATTGAAACCAAACCGAACCTGCTGCTATGGAGTGGCTTCCAATCCAGAGCAATCTGGCTCAGAGTAGACCTGCAGGCTTCCCAAGGCTGTCACCTTGGTAGAGGCAGACCCCGTCTCTTTCTGCTGCAAAAGAACTGTGCATTCACACTGGACCTTTGGACTTTGACCACGGGGTCACAAGGCTCCTTGAAACTGATGGCACAATATTTTCTGGTTCATCTGTATTTTGGCATGTATCAGAACTTTATTAATCTTTATAGCTAAAAAATAGTGCATTGCATATACATACCACATTTATCCATTCGTCTGTTGATGAGCTACTTCTGCCTTTGGGCAATGTGAATGCTGCCTCAGTGAGCATAAGTGCACAGGTTTATATGCACACTGCTCACAAATTTTAAGATTGACCTTCTTTTGACTAATTTTGTTCTCATTCTTATGCTTACAGAGTCTGTCTTTTTAAAATTTTAATTATTGTTACCTTTAGTACCACATGCCCTCTTTGGCACTGATGGTATGCATTTAGAACAGAGTACATAGACAGAAAATCTGCCTTACTCCGCAAATCTCCCATGAATTAACCACATTACAATTTCCTTTGGGCTCGAACCAGCTGCTGCACAAGAGAAATCTGCTGCAGTCTGGTTCCCTGGTGATTGCAGCCTTGAACTCCTTATGAGGAGGTTCCACTTTGTCCTGGAGGGGAGCTATGAAGCAGAATTAACGGGAAGGCAATGAGGTTTTTTTCTTTTTCTTTTAAGTTACAAATACTATCATCAACTTGTAAAGAAATCTTGTACATTTTATCCTTTTTCATTGTCAGAATGATTTTCTTTTACAGTGAACTTAGTGTTAATAACAACACTAAACCACTATGTGTAGATTTCAATTAGAACCCAATTTTGACTAATAAGTATGCCTTTTTCTCCCTGTGCATTTCAATGCCACTGAAACCCAGCAGGTCCCATATTGTTTTGGTCTTTTTCCTTTAATGGTAAATGTAATCCATATTCTTAAGGTTAAGAATACAAAGCTCATTAGTTTATTTGGTCATTATGCTCAAAGTCTACATTAATTTCACTTGAATTACTTGGAGGTAAGTAACATAAAGGCTGCCTCAAGATCTGCTGCCTTAAAGGTTATTGAATTTCATAATTTTGAGGTAATAGTTTAAAATTAACATTTATATTGAACTTTACAGATATGCGGTTCTTAAATTATTGAAGCTGGTCACTCAGATGGCCGAGTGGCATTTCAACTAGATCTTCTTCCATCCAGGCTTTCTCTCCTGCAACTCACCCATTATTTTGTCCCCAAAGTTATCTTCTAAGTCATAAGTGGGGTCATGCTGCTCTCCTCGTGGAAATCTGTGATGACAAATTCCAAGCTACGAGTTAGGTTCAAATCCTTTTGATTGGTGCTTAAGACTTTTTATAATCTCAAACCAAACCACCTTCCTCACCGCATCTCCGGTCTCTGCTCACCGTTCCCTGCACGTCAATTCTGCACGAGGACCCTGGCAAGGGAGCCAGGATGCTCTCGTCAATCATACACATGGATATCTCTCTTTCTATCTCGTTTCTCTGATGAAATGAGTTCCCTCCTCCTGTTCAGTGTGTTAAATGGGTCTCAAGTATATGTCACGTCCTCTGAGCTGCCTTCTCTGAGCCTTCACTTCTTGCCTCAGCTCAGAGAGGAGTTGTCCACGTCTCCTTCAGTATTCAGCACAAAGGAGGAAAAGGGCGTCACTGTGTTGCTAAGGGCTATTGAGGGGATTCTGACGCAGAGGGCCTCTGTGCAATGGAGGAAAAACTGCTCAGTCTTGCACCATCTTCACAACGGTTGGGTCTGAGCCCATTTTGTGCAGCTGCGTTGGCAAGCTGTCTAATTGAAGACTTCTTTTCCCCTGATTCTGCACTTTTCCAGTCTTGGTGGCATTGGCTTTCCCTGATAACACCTCCAAAGCACGTCAGAAGTCTTACCGTTCTTGCTTCTAAGGAACTTTTTGGCTGTTCAACTTCCAAGGTATTTATGTTTGTTCTTCTGGCAGTCCATGGGATTTTGCATAAATGCCATAAGACTAAGAAAATAACAAAGAACATTTATTCTTACACTGCTAACCACAAGTTAAGTAGTTCAAAACCCCTAACTGCTCCCCAGGAGAAAGATGAGGCTTTTTTTCTCCTGTAAAGTGTTAATAACTTGGAAACCAACCCTGTCTTCTAGGGTTGCTATGAGTTGGAAGTGACTTGATGGCAGTGAGTTTGGGTGTTTGGTAGTATAGTACTGGCCAGAGTGAAGTAATTGGATCTTTAGTGGTTTTAATTATTCTATTTAGTTTAACTGAAATGGCTTCATCATATGTGATATTTGTGCTGTTATCTATACTTATAAAACACTTTCAGTGGTGTGTTGTTCACATTGACCAGGCTGTTGGTCCTGTGAGTCAGTTAGTTGTGCATGTAAATCCCAATACCTCTTAGAAAAGAAATGGTTGGCTCCCTGATGGATCCTTGGCAATAGTCTAGTCTCACGTTTCCTCTTTCCTCCACTAGTGGAGAGGGGATGAAGACTCGGGTTACCAGGTGATCTGATCAACTCACTGCTGTCACGAGAGGACAGGGCAGAACTGCCCCCTGTGAGTTTCTGAGACTCACTACTCTCTACAGAATAGAAAGCCCCCTTGTTTCCCCACAGAGCAGCTGGATGCAATACCGTGGGTTGGCTTTATTTAGAGGGTTAGGAAAAGCTTCCGGAAGATAGGGTCAGTAAAGACTTGGAACAGGGTGAATGAGGGAGAGAGCAGATTGGGGACCCAAAGCCCATCTGTAGGCAACTTGACACCCCCTTACAGAAGGGTCTCGGGGAGGAGATGAGCCAGGCAGGGTGCGATGTAGCAATGATGAAACATACAGCTTTCCTCTAGTTCTTAAATGCTTCTTCCCCCTTCCTCCACACTATCATGATCCCAATTCTACCTTACAAATCTGGTTGGACCAGAGGATGTACACTGTACAGATAGGAACTGGAAACAGGCAATTCAGGACAGATGGTCCCTTGAGGACCAATGGTGTGAGTGGCGATACTGGAAGGGTGGAGGGAAGGTGAGGGAGAAAGGGGGAACCAATTACAGGGATCTACTTATAACCTCCTCCCTGGGGGACGGACAACAGAAAAGTGGGTGAAGGGAGACATAGGACAGTGTAAGATATGACAAAATCATAATAATTTTTAAATTATCAAGGGTTCATGAGGGAGAGGGGAATGGGGAGGGAGGGAAAAATGAGATTCGTATACCAAGGGCTCAAATAGAAAGCAACTGTTTTGAGAATGACGATGGCAACAAATGTACAAATGTACTTGACATAATGGATGTATAGATGGATTGTGATAAGAGTTCTAAGAGCCCCCAATAAAAAGATTTTTAAAAAGTTAGCAAGTGAAAATGGAAACCAAAAGGAGAGATCTCAGAGTAAAGAAAGCTTGTATAAAGATCTGGAACTCAGATTGATGAGGGCAACAATTGTACATTATGTGCTTGACTCAATGGATGTATGTATGGACTGTGATAAGAATTGTATGGGCCCTCAATAAAATCATTAAAAAAAATCTGGAACTGAAAGTCCTCATGGAAGGAGGAGTATTGTTAGTATGTCTGCAGATAAGTACTTGTGCACACACATGCCTCTGCATAGATGCATGATGAGGTCTTTTCATGAGGAGAAAACATGTCAGAAAAACCGTGGCTGAATATACTAAGGGAGTTCATTTAGTGGGCGAGGGAGCAGGAAGAAGGGAGGGATAGGATATTGAGGAGAGACAGAGAAAGAGAACCACATACACAGAGGGTTTAACAGGATATCGTTATTGATTTCATGTCTTGAGAATGGCTGTGTAAAAATATACAGCATATTTCTTTAAAAAAAAAATCTCTCCAGATTGCTTATCCTTCAAACCTAAAGAGTGTTCTGAGTGGCAAAAAAAAAGGAAATGAAAACTGAAATGGGCTTGGAGTCTAGCGTCAAGTTCATCTCCAACAACACAATCAATTAATACAAAAATAAAATGTACTAAGGAATTCACTTCGGTAGTCAAATACTTCCTATAAGATCAGGTTTTAGACATTAATGTTTCTTTCACCTGGTTAATTTTAGAGTTCTAACCCACAATTACAATCTAACAAGCACCTACTATGTGCAAGGTATTGTGTTTGTTGTTGTGGGAGATAAACCTAATTTTACAGTCCTGTAATCATATAGGACAGAGATAAAACCTGCATATAAATAAGTACAATACAAGGTAGAAAGTGATAAGTGCCATCTGAGAGATAAAAATAAAATGCTGCCGGAGTTCAGAGGAGGGAGAATTCACACATTCATGTGTGCCTGACCTATTTTTACGAACACTATGATAATCTTAGCTGTGGAGCTCATCTCAACCATGGTGATGTTAATTTTGCAACTACTTTGACCTTCTGGTGGGGGGGCAGTCTTTATAAAAAAAGCATCCTATTTATAATAAAAACTTGGTCCAGCTATTGTGCATCTACAAACCGAGTGTTAGAGTGGAATCAAAGCTCAAAGATTTCACAAGGCTTCAGCTTTTGGTGAGGAGCCCTGCGGGTGCTGTGGTTAAGTGCTTGGCCGCTCATCAACAGATGGGCAGTTTGAAATTCCCGTCACTCTACGGGAGAAAGATGTGGAAGCCTGCTTCCAACCTGGTTTACAGGCTTGCAAACAAGCCCTCTGGGGCCGTTAGATTCCACCCTATCTTGGGGCAGTTGTTGTTGTTGTTGTTCGGTGCCATTTAGTCGGTTCCAACCCATAGCGACCCTGTGCACAATAGAAGGAAGCACTGCCTGGTCCCGCACTATTTTCACAATTGAGTAGGCTCTATGGTAATGCTTTATTTATACGTCCCAACCCAAACCAGTTGCAATCATGTTGGTTCTGACCCATAGCGATCATATATGTGTCAGAGTAGAACGACTGGGGTTTCGCAGGCTTAATTTTTGGAAGAAGATCACCAGGCTTTTCTGCTGAAGTGTGTCAGAGTGTCAGTAAATATTGAGAATTTTGATGAACAGCTAAATGCATTAACTGTTTGTACCACTCCGTGATTCAATATGTGAGCCCAACACAAAACTCAATGACTGCCGTCACCTGATTTAGACTAGTTTCTTCTGGGTAAAGTTGCTGTGGCTTACTCCTGGAGGAAGCAGGCTTGAATTGCCAAGAGAGATCCTTTTCATCACTGTAAGGCACTTTCCACGCACTCCCTTCAGAGCAGGTATCAGACTACCGCATCAACAGATCTATGAGTACCTGCAGCCTGCATTTGTCAGTTGTGGCTTTCCCAGGTACCGGTAGGCTCAACTAAAGAGCTGGTGCTTCCAAATTTGTCCAATCTTGGTAATTGGACATCCCATCCACTACATGAAAAGGTTGGAATTAGTCTGTTTGTTCCAAGCCCACTTTTGTGCTCACTGAACTGTGATTATTTCATCTAAGCTCTGCTGTTCTTGCCTGGCCTCTAAGACTGGCCTCTCTATCCTTATATCTTTAAACAGATAATATTGTAGTGTCAACAGAAATAATCATTATATTTATATCTTTGAAATGGCAGTGGTCAGTCAAATCTTATACATAATCGGAACCTTTGAGCAAACAGTTATAAAAGGTAAATGTAGCAAAAGTACATTGCAGAAAATATACAGCTACAGTTATATAGTTGGAGTCTGATTCAGTTTCTTACTAATTAGGTCAACTAGGTCAGATTAATACAATTCACTGAGGCTCCATTATCCAACCACTATCACAAAATGGTTATTAAGAGATTAAATATAAAACATAGTATAAGGCTTAATTTATCATATAAAATAATACTTTTTAAAAATTGAAGACCAGCTGTCCTATGAGATTGGGGAATGCTTTTGCACATTCCCCTAATCTTAAACATGTAGACATTTTAAAATTCAATATATACATCAAAGTAAAGTTTCTCTTTTTTTCTCTCAGATGTGCAGTCAGAGACACATGTAGAGAATGGAGATGAGAGTGATTTTATCCACTTTTTCAGAGTATATGGATACACAAGCGCAGTAAAGAAGTGGTCATCTTGTTAAATTCATTGAAAATGAACCCTGCTTCCCTTTTCTCAATGATAAATTATTCCATCAATTTCATTTTAATGCTTTTAACACAGAACACAGACATTTAAGTGAAAGAACATTTCAGAAAGAAAAAAAAAGAAAGAAAGAAAACGGACAGGGTAGTAATTACTACCAAACTTTCCTTGTGCTGACAGCAGCCAACTCATTTATTAAGTCAATGTAGTCAAGTAACACGGCAGCATCACACTTGATTGAAATCTTGGCCAAGTCTGACAGATGTTCTCTACTCATTGTCAATCTCAAGTACCCTTTAATGAGTTTCAAGTGGTTAGAGCGGCCCTCCGCAGATGCCACTGTGGCAGAGATTGTGAACAGATTCTTCAGGGCAATGGGCTTTGTATTTAATATGTAGTGCATGGTAAGTAACAGGCTGAAATCATTGCTGGAAATGCCATCACTCTGGAAAAGGAACTCTCTCGGTTGATGAACCTCCTTAATATCAGTTGCATTTAAAATAGTGCCCCATGCTTGTCTGTGTATAACGTCCCCGACCTAAAAGTTGGTAAAGAGCATTTCAAAACCTACCTAATTTTATTTGGGGATTTAATTCAATGTTTACATTTTGGAGATTCATCAGAATCATAGAAACATTCTTACAATTGTTTTGATATTTTCTGCTGTAATCCCTCAATGAAATTCAATGTCTACTGATGAGAGAGAGAGAGAGAGAGAGAGAGAGAGAGAGGAAGAGGCTTACAAAGTGATTCCTATTTACTTGTATATATTTCAAGTAGGTTCAGTGTAAGATTTTAGATGTGCCTCTTAAATGATTTCAGAGAAATAGTCTGAGATTGCTAGTAGTTTATAGACCTGCTCTCTTTTACTTTAAAAATTATTACTTGTGTAGTGAAAAACCATGAGGATAATATTTCCTTTGGTCAATCTCTATCTCAAACAAAATGGTTTATATATTTTGTATACTATGCTATAAAAATGAATATTGCTTGGCTGCTGTGGTATATTAGTTTTCTCCCTACCAGGATAAATCTAATTCCTAGTCAATCTAGATAGTTTAAATGTAATAGTTCATTTCTTTCTTTGTTTCCTATTTTTTGATATTAGATACAAACATTTTAATGGTATAAAGTATCACCACACAGAGATCTCCATTAAACAGCAATTCCTAAGAAATATCTTTGGTCTCCTGATGCAGAAATTGTTTAAGAAAAGAAATATTTTCAAGAAAAGGGATAAATCTCAATATAAATCAGAGGAGCAGCATTGAAGTAATAATTTCATTTATCCAACACATTGTCTGAAGCATATGAAACTTGCAGATACTAAAGGAATGCTTTGTCAAACTTCTGATTTTCACAACCTTTCATGCTTCATGCTTGATTTGAAACCCAGAGCCTGTCAGAAAACCAGATGGCAAGTAAGGACATCTCCGATACATTACTAGTCAGCTACTTGGAAGTGGCAAACATTGTACTTGTGCCTAAGGAGGGGTGGGGTGTGTTAGAGCACCATGGCTCAGAATGTGGAATGGGCCCGGGTGGTGATGGTAGTGAGAATTCTTGTGATAAGATGATTTAAATATTTTGTATTTATTACATGCACGTGGATGCTATTGCTCCTTGACCTTTGAATAGGGCGAGAGCCTAGGATCTGCATAAGGCAATTAGATGGTGCCAGAAAGAAACTGAATAGTGAGAGAAATTTCAGGCCTAGAATTTGGTGTGTGACAAACACAGCAGGATCTGAAATCACTGCTTGTTAGAAATTAGTCATGGGTGAGCCCCAGGGTGATGAATTCCCCTCTTTCTTTGGGAAGGCCATGTCTTATTTCAGGCACGGGATGCCTTCTGGGGCATTGTTAAATAGCATTGCCAAAAGTATACAACATTAAACTGGAGAGCCAACTGTGAGAAAGGCATTCTCTTTGGCTTGCAAAGGCAATCAATAAGGTAGGTACATGAGGGCTGAGGGGGGGCGGTGTCTTTCTTCTCTCTCCATGCGAAGGGCAGTGGGGGGCGAGGTGGCTCATTGGAGACTGATTACAGGGTAGGAATATGGTGGGTTGATTGAAGGTGTGTGTTCAGACCTCGAAATCTATTAATTGGGGAGAACGTATTTGTGTGTGCTCATTCGAATGTAAAGCTGAAAGGTGGCTTAGATCAGCTACAACATTTAAAGTTATTGTTTACCAAAGTAGCATTCCAGTGTTCTTGGCATTCTCATAACTTGTGGGCAGAGTATATGGGCTGAGAAATTCAACCTCTGAAAAAGGGCAGCTTTGAAGCTGCAAAAAGCCACTAACTGCCTTTGCTGATTACAGAGCATGCTCTTGAGCTGCCAATCTCTCGGCAGGCATCCCTGCCTCACGTTTTTCTTATTTAGTTTTCCTGAAACTCCACCAGGGACTTTAACCTGAAAGAGAAATAAAATAAACATGAGAGCATTTGTTTAAAAAGCATCCGGAGGCTCTCTGATATGCGGAGGCACACCAGTGTGGCGGTTTATGGTATGGCCCCAGCTGTAACCACTTACACCGGAGAGCACTTTATATTCGTTTTCTTTACGGTGGTCATTGGTAAGTATATTTTCTGTCCATAATCAATAGCTTTTCTATTCGAAGTAATATTTCCTTTTGTTTAGAAATGTTACTTTGAATCCAGAAGCTATCGATTGCAGCGTGCAAGCATTTCTCACATGCCACTCTACAAGACTGAATAATAGAGAAACTCGGCTTACATCGTGGCCAATTCCTCTGCCATTATTTGATTTCTCCCATCTTGGAAGAAGGAAAGGAAATTTATTCACTCAAATTTTCACCAAAACCATGACTCTTTGGTAAAATTACACCCACTTTTCATTTATTGACTTGGTTAGATTCCAAAGACCAGGTCATTATGGGAGAATTGGAGTAATGTGGAAATGGTGAATGACCATATCAGATAAACACACACACACACACACACACACACACACACACACACACACACACTGACTACATCAGTACGTAACTGGAAAGTCACATTATTATATAACTGCCAAATCACAGAGATTTATGGCCCAGTCACGGTTACACATAACCTTCATCATCACAGTAATTGTTATTCTTGCCTAGAAGTTCAGCATTCATTACTGCCAGATGTACAGCATTAATGCACAAAGTAGCCAGATTTTAAAAATTCTATTTGTAAATATGTAACTTCAGATCAGAAGATAGCCATCTTCTGATAAGTGAGAAGTAAGTGTAATGTTTTGGGTGTGGTATAAACCAGAGCATATCCTTTATGGTTTACTCTTCCTTCTTCTACATGTGGCGACAAGCTCTTACATCTCCAGAGGTAGGTAGATAGCTAAATAGGTTGATAAACAGGTCCATTGTCTCTCCCCTGCACTACCTCATAAGTGATATACCCACATCACAGTCAGGTATATATGTTCTTATATACATACATACATACATACATACATATAGATCCTCATTCAAGAACAATTTTCCCTAGACTTCCACATGAAGGATAAGTATCTAATTTCCCCATTATCTCTGTCTATCTAGATCCAAACCCAGTTTCACCTCCATCTCTACCTCCATCACCTCTTTCTCTAGCTTTGTCCATCTCCGTCTTCACCCTCGTTTCCACCGTACTTCTATCTCTATCTCATCTATCTCTGGCTAATCTATATTGTTGTACTATCTACCTTATAGCTCAGATATGAGGGGACTTAAAAAAGTTTGTGGAAACTTTTCTTTATTGTTAATTCTACTCCCCCTCCAACATTTGAACCTCAATCATATGAGGGTAAGTCAAAAAGTATGCTGCAAAATCGTATAAACCTTTCTTAAACAGAAGTATCAATGTATAAAAAGCAGTGTTTTCATTTCTACAATTTTCCTAGAAGGGTGCTGTGCTCTGTGACTCACACCACGTCAAAATGGCAGTGTTGACATCCACAAAGGATTCAAGCAATGTCCTTTTCAAATGTTCTATGAATTTTGGGAACAAAAAAAAGTTTGAAAGGGCAAGGTCGGGCCTTGAAGGTGGAGGGGATAGGATTTCCAATACAATTCTTGGAGGAGGGTAGGACAGCCCTTCCCACCTTCAAATAATGAGCACTATTGCGATGAAAGCTAATTCCTGGCACAACTTTCCGTTTTCTCACCAATGCAGTTTGCCATTTCCTCCTAATATGCCCATGTAATCCGCCTGTGTCCTTTAAGAAAATTCATCAAGAGCGCCCCTTGGAATCTCCCCCCAAGGTTTCCATAATGTTATAAGCTAACTTCTCTTCCATACTTTGTTTGTTTTTTAAATCATTTTATTGGAGGCTCATACAACTCTTATCACAATCCATACATACATCAATTGTGTCAAGCATATTTGTACATTTGTTGCCTCATCATTCTCAAAATATTTGCTCTCCACTTGAGCCCTTGGTATCAGCTCCTCATTTTCTCCCTCCCTCCCCGCTCCTCTTCCCTCATGAACCCTTGATAATTTATAAATTATTATTTTGTCATATTTTACACTATCCAATGTCTCCCTTCACCCACTTTTCTGTTGTTTGTCCCCTAGGGAGCAGGTTATATGTAGATCCCTGAAATCGGTTCCCCATTTCCACTCCATCCTCTCTCCACCCTCCCAGTATCACCAGCCATTTTCACCACTGGTCCTGAAGGGATCATCCCTCCTGGATTCCTTGTGTTTCCAGTTCCTATCTATACCAGTGTACATCCTCTGGTCTAGCTGGATTTGTAAGGTAGAATTGGGATCATGATAGTGTGGGGTGGGGGTAGTGGGGAGAAGCATTTTGGAACTAGAGGAAAGTTGTATGTTTCATCATTGCTACACTGCACCCTGACTGACTCGTCTCCTACCCACAACCCTTCCATAAGGGATGTCCAGCTGCCTACAGATGGGCTTTGGTTCTCCACTCCACACTCCTCTTCATTCACAATGATATGATTTTTTGCTCTTTGATGCCTGATACCTGTTCCCTTCGACACCTTGTGATCACACAGGCTGGTGTGCTTCTTCCATGTGGGCTTTGTTGCTTCTGAGCTAGATGGCCAATTGTTTATCTTCAAGTCTTTAAGACCCTAGATGCTATATCTTTTGATAGCCGGGCTCCATCAGCTTTCTTTACCACATTTGCTTATGCACCTGCTTTGTCTTCAGCGATCATGTCAGGAAGGTGAGCATTGTGGAGTGCCAGCTTAATAGAACAAAGTATTCTTGCATTGAGGGAGCACTTGAGTGGAGGCCCAATGTCCATCTGCTACCTTAATATTAAACCTATAAATACATGCACATAGATCTATTTCTCCATCCTCATATATAAATATATTTACATATGTACATGCCTTTATTTAGACCTCTGTAAATACCTGTTGCCTCCTACTTCTTTCCTCTATTTCCTTTTACTTTCCTCTTGTCCCACTATCATGCTCAGTCTTCATTTGGGTTTCAGTAATTCCTGTCAGTTTTAACTTGAGCTGAAGATCCCATTGGAAGTGACATTGGCCCTTTTATCAGAGGGCATTCTAACTGGACTGGCTAATGTATTACTGAGAGAACTTGTTGACAGCCATCCACTGATCAAATATTTAAAGCTGCTTTGTTTGGAATAAACCCATGGATGTGTGAAATGAAACCCTTGTAGCAGTACTTTTTCAGTTTCCATTGTGCATTGAGATAGTGTTATACTGATCAGATCAGCAGTTCAAAACCACCCATTGCTCCGCAAGAGAAATGTGAGGCATTTTCTCTTCTAAAGATGTGTACTTCTAGAAACCCCGAATAGGGTCCTTATGAGTCAAAATCAACTTGATGCAATCAGTTTGTGGTTTTGGTTATTCTAAGTTTCCCCTGATTTAGAGTAAACAGTTCCCGAATTACAGAAATTGCTCAGTAACTTGGCTTTTCTGAGCAGGTTTCAAATTATTCTTTGTGAAAGCAAAAACACTAAAGCATTTAATTTTTAGTTTCATGTCATTGGGTAGTGTGCATAGTCTTGCAGGCTGTATACCCTGTGCAGGGAAACTTGGCTTAGTTGATCAGAGAAAGTAGGTCTATCTTCAGCATGATGATCTCAAAGTTTCATCCACTTGCCCTAGGATGAAGGGACACTCATGTTTATTCCATAATATTATCTGCTACTCAAGCCACAATAAACACATGCTTTTCTGTGATAGAGGTAGCTTTAAACAAAATTCTGTTACATAAATGGCCTTGCTGGCATCATAGCTTATGAATTCAGTGATGGATTAAACACCGGCATTGTTATAATTCATAGCAAACATGGTTAATCTTTGCATGATAAACAAACAAAGAGGGGTATAAACTGAGAAAATACTGTGAATATATGAATATTTGTAGAATGCAGTGAAGCCAGTAAGAGATAGACTTGAGGCCTAACTAAAGAGAAATTGATATAAGTAAGGGTCATTGAATTAGAAATTAGAAATATAATGTAACTAGGTGTTAGGGTAATGCCTTTAACACCATAGATGCCATCAATCATGGCCAGTCTATAAACAACAAGAAAACATTATAGAATGTTGTTTCTTCTATTTGATCCTGTGACAGGGTATGCTACAAGACACATAGGTAGGGCTTTGGAATATTAGAATGGGAACATCTTCCCAACCCCCATGAATAGACACATCAGAGATAGTTTTCCAATGCATTCATTTAAACTGTTATACACCAACAATATTTTATCTTGTAGTCTTTAGTTTCAATGTACAAAACACTGTGTAAAATTTTTAGAGAGTTTCAGTGTTTCTTGCTTAACTGAAAAATTGCTTCTCTCTCTATTTTGTCATATATATATATATACTATTTTGTCATATATATATATTGCCTTGAGGAAAATGAGGGTCCTCATAAGGTGTTAATACTTTGTCAGTGATATGTGAGTCATCATGAAATATTTCTGATAAACAGAATACTTATTGCAGGGCCAAATTCTCAGAAGCAGGCCCATGGAATCACTAGGGACTACAGAGAAGAGACAACACATAACCCCTCACTGTTGAAAGCAGGTCCCTCCAGAACAGGACGACAGAGCAGAAAAGCAGCTCCCTGCATGTATTTGTCACACAAAGAAGAATTTGGACTCCAAAAAAGACCACCTGCTCTCCTTTATAGGTGCTAAGAAACACCAAAATTAAAAGCACAAGAAATAGGATGCCTTAAAATAGGGCAGGGAAAGGAATGGTAATGTATTTTCAGAGTAGGCAAGTAGACTGCACTGGTTGCTATTAAAAATACATACCCATAGCAGAGAAACACTCACTGAAATTATACAGGAATGTGATTGTGCTTTGCAGTAATGTCCTTAACTCATGAGCCATTTTTAAAAAGGATTCCTTTTTCGTTCATGTCTCTATAGATTGTGGCACTGGCTTTTAGGTTGTGCTCATTGTGAGTGTGTATGGGTGTGTGGTGGGCACATGATCTTGTGTGCATGTTTGTATTAGGTGGGGGATTTCATTTCTTCCATAGGGTTTCATTCTTTATGGGCAGCCACCAAAGGAGAGTTCCTTTTTGTGTGTGAAAGAGCAATTTATACTGCATTAAATTCAGAAGTTTATTATTTGGGGGGCAGGCTTATATTTTAGGGCAAAACTACCAGGCACCTTAGTGTATTCTGTCCCTTTCCTAGCAGAAATGTCCTGTAGAGATCTCCAAATAGCAGTTCCCTCAAGCCATAATACCATAAAGTATCTTTTTCACAGCAGAGAGGAAGTTTTATTTTTTTAAGGACATATGAGCTATGAGATTTCACTATAAATCTTAACTCTCTTAGTGCTTAGGGATATAGGGATGGGGTTGTTGATCTTGAGGAGGAATACTAAGCAGAAAATTGTGCATCCAAAATTTTTTTCCAATATTGCACCTTAAAAAGATTTGTTTTGAAATACCCTACAATTCACATATATTAGTGGACCTAATGCATACAAATATATATAATAATTATAAATTACCACATTCTGGTGCAGTAATCCTTTGAACCAGCAGACTATAAAGAAAAAAGAAAACTAATTTATGAGCTGGTTGAAATCACCGTAAATTATAATTTCCATGCTGAGATACTTTAGTGTATTTCCATTACTGCAAATCTTATAAATACTAATGTTTACACAAAGAATTCCACACATACATGTATCCATATCCATATCCATAAAGTGTCTTTTACATTGCTGGAATTTTCAGGTCTTATACTTATCAGTCTAATTCAAAAACACAATTGTTATTGATTAAAATGTGCAACAGTGCAAAGCTTTTACAAGCACTCTAAGGATTTGTTTTAATCCATAAGGACAATTTTAAGGAAAATCGGAATAGGATGCTTTCAAAGCAAATGGCTCTTTCAATGTGAATGAATCTATTCCCCCTAATATTTAAACCTGAACACCTTCTTGGTTTTAATGTACTGTTTATGATACCCTGCACTGTCACACCTCAGGATTAAACATACTTAACAGATTAAGCTTGCCTCAAATGCAAACTCCAGACCCTTGCTTTTGCTCTGTAGCAAATGGAGCTATAAGTAATCAGGCTAAAGAATTCGACAAGCTAAGGGCTGCCTCACAATGTTTCTCATACTATGACCCTTGTCTAACGCTGGCAGCCTGCTTTGCATCTGAATGCATGTGTAGTCAACGTGCATGTACTGATTTGCAGAATGAGAATTAATGGTTTTCATAAGCACAGTTGAGAGGACATTTCATCTAAAGTGCTGAAAGCTCTGGCTTAATATATAAAAATGAAGCCACCAAAGAGATTTTTTTATATGTTCTAGACATCATCCTGCAGATTTTCATGAAAAAGGTGAGATGACAGACAGCAGATGGATTTATCTTTTTTACTTAGCTGCAAAACTACAAATCAGTTCCATATAAACACATCTCTCAGCCAAATATAGCTTGACAGTAATTCTATAAGATTCATCAAGTCAAGGAAAGTGATTATGCCTGATGACATGAGATAATGTAAAAGAAGGATCTATCACATGATTTCAATATATTAGGCTAGAGAATCCATTAAATATAATGTTTTCTTTTCTATAAAAATGCTTTTCTGTGTCCCAATGATTTCAGAATTCATTTACTCTTTAGAATGCTAAATGATTCTTCTATCGTTCACATTTTTTTACTCAGAATAATCTGAAAGCATTTCTAACATAGTTTGTAGGTTGCACAAAATGCTAAATGTTTCAGCTTTTTAGAAGGTCTGAAGTCAGTGCAAGGTTGTAGAAATATTTTCCTTTCACTTACTTGACTAACATTTATACATGAACCTGCATGTAGGATATGTCATTAAATTTCTTGTAGGAGAGGCAACAAGGCACAATGTGCAGGAAACACTTAATTGGGGGTTCAGAGCATCTTTTATTTTTCTGTAATGTTTGGAGGCAGACCCAAATCCACTCAAGAACAGTGATGGAGAGATGTTCTGAACATTACAGCAAAGCTCTCAGGCTGCACTTAATTCTGGTGTAATGACATCTGGCCAACATTCTAAGATGACATTTTCAATAAATGCTGGCAACTAACACAATTCATTATGGTGTCCCTTGATAAAGGATGTAGGCAAAAATCACTTTGGCTCTAAAAAAGCTTTCACTTCATTATGAGACTGGATCAATCATCATCACGAGAAGATGCTCATTGGGCTACTTGTTGTGCAGCCGTTATGTACTTCGTTATCAAGGTCTAAGGAAGACAGTAAGAAATCGTTTCTCATAGCCAGGTATTATTGCAGACTCCTTCAAACTAAATGAGCTTGTAAGTAGATTTCTTTAGTAAAGAGACGGATAGGAGCAATCATTCCGAACTGAGGCCCATATGAGATCACCTGCTTATTCCTATAAAAGCAATGCCATTTAGATAGCATTTGATGTGTGCTTCTACCCGGAAAGAAATGAAAATACACTTTCCCACTAAACGGAGAAAGGCAAGTCAAGGCACTCAGTGATCACTTGCCATTGAGAGAGGTAGGGAGGTTACATCCTACGTCCAGTGCCTCCTTCTTTCTCTCCTCACCTCCTTCCTTGTAAGGGGAGCTGAAATGCTATTAAGACTTGAGGTGGTTGTTCAAGCAAAAAGTCACATCTGCCTCTTTCAATTCTCCTCTTTTCCATTGATTATGTGTCTGTATTTTTTTGAGACCAAACAAGGGCAGAATTATGTAATATAAAAACATTCCTCCAATAAAGCTACCCTGACAGCGGACTTTATTTTAATAACCATCTCACCAAAGACAATCTCATGTATAAGCATTGTTTTGCATTTTACACTGGTGGTTTCTGAAAATTCTACAATCTATTGTAACAGATTTCTTTGGATCTGCTGTATATAACGTTTTTACAGCTTTCGTTTCCTGGGCCT
The DNA here is from genome assembly GCF_000313985.2 of Echinops telfairi. Taxonomy (NCBI): domain Eukaryota; kingdom Metazoa; phylum Chordata; class Mammalia; order Afrosoricida; family Tenrecidae; genus Echinops; species Echinops telfairi. Next base: position 8,594,125 of record NW_022103911.1, read on the forward strand.
CTTAGGAAAAAAACTAAAGAAGCTTAGGTCACCCAGGGAGTCAATTAAT
>NW_022103911.1:8595937-8598444 GCF_000313985.2 Echinops telfairi
CTCCCTGCTAGATGGCCGCTTGTTGAACTTCAATCCTTTAAGACTCCAGAGGCTATATCTTGTAATAGCCAGGCACCATCAGCTTTCTCCACCACATTAGCTACGCACCCATTAAAAGGCTGGCAAAAAATATACCAAGCGCACAGCAACCAACACAAAGCAGGGGTTGCAATCCTAATCTTAGATAAAATCGATCTCAAGGTGCAAATCATAACAAGAGATAAGGATGGTAACTATATAATGCTAAAAGGATCAGGAGATCAAGAACCAGGGAGCATGATAAATATATACATGCCTAATGAGAGACCTGTGGGATTTGTCAAACAAATTCTTGAAAAAATGAAAGCACAAATCACAGACTCAACAATCATAGTAGGTGACATCAATACACAGCTATCAGAGAAATACAGGTCACCAGAAAAGGAACTCAGCAAGGAAATTGTAGCGCTAAACACCAGAATTAGGGTACGCTACCTGATAGATATTTATAGAACTCTCCAGCCAAATTCAAACAAATTCACCTTCTTTTCAAGTGCACGTGGCTCTTATTCAGAAATAGACCACATACTGGGGAACAAGTCGAGCCTGCATAAATTCAAACACATAGTGATCACTCAGATGTCCCTCTCAGACTTCCACACCATAAAGCTGGCGATAAACAAAAGGACGGTTAAAAACCACAACCACAACAACAGCAACAACAAAAACAACGACAAACAATTGGAAGATGATTAACAATCTTCTGTGAAATGAATGGGTGGTACTGGACCAAATTAGAGAAGAAAGTAGGAAGTATTTAGAAACTAACAAGAATGAGAACACAATATACCAAAACCTATGGTACACAGCAAACATATTCATCAGAGTTTGATATCAATTAATGCACGTATGCAAAAGAAAGAGACTCGTGACTGATATGCCATCACAAAATCTTCAGCAACTAGAGCAGAGTCAACAGAACAATCCATCCAATAGCAAAAGAAAAGAAATAATAAAAATCATGGCAGAGATAAAGAAGTGGGAAGAAAAGAGAACGATGCAAAAAATTCGTGCAGCAAAAAGATTGTTCTTTGAAAGGTTTAACAGAATTGATAGACCACTAGCGCACCTAACCAAAAATAGGAAGGAGCACACATAAATAGCCAGGATGAGGGATGAATCAAGGGAAATCACAAAGACACTAATGAGATTCTAAGGTTAATTACAAAATACTATGAAAATTTGTATTCCAAGGAATTCAACAACCTGGAAGACATGGAAAAGTACTTGGAAAAACAATCCTTCCCTAGAATATCTGAGATAGAAGAACCTCAAGAGACCCATAGCAATAGAAGAAATAGATATGGCTATCAAGAAACTACCAACAAAAATACCACAGGAGAATTCTACCATGCATTCAGGGAAGAGCTGACACCAATCCTACACAAACTATTCCAGAACATAGAAAAAAGACAGTAAAGCCCCAAATTCATTCTATGAAGCTAGTGTAACTCTGATACTTAAACTGGGCAAGGATCCCATCCCACAAGAATAGAGAACTACAGACCGATATCCCTAATGATCATTGATGTAAAAATCCTTAACAAAATATTGGCCAATAGAATACAAAGTACATTAAGCAAATCATCCATCATGACCAGATGAGATTCATTCCAGGGATGCAGGGATGGTTCACCATCCAAAAGTCCATCAACAGCATCCAACACATTGAGAAGATAATGGATCAGAACTACATGATAATATCAATAGACACAGAAAAAACATTTGATGTCCAACACCCATTCCTAATTAAGACACTCAAGAAAATTGGAATGGTAGGGGAATTCCTCAAGGTAATACAAGCTACCTATGAAAAACCAACAGCCAACGTCACAGTCAATGGACAAAAGAATGAAACAATCCCGCTGAAAAAGGGGACCTAACAAGGATGACCCTTGTCCCCACTTCTATTTAACATCGTACTAGAGATCCTACCTAACAACATAAGGCAACAAAAGGACATTGGAGGCATTCATCTGGGAGAGGAAGGGGTGAAACTATAATTATTTGCAGATGACACGATTCTATACATTGAAAACCCCAAAAGCTCCATACCAGGAGTGCTGGCAGCAATAGAGGAATATGGAAGAATGGCTGGATACACGATCAACAAACAAAAGACTATTGGATTGCTCTACATATTGGACAAGACTGCAGAAGAGGAGTTCATGAAGGCAGTACCCTTCAAAATAGCAAGCTCAAATTGAAATACCTAGGGATATATCTAACCAGAAAAAAAAGATTTGTACAAGGAAAACTACAGAACCATACTACAAGAAACCAGAAGTGCTAACTGTTAATGATGCTGAGAATTACAGTCAAGATGTGTGTCCAGGAAGAAGAGATGAATGGCCATCTAGATTTGCAACACTATTTTCTTATATTCAAAGGCATAAAGTGACAATAGAACTTTATTCATCAGGATGCTATAGAGATTCTCACCAAACTAGACCAAGGGACACAATTTT
>NW_022103911.1:8599893-8601495 GCF_000313985.2 Echinops telfairi
CACAGTTTTAAAAGTGCCGTCTGCTCACACACACAGATACACAATCAAGGTTTGTACAAAAATAAGTTCAGCATTGTGGGTTTATTCCTGTTATAACTCAAGGTTAAAGAAAGTTATAGAGAGATGAGGAAATTGGATAGTCAGTTTAAGACAATGATGTCTAGATGTCAAGACAATTTTCAGGAACTAATCTTTTTAATCTCAGCATCTTTCTTTTCTACTTTCCCTTGTTGGGTTTTAAACATTCTTTACCCTATTGTACCATCTGAATAAACACTGCATTGTGGTAAATAAATAGGGGTGTGGCTGCTCAAATACATGTGTTAAACAGGAAACTTGATCAGGTTGTTTTAAAAGAAAAACACTTCTTGATATATAATACTTAGGACTTTTATGATCTCCCTACCTTCGCATTTCTTACTCTGTTATCACTCTCTGGGCTCACCATCTGATTTCCATAATGTATGTTCACCGTGCACATGTTTATTACAACAGATTGCTAAGTTCGCTTATCATGGCTTTCCTGCATTTAAATTTTCTCCCAATTTAAAATTTTAAGAGACTCCAAGGCAAATTTGACAGTTAACTAATAAAGCTGAAAATCCATCTACAAATAGAATATCCTGGGACCTTGACTGCCTTTGGCTATAGGAACGCAGGCTGTATACTAGTGTGGCATTGATCAGATGAGTCTGCCTGCGGTGAGCCCTGGGCATGCTCTGGGCCGTGAGACTTCAGGGGCGTGAGGGACGGTGTAATCATTGTAAGAGTAGCTTAGATGCAATCGATCGATACTCTTGACACCAACAATGAACCTCTCTCCAGAGGGGCCTATTGCCATTGTGAAGTCAAGCAAGGCTAAGTGTGATGGGGTGGAACTTCAATTTTTCTCCAAGTGAAGAAACTGGTCCAGAGGTCGCAGCTGATGAATGATGAGCTGTTCCCTTCTGTGGGGTGTCCACAAAGGCAGTTGAGGATTCAGGATAATTCCTTTAATTACAAATATACACCTTTGCTTTAGGCTGTCAGACAATGATAGCTAATTTAAAAGAAATCTGCTTGGCCACAATAAAGCATTGGAAATGAATGAACTCAAAAATTGCTCTTGAAAGGGCAATACTGATGGTCCAAAGAACTGTAAAAGTTATCTACCAGTGCAGCCTGTTCCATAGGCCGTGAGTGAACGGTAGTGGTTACTTCAGCCCACACTTGAAACTTCTCAGAAAGGAGATCTTATCTTCTTGAGAAAACAGTTAGATTTTTATTTTCTTTGAAATTGTAACGAGCTAAAATTTATCTTCCTTTTAGTCACACTTTCATCTTAGTACTGACATTTGGAGCTTCTGTGTCATGCATTCTTAGCTCTTCTGAAGAGTTTCAAATGCATGAAGGCAGCCTGTAGCTTTTGGTGTGGCCTTGCTTTCTGGTCATTGTTCATCCTAATATTCCTTAAATAATATTATTTCTAGAACTTGCATTACTCTTGCTTCTGTCCTCAAGACAATGCTCACTCATCACCACTGCGCTGATTCTGACTCATAACGAACGGCCTGACAGGACAGGTTGGAATTACCCAGGAGCACAAAGCTTCATCGTTTCGCC
>NW_022103911.1:8602930-8603736 GCF_000313985.2 Echinops telfairi
TTGCTGCTGGTAGTTGTACTGTTGTATCCACTCTCAAATTTTGCAAGAGATGAATATAGAGTTTCCAACAGACATCAAGTGACCAGCACATTTGGAGGGACTGTAAGAACATTTAGGATGGAGGACCATGAGAAATTGGATCTACCTATCCTTAGACTTAATTCTAAATCTCAGGATAAGGTTGACACATATATTGTCTCAATAGAATTGGCTCTGGAAAGGAGGCCTGGCACTAGGAGGATCATTGGTGAGTTTAGGATGAGAGAAATGAGTATAACAAATAAGTAGAGCACAGGGATGAGACAAAAACTGATTGAGCAGCAAATTCCAAACCAAACCAGGGAGTCTAGTCAATTCTGACTCATAGCCACTGGGTAGAACTCTTCTCCATCATCCACCTCTCCTCCATCCCCCACCACTTTTGGGTTTCTAAGGCTGTAAATCTTTACAGAAACAAACTAACACATCTTTCTCCCATAGAGTGTCTTTTTGGATCATCTGGCTATCAGTCAGATGCTTAACCATTGTGGCACTACAATTACTTTGATGCAGCCTCCCCTTGAAGCCAAGTTAAACTCATTGCCATAGTGTTAATTGAGACTCATAGAAGCTCTCATAGTATTTCCTGGACTGAACATTTTTATATGAGCAGATAACCTCAACATTCTCCCTTTGAGCAGTCGATATGGTTGAACCACTAGACTTGCAATTGATAGCCCCACATTTAATCTATAGCACCATGAAACATAACACCAAACAAGTAACAAGCTCATTGCCATTGAGTAAATTTTGCTCAAAGAGATCCT
>NW_022103911.1:8603836-8605479 GCF_000313985.2 Echinops telfairi
TGAACGGTAGTGGTTACTTCAGCCCACACTTGAAACTTCTCAGAAAGGAGATCTTATCTTCTTGAGAAAACAGTTAGATTTTTATTTTCTTTGAAATTGTAACGAGCTAAAATTTATCTTCCTTTTAGTCACACTTTCATCTTAGTACTGACATTTGGAGCTTCTGTGTCATGCATTCTTAGCTCTTCTGAAGAGTTTCAAATGCATGAAGGCAGCCTGTAGCTTTTGGTGTGGCCTTGCTTTCTGGTCATTGTTCATCCTAATATTCCTTAAATAATATTATTTCTAGAACTTGCATTACTCTTGCTTCTGTCCTCAAGACAATGCTCACTCATCACCACTGCGCTGATTCTGACTCATAACGAACGGCCTGACAGGACAGGTTGGAATTACCCAGGAGCACAAAGCTTCATCGTTTCGCCGCAGTGCAACTGATGTGTTTGAACCACCAGCCCTCAACTGGACACAGACAACTCTAGCATGTCAATCTTTTAAAAATGTACTGCTTAGGACAAAACAAAGTTTCTAAATTTGGAGGGGAAATAAAACAGTACCATAAGTTTATTGTTTTAAAAAACTGTAGTACAATCTAAGAAGCCCTCGTGGTGTAGTGGTTACGCATTGCACTGTGGTCTACACTGTGAACAGTTCGGAACCACCAGCAGCTCTTTGGGAGAGAAAGACTGGGCTTTCTGCTGCCTTAAGCAGTCATAGTCTTGGAAACCCACAGGGGGCGCTATGTGTCGGCATTGACTTGATCACAGTGAGGTTTTGCCTTTGTTGGGAAAGGGCATATTAGCAGTTATTGCAGCCACAAGTCATTATTACCTTACCACAGATTTTTTTTCTTTGTTTTAGCTTGAGCTGCATTTGTCTTATTAGGTCTCTCACTCTGAAATTGTACAGTTGAATTTTTGAGTTTTTATAGTTATTTCCATCAATTTGCTTATTGTTAACTAAAATATACTCTTCTAACGCAAAACAAATCTTTAAAATTTATTGTTAACTATTGTCAGTAAATTGATCCATCCTCTCAAGTTAGAATTACTTATACAACTAATAAAAATGTCTATCAATTCCATAATGATGTCTTATGTGACTTAATCAGTTCCCTAATAAAAAATTGTAACAGTGCAGGCTGAAATATATGGTCTTTACTGTCACTCTACCTTCCTGATAATATTACTGTAATGATTTAGTCTCCGGACATAATCCAAAAAGCTATGAATCTCCGGAACTCTACCATTATCTAGCCTCCAACTCTCCCTAGAAATCACAGGACATTTGGTGATATTTCTTTCAGAAATTCATTTTTACTTTGTCTAGTTATTCTATAATAATGTAGTAATTCTATCACAAAAGAAAAGACATTCACATGATTGTTGCTGCCATGGCTTCATTTAAAAAAATCATGCCAATGCCATTGTCTCATGTGCATGTGAAAGTTGGACACTGAATAAAAGAACACCGTAGAAGAACGGATGCATTTGAGTTCAGGTGCTAGTGAAGAATATTGAAAGTATCATGGTCTACCACAAGGACAACAACCCTGCTGTGGAAGAAGGATGGCTAGAGTGCTCCTTAGAGGTCATGCTGGCTAGACTTCCTCTTCCATACTTTAGAAATGGGGAGACCAGTCCCTT
>NW_022103911.1:8607006-8607974 GCF_000313985.2 Echinops telfairi
CTGCCTTTGCGGGTATTTTGATGGTGCTAGAGAATTAAAGGGAATTTTAAGGTTTTCTCTTACCTTTCCTTCTCTCGTTGGATACAATTTCCCTGGTAACCTAATTTATTCTATCATTTCCAAGTGGAAGATCATTCTTTTTATTGGAGAAGTGAAAGTACAATAAGAATTAAGATAACTCTTCTTTTCCCTCTGTCCCTGGCTATCATTATATCATACATTTAAAGCTTGGAGCCCGTGCCTTCCCCTTTCCAAGAACTTACATAAAGCAAATGTTCTTTCGGTGCTGCCTCTGTGTCAGGTCTGGAGTCAAGCTCTTTTTGATATCATTTTATTCAATCCTCAAAAGCCCTATGCAGAAGTATGGTTATCTCCACTTTGAAAATGCAGAGACCATAACTCAGAAACATTGGGTGAATTTGCCAAAGCCATGCAGTTAAAGAAGCACAAAGCCAGGCTTAGCACCAAATCTGCCTTAAAATCCTCTTCTCCTACACAATGAGTTCTGCTCTGCCATTTCAGAATTTTTAGCATCTTACTTCAAAGTTTCAGTTTGGGACTTTTGCCATCCTAAATATATTCCTAATCTTTTTGTTTCCAGGTTTGCGATAATATGTTGCAATCTGTTTGGGGGGATTGAGACTCTCCTTCTACTTTTTATACCCACCTTTTAAAACTCCAAATCCATTGAGTGGCTCTCTCTATAAATATATTGGCTTCTTTGGATAATTCTCTGTGTACGTTCGTTTAGTTTAGATGGTCAGTATTTTTTTAAAAAAACAGCTCATTCTCTTTGAGGCATATATCTATACTTAATGAACTGATGTCCTTTTATAAATAGGTTTAGGTTATCAAAGTAAGTCTATTCTCAGCTGTAGCAAGTTCCCACAGGTCCACTCGATTGGTTTCATCACCAGATGCTGCATGGGAGCTGAGGCCACTTTAAGGCATCAAGTAAGCTATCCAGG
>NW_022103911.1:8609034-8630664 GCF_000313985.2 Echinops telfairi
CACAGTTTTTTTGAGGGGTAAATGAGGGTTTCTTTTCAGATGATAGAACTATAAAGGCATTAGTTATCTCAAATTTGGCCCTAGACTCTGAGCACATCTTATTGTTAAGTATCGTCCCACGAAAATTGTGCTGTTTTTCTCACAGCCCACTGAAACTTTCTTCAAATCCCTGGATCTGACAGTGTTCAGTAGAGAACATTGTCTTCCCAGTCAGGGATAGCAAGCCATCCACCAAGGAGCTCTTCATTGAAAGAGTGTGTCTCCTATGTAAATCAGCACATCCTGTTCATTAGCACAGCACGGGCTGATCAGGTCACAGAGCCAAGAACATGTTGGAAAAGGCCCAAACTGTGCTCCACATCCAGATCGACGAAAATAGATTGGGGCATGTCTAGAAGCCAGTCTGCCTACGAAATCCTCCCTGCTTTCCCAGAGAACCCTGGTTAGGGAATATGCAAGCATGCCCTCCCCCCGCATAAAGAACTCTGGGATGAAGTCAGACAGATTCATCTCACCTTGCTGCCTATAGATCTTAGGAGCATTCTCAAATAACCAAGGCTGCATGCAATTTATTTTCTCTTACCCTCTGTTCTCCTGAATGACACCACTTGGCAGGAGGTTTTGCCACTTTCAGAAGGTTCAGGGCCTGCGTGGGTAGAAGGCTGCCTCAGCGGAGATTTATCATGTAGAATAATTCATTGTGCCATATGTTCCAATGAATATATACAGGATGTGGTAAATACATCCACTGAATTTCTCATTTGCTACCAAAGGGAATTCATCTTTCACATTTTCCAGCAGAGCACTTGACTGCAGATGTTAGAAAATATTTTGCTTTAAGTTTTGTTCTCACTTTTCCCTCTGGTATGATTTACCTGGTTTTTATTTTCTGCTAAAGTCTAAGATCTGTGTGGATATTTCGTTTAGAAATGCTGGAAGCTCCCTTGGGTTTTCTTGAGCTGATTATCTCCACCAGAACGGTCTCTTCTGGCATTTGCCTGTCGTAATAGAGTGCGAATGTCTCATACCCCACCTGTTTAGGCACTGGTTTCCAGAACGGCAGGACGGCCTTGATTATAAACTGGAATTCAGATATCATAGCACAATGCTCTCCTAATTGTCCAGGTAGCCCTTTCTGTTTCCACCTTTTCAACCCGTTTGGGATCATATTTTTGCTAAAGGACAGTCAGTTATTGTAGCTAGGTCTCAATTCAACATCAGTTGAGGTCAATCTAAGTGTCTCAATATTTTTGCCTATAACCAGAAGTGGAGGTTATTTTGCAGTATAACGTACTTTTAAATGTTCATTACTTAGGGTTGAAAAATTCGGAGGCAAGTATAATGAAAAATGGACAATCTGGATCTTGGATGAACTAGGAGTCAGAAAGAGGCCAGAAAGGCCAAGGAATACTTTTGTCTGCCTCTACGTTTCAAGGGGCTCTGAAAGACAGTGTGCCACATAGACTCATTTCTTTCGGCCTTCTCCATGTATAATATAGTTGCTTTCTAAAGCATGAGTTTAGTTGCCAAGATTATTTTGAGTCCTTAGAGAGAGAAAGCCATCACTACTAGTTGGCTCTCTTCCTAGTAAAAGATAATTCAATCCCATACTTCTTCAACTTGCTTCATTACCCACGTGGTTTCTCTTCTCCACTCAGGGTGCTGACATCGTTGGCAAGTGTTGTGGAGTCGGTTCCAACTCATGGGACCCTGTGCCCTTGAAGCATTGACTGACTGGTGGGCATGCGCCCTTCTTCAGTTATCCTTCCGCCTGTGCCCCTTGTTGCAGCCGCTGTGCCAGTCCATCTCCTTGAGTGTGTTCCTCCTTTGGGTGACCCCAACTTTTCCAAACTATATCCTTTTGGGGTTACTTTTAATAGTTTTAGTGACATGTAATTCATATAACACGCAATTCCATAGTTCAGTCATATTAAAAAGAGTTGTGCTCTCAGCACTGCAATCCATTGTAGAATTTTTTTCTTTCGTTTACTCATTGTTCCTCAAGCCCCTTTCCCGGGGCCTGGCCTCTCCTGGTAACATGCCCCACGTATGAACGGAAAAAGGGTAAATGGACGAAGGTAAAGGAGAGGGGAAAAAATTAGATCCAATGAATATTGGAAAAAATAGACGAGTGATTTATTTTTGTCGTATATATTATACATCTCCACAGAGTTCTTAGAATCTATTGTTAGTCTTCAGATTCCAAGCACCACCCACGACTGGCTGCTGGTGGAGATTGGAGTCATGTTGAAAGGAAGGGAGGAGAGATGAGGGAAGGGGACTCCAAATGGTTGCAGTCAGAAAGATGTCAACTTACTTCTGAACCATCATTCAGACATTTGAATATTCAGACCTCATTTCCACTTGCAAGCATGTGATGATAAGTGAACAACAGAATTAAGAACTAAATTGCTCTCAAGTGATAATTTTCTAATATAGTTCATAAAAACATGCTTTTCCATTTTTTTCACTCGCTTTCCTTCAATTGTTTAACAGATGAACAGGCCTCTATTCCTCCCATTGATACGTCCCCTGCAGTGATCTGTTAATAACCAGGCTAAAAACTGCTTGCCATGGGTTTGCTACGATTGTGTGAAAGAAGCTGGTGACAGCAGACACAGCTGCTACCAAGAAAAGACAGTTTGTTGGCAGTCTGACAGCTGTTGACTGTTTGAGTGTTTAAATACCAAGGCCCTGAGTGCCCTGCAGTCATTCTATAGAAACAATGGAAACTCTCCAAGTTTAAGGCACCACGGATGTGACGGTCATGCCTGTTTGTACCTTCTTTTATCAAATGTAGTTTTATCCTATCAAGTTCATGTCATATCTGAGGCAGAAAACAGGGACCAAAAAACGAATGTGTCTTCCCGAAGGCCAAATTCAAAATGACACCTGGCTCTCTCGTGCCATCATTGTCCATAAACTTGAGTTGCAATGAATGACACAAGATCAAAACATGGAGTTCATTGAAAAATTCGGCTGCTGTGATTATTGAAAACAGTTGTAAATGTGTGTTCCTCTCGATCTTCCAAGGGCCCATTACTCAGCATAGTTTAAAATAAAATGTGAGACTTATTTTCTCTCTGTGGTTCCCACTGTCGCCACTGAGCCAGTTCCAGTCATGACAATCCCTTGTCTGCAGGGCCCAAGTGCTTTATAGACTCTAGAGGCTACGTCCCTTCAGAAGCAAATCCCCGTGCCGACCCTCTGAGATGCCTCTGGGTAGGCTCCATTAGACAATCTTTTGATGCTGTCCGGAAGCATTTAATTATTGAATGCCACCCTAAGACTTCTCTTGGAAAACCTCACAACTTCAGAAGAGAAATGCTATATTTTTAAGTAAGAAAGTTTGCAATTTGCCAAATTGTGATGAAAAGATGAGATTCTGCTTTTGTGTTCAAAACTTATAGTATACGGAGGGATAGATACGTCTATAGTTTTGGCAGTAGCTAAGGAATTGGAAATCACCTATAGTTCTATAATGTGGCCTTGGCTAACATCCTTATTACTAAGTGCTCTGAGTGGAATTGTTTCCCCTCAAATATATGGTGAAATTCGACTCCTCGGTACCTCTGAATGTGAGCTTTTTTTGGAAACAGAGTCCTCGCAGATGTAAAGACTTAATAGGAAGGCATACTGGAGCCTGTGGATCCTCATTCAATATGACTGGTGTCCTTATGGGGAGCCATGGGGGGCACAATGGGCAACATATTAGGCTGCCAACCCCAGAGCCAAGCAGTGGGAAGCCACCAGCCAGTCCCCGGGACAAGGAAGAAGCCTCTCCTCCAGTGAAGACTTACTGACTTGGAAGCCCACCGGCAATTCTCCCCTGGCCTTTAGAGTCACTATGAGTTAGAATGGACTCGATGGCAGTCGTGTGTGTGTGTGTGTGTGTGTGTGTGTGTGTGTGTGCGCTCACAAAAAGAGGAGAGAAATGGGGATAGACAGGCACAGAGAGAAGACTGTCACATAGAGATGAGTAAAAGTAAGAAATGGGAGTTACCCTGCCCTAAAGGGAGAGATACCCCAGGTGACTGAAAGATGGAAAAAGGTAAAGAAAGCTTCCCTTTGGGCTCCCCCCGTGAAAGCATGGCTGCTGGCACCGTGATCCAGGACTTCTAGCCTCCAGGACTGGGAGAACATAAATCCCTGTTGCTTTAAGTCACCCAGTGTGTGGTAATTTGCTACAGAAGTCCTGGGAATAGAATCCAGTAGGCAAGGAGTAAAACTGTAAGCCAGAAGTTGCTAGAATAATGTCTTGTCCTGATTTGGCATTATCTATGTTTCTTGTTGCATTTCAAGCTGAATCAAGCTTTTTTCATGTTGTGTTGATATCCTTCTTTGAAAACAGCATACTACATATATTGAAAATACTTCTTAGGGTTTTTCTTTCTTCTTTGCATGGCATTGGTTAAAATTCGGTCTCTTGGGCATATCGGCTTCCACCGCACTATTTCTGTGTCAATTTGTGACTACCCGTAATTGCATGCTGCTGGAGAGAACATTCTTTATGCACTCTTCAAGATGCATATGCATGCCTCCAGAAAAAATCAAAAAGCATTTACTGCAGCTGCAATTGGAGCATGCCTTTTTCCCCTTCAGTTTTCCTGATGTTAGGGGAAAATAGGGATCACTGTTGATGAGATTCTACCTGGGAGACTTCATGTCATTCCTCAGAAGATTGCTTCTCTGACTGCTTTTCCCAATCAAACATCACACCGACTCCTAGTGTGGTAGCTGGAGTTGAGGGGGTTGCTGGCTTATTTTTTAGAAATCTAGCGCCTAATTGAATCCATGTTATATGTGGATTGCCTGGCATACTATATCAAGGCTGTTGAATGGCTCCAGAGATAGTGTTTGGAATAGTAATAGGAGTTGTGGCACTGTGGGTTAGGTTTTGGGCTGCTAACCTCAAGGCTGGCAGTTCAAAAGCAACAGCTTCTCTGCTGGAGAAGGATGGGGCTGTTTGCTCCTGTAACAATTTAAAGTCCCAGAAACTCTTTTTAGGATCGTCGAGATTAGGTTAATTAATATGGGTCTTCTAACCATAATCCTTTATTTGATGTATTCTAAATCCTGGCTTCTACGCTTGTCACTAAAATCCAATTTTGGAGTGAGTTTCCCGTTCTGTGAATGGGCAGGCTTAAGATGTGTTTAAGTCTCCATTTCAGTAGAGGGCCTGAACCAAGTCATAACCCTATGTTTTTTTTGGGGGGGGGTATAATCCACTGGAAGTCAAAACAACTCCCCCCCCCACCCCCACACACACACCTCCATCAAAACCATTTCTCTGTGTATAAGAGCCAGCTCAGAAGCACCGAGAGAAATCCAAGGAGCATCCGAATAAGAGCCCCCAGCGACGCACTTTTGAGATATCTGTCTGAAGTGCTGATGCCCACACCAGAGGCACCAGAAGCCATGGCAAAGAGACCACAGACACCACAGGGAACCATCCTGAGACCAGAGACGGAGACCAGGAGACCGAGACATAGAACCAAGGAGCAGCGCTGAGACTCCTGACTGTGAGGCAAAGCAGAGGGCTGACTTCCTGGCCTACAGAGGCAGTGCCTGGGGCACCACATGGAAGAGAGCCTGAGGACTGGAGAGACCTAGCTTCAGGCGGAGGAGAGGTACTCCTGGTGCAAGATGACTGTACCCTTACTGCTTAGTGATCCTGCTTTGCGGTATTATTAACTTCTCTAATGAACTCTGAAGTGTGAATTGTCTGTGAGGTCTGTGTGGCCAGTGCAGTGAACTACCGAAACCAGCAGAAAAGTAGACCGCCAGGGGAGGAACTTTTGGTGTTAGAATTGGGTAAAAGAAAGACGAAGATTGGAGGTATGTCGGACCTCTGCCTCGTGGCAAAAGGGAAGCCAGAGAAGGTCAGATACGCACCCCAAGCCCCAACTGGGAGCCTTTTCATAATTGCTACAAGTCAGATTTAATTTGATGGCGGTGGGTTTTATTTTTTCTTTATTCGGGGGGAGGGGAGAAATGAAATATTAGGAAGACTTTTAAGTCCTTGAAATATTTCCAGGCAAAGCTCATATGAGTTATTTTAGTTTCAGTCCTGCCAAGCAGTTGGCATCAAAGACATATTCCCTTGTCTCATGGCTCTGGAGGCCAGACCTCTGACTATACGTCATGCGAATATAGGCTGTGCCCTTCGTGTGTGGGCTTTATGCATGGAAAGGCGCTTTTAACTCATTCGGTCTCCATAGAGCTGGGTATTTCTTGGCATGACTGGGCTTGTAGCCAAAGGGTTGCCTTTGTCTGTCACTCTCTTTTTATAAGACAAACTGAAGGAATAAGGACTAAGATTAACCCCATTTGACCCAAATGCTAGCAAAATAAAAGTTCTATTTCCTTAAAAACAAAAAAAGAACCCCATTGACTGCCCTAGACTGTTCTGACACACAGTGAGCCCTGATGGCGTAGTAGGCTGGGCCTGCCAAATAGCTGAAATGTCAGCAGTTCAAAAAAAGCCAGACACCCTGTGGTAGTTACATAATCTGGTGTCAATTTGGAACTTGAGAGGATTAAGAGTGAAGGGGTGGAGTCTAGTATGTCAATCAGGTCACAGACAATGAGGCATCTGTATGGGCCTGGCCTTCTCCTGAGAATTCTGGGAATTCATATGCTTCCTCTATGGAGGTGAGAGACTCTCTCTTTCTCCTCACTTCTGAGAGATACTCTACTGACAAGACACATGGCACTTTGCTGATAGACCCATGTACCCTGGGAGCTGAAAGAACCATGTGCAGACCCTTGTCAGAGCTGAGATGCTTACAATGCCATTGGATCCACAACACTTCCCACCTACTGGCCTGTGATCTTCCTGCATTTGGTGTCATTCCATGTGTTTCGTGAGTCTGAACAGGACTTTAAAGATTGGTATCGAACATATGGGCTAATATTGGATTTATGGACTTGATCTGGACTGAGTTGGGCTGTTTTCTCAATGTTCAATTGCTCTTGTATATAAAACCTCTTTCTGCTACACATATTCATGTTTATGAATTTGTTTCTCTAGTCTACCTGGACTAACACACACTCCCAGGGAGAACCATGAGGCTTTTTCCTTCCTTACATAGTTACACTCTTAGAAACTCATATGGGCAGTTATACTTTGTCCTATAGGGTTATGATGGGTCTATTTCCTTAAATAGGCTTGAATTTCCAAGTATAGGATTGGGACACCAATATATATTTTGGTGTCCAAAATTCAACACAAGTGAGAATGGGGGATGGTTTTGAAACAGTGATTAATCCTTGTTGACTGAAGTACACAGGCAGGCCTAGACTCACATATTCAAGTCAGAATGATGTACATGTACAACAAACATTTTTCCCCTTTGATATATCTTATCATTAGTGATGTGCTGCTGATTTTATATATTTTTATATAAGTAAATTTATGTGTAATTTGTCCTAACCCAAAGACAAAAATCACATCTAGAGATACTAATAGTAAAAGTTAAAAAAAGAAAGAAATAAAGAAAGAAAGACAATATATTCATTAGTACAGAACCCTCCCATAGGTCAGGAACTACCTGTGTGTACTTTATTGCATTCAACAAGACGTGGCTCAGGTACTGGAAAGACCTGTACAACAACTTCATTCAGCTAGCTAAGAAGTCATTCAAATCTAAGTGTAAGGTATAAGTGATGGATTTGAACGGGAGGGGGACTCCTACCCACCATGGCTCTCTGTAAGAGCCATCCATTTTCTGTAAACGAGGTAATCTATAGTATGGGTCCAAGGTAGATATGGAATAGAAATTATAGGACTAGAACGTAAGGGATTAATGAAAGAGAAACTGGAGAAAGCTCGCCATTTCCCATAACCATAGAGTTGCCAACATCTGTGAAGGAACGTTTTAAACATAAACTGCAAGTCTTACTCTTGTGCTATGGCAGTGGTGATTTTTTTTTCCAAAAGAGAAGAGAGTAGTGTGACCATCTAAGGACAGAGGAAAATAAATTTGACTTTAGATGCATTGTACTTGACGTTACAAGGAGAATGTCTACATGAAAATGCTAACTGGGTGACTGGAAATGCTTCTAGAGGCTTAGGAGAGAAAAGAGTTGGCAGTATCGATATGGAAAAGAGTGAATACGATTTCAAAAAGAGACCCCAAAATGGTCCCGCTGGGCATATGAGCTGTCTATTGACTTCAATGGTCATTGACAGGATACACTTTCTATAGTCAAGTCATGTTCTTTGGCCAAGGCCTCTTTCAGGTAATGCAGAGCAAATTAACACATTAATAATGTGGGGAAGGGGAAGGAAACACTGTAAAGATGCTCTTTTATAATAATGGAATCAAATGTGTTGATTTAAAGGACCTTACCAAAATTTTAAATGATAGTAGACACAAGGTTTTTAGATACTTTTCCTTGCTTATTTTTATACTGTTCAGATTTTAATATGATAAAATTTTGCTTGAACTACTATTTGGACATTTATTTGACTCTACATGAATAATTTATACTTAAACAATGTTTCATAACCATATAGTTATGGGTTAAATTTAACCGCTATATTTGATTAATTAAGACAAATTAGGGTAAACTGAACTAAAGCACCGCCACTTGTCTGTCAGTTTGTCCTACTGCCGGGCCTTGTATGTTGCTGTGATGTTGGAAGCTATTTCACTGGTATTTCAAGTGACCCCTAGAAGGGTCACCACAGTGAACAGGTTTCAGCAGAGCTTTCAGATTAAGAACAGACTATGATCAAGGAACAGGCTGTCAATTTCTGAGGAATTAGCCACGGACAAACTTCTGGACAGCATTGAGACCTTCAACGATACTGAAAACCTCAAGTACAGGAGCAGAACCTTCTCAGAAACAGTGTCAGAAGATGAGCCCCTTGGTTGAAAATCACTCAAAATCTGACTGAGGAAATGCTACATTTTCAAAGTAGAGTCAACGATACTGAGCAATGCCTGCAGCAGCAAAGTCTTTGGGATGTTTATTGATGGGGCCCTGCTCAAAATGAGAGGAAACAGCTACAAAAACCAATTTGCAATTGGAACTAGGAATGCACAAAGTATGAATCTGAGAAAATTGGAAGTGTAAAAAATGAAATGGAATGCATAAGGATCAACATTCTGGGCATTCGTGGGCTAAAATTGACATTCAATTCCAAAATCATAGAGTTTACTATACCAGGAATTTCATATTCAAGAGAAGTGGTGTTGAATTCTTCCTCAAAAGGACATTTCAAGGTCAGGCTAAAGAATGATGATGTTTGTGATAGGATTATACACATACACACACAAATAAATCTAGTCAATACAAACATTATTCAAATGTATATATCAACCACTAAAGTATGTGATGCGGAACATGAAGAATTTTATAATCTTCAGTATGAAATTGATCAAACGTGCAATCAAAATGCATTGATAATTATTAGTGATTGCAGTACAAAAGTTGGGAAAAATAGGTGATAGAAATGAATCTGGTGATCGCATGATAGAATTTTGCAAGACCAACAATTTGTTCATAGAAATACCTATTTTCAACAATACAAATGGTGACTATACACATAGACTTTTCCAGATGAAATACACAGAGAACAGATTGACTACATCTGTGGGAAGATACAACGGAAAAGCTCAATATCAGCAGCTAAATCCAGGCCAGTGGCAGACTGTGGAACAGACCATCAATTGCTCAAATGAAAGTTCAGGTTGAAGCTGAAGAAATGTAAACAAATCCACTGGAGCCAAAATACAGTCTTCGTAGATCCCATCTGAATCCCAAGAACATCTCAGATGAGATTTGATGTACTGAACACTCATGACGGAAGACTTGGTGGGCTATAGGAAGACATTAAAAAGATAGGGAAGAGAGATAAGATCAAAGAGAATGTCAGAAATGGGTCTAAATTTCTCTTGAGCTTAGAGTATAGTTTGGTGCCATCAAGTTGGTTCCAACCCATAGTGACCTTATGCACGACCGAATGAAACACCGCCCCATCAACACAATGGTTCCTATGCTTGAGCCCTTTGTTGCAGCCACTGTGTCAATCCATCTTGTTGAGGGAATCCCTCTTTTTCGCTGCCTCTATAGTTTTCCAAACATATGTTTCTTCTCCTGAAAATATGTCCAAAATATGTAAAATGAAGACATATGTTTAAGGAGTACTCTGACCTTACTTATTCCAAGATAGACTTGTTTGTCCTGTTAGCTGTCTCTTGAACATTTAATATTCTTTTCCATCACCATAATTCAAATGTATCAATTTTTCTTCAGACTTCCTTATTCAATGTCCAATTTTTATATGCAAATGAGAGCACCAGAGCTAAAATGATAAGCACCCAGTTTTTAGAAGACTGTGGAGGTCAGTGGGAGCCAAAAACTCACTTGGAGAGTTTATCTGGTCAGACCGAGCTCCTGGCAGGCAGAGATCATTGTAATCTTGATTATGCTTGGTCGAACTCAGTATTTGGCCAGTTGACCTCGCCATAGACATGACCTAAATTGTTCTGGGGGCAAACATCTCTTAGATGTTCCATGACAGAAATTTCTTCCCTGGCTGCTTGAATGTCGAGGGGGGTGTGTGTCCTTCTTTCTCCAAAACATAATTTGTATTTTTGTCTTTGTACTATTATGATCTTATCTTTATCACCTCAGTACTATTTGATTTTCATTGTCTTCTGTTGGGCCTCCCAGATGTGAAATGCAGGAGGAGTGGAGGTATAATGAAAATAACTGATTGGGAATGCAGGAGTAGGGTTCGGGCAATAGGAGGAAAAGGGGATTTCTGGATAAATAATGAAGGTGGGGAAAGGGAGGAGGGAGCACTAGAACTGACAGCAGAAGGAGGAGGAGGAGGAGGAAGAAGAAGTGAAGGAGAAGAAAAAGGAAATAGCTAAGGCTTGGGTCAGGTGAACTTTAGTGCTCAAAGTGAAGATTCAATGTATTTTAAAAAGTCTTCAAGAGTAGATTTACCCCATACAATATGTCCTTTGATTTCTTATTGTCACTTTCATGAATTTGTATTTTGGATCCAACTAAACGGAAATCCTTGATAACTTCAATCATTCAAAGGAATATAACATTGCTTCACTCATGCATACCTTAGACTTTAAAGTAACCTTCTTGCTTTTCAAACTCTAAAGAGGTCTTGGGCAACAGATTTACCGGAAGCAAATAATCTTTTGATCTTTTGAGTAGAGTAGCTAACGCAAATGAACGAAATGATGGCGCCAAAGAGCTGAACAGAGCATTTCAAATGGCAGCTCAAGAAGACAAAGTGAACTATTTTAATGAAATGTGCAAAGACCTAAAGTTAGAAATTCAAACAGGACCAACAGGATCATTATACATTAACTGAAAGAATCCAAGAAAAAAAAAATCAAGCCTTGAATTGTAAGGTTGAAATATTTTGTAGGAAAAATATTGAATGATGAAGAATGCATCAAAATAGGTGGAAAGACGACCCAGTCACCGGACTCAAAAGAACTAGTCGGCATTCCAACATGTCAAGAGGGAGAGTATGAGCAAGAAGCAATGATAGTGAAGGAAGAAGTTCCAGGTGGAGTGAAATCATTCGCCACAAACAGGAATGCAGAAACTGATGGAATACCACTAGAAAGGTTTTTAACATCTGTTGAAGCACCGGAAGTATTCACTCACTTTATGATACGTAAGTTGGAATACAGCGACTCGGCCTACTGACTGGAAAAAGTCCATATGTGTGCTCACTGCAAATAAAGTGACCCAAGAGAATGATAGAAAGTGATAGAAGAATAGCATTCATATCACACGCAAGTAAAATTTTTCTGAAGTTCATGCAAAAATGGTTGCAGCAGTACATTGAGCGGGAGTTGCCAGAAGTTTAGACTGGAGTCGGAAGAGGACTTGGAATGAGGGACATCATTGCTGATGTCAGATGGACTTTGGCTGAAAGCAGAGAATACCAGAATGATGTTAATTTGTATTTTATTAACTCTGAAAAGGCATTTAACTGTGTACGCTTGAGGAGAATGGAAATTTCTGAACAGTTAATTGTGTTCACAAGGAATTTGTACATGGATCAAGAAGCAGGAACGGAACAAGTGAATAATGCCTGTTTTAAAATCAGGAAAGGTGCGCCTCAGGCCTGTAGTATTCAGTCTGTATGTTGAGCAAATCATCAGGTAAGCTGGCTTCCATGAAGAAGAAGGCAGTGTCAGGATTTAAGATGGGCTTATTAGCCACCTGTGATAAGCAGGTGACACAACCTTGCTTGCTAAAAGTGAGGAGGACTTGAAGCACTTGCTGATGAAGATTATGGATTTCAACCTTCAGTATGGATTAAAACTCAATGTAAACAGACCAAAAATCTCCAAGACTTTGGAAGTACTGAAGTACTGGACTACTAGGTACAATCATGATGAATGGAACAAAAATGGAAGTTGTCAAGGATTTCATCTTGCTTGGCTCTACAATCAATGCTTCTGGAAGCAGCAGCCAAGAGACAAATGAAGCCTTGCATTTGGGTACATCTGCTGCACAGAACATTTTTAAAATGTTGAAAAGTAAGGATGCTACTTTGAGGACTAAGGTGTGCCTAATACAAGCCATGGCATTTTCAGTTGCCTCATATGCATGTGAACGTTCGATATTGATCAGGAAGACTGAAGAGTCATGGCTTTTAAATTATGGTGCTGTAGGAAAATATTGAAAGTACCACGAACTGCCAAAAGAACAAACAAATTTGTCCTGGAATAACGACAGCCAGAATATTCCTTAAAGGCTAAGAGGGCTTGACTTCATTTCACATATTTGGACTAGCCCTGGGAGAAAGACACCATGCTTGGTAAAACAGAGGGACAGCAGAATGAAGGAAGGCCCTTTACAAGATGAATAGACAAGATGACTGGAACATGGGCTCAAACATAAGAACAATTATCAGGGTGATGCGTGACCGGGCCTTGGTTCCTCTGCGGCCCATACGGCTGTGAGGAATTGGAAACGAGGCCATGGCACCCAACAACAACAACAACAAGCAACAAGGAATATCAACACACGATTGCATATTGTGTAGTTCCTATTTAATTTTTGGTTTGAGTGTAGAAAAGTGTATATTACAAAATAAGAATGAAAAATAGTATTTTATAACTTTCTCTTGACTCACATTGATAATTTAAATCATCCAAATCATTGGAAAGTAGAAGGCATGTATTAAAAGAAACATAACAAGTATTCAGAAACCAATGTTATTTAAAATTGTTTAAAACCTGTTGAGGTTTATCCAAGGCTATTATTCTAGGAATCTGGGTTTTCTAATATCTAGAGTGGCAAACTGTATAAAAAGTGTGCATACGTACATGGATGTGTGAGTGTGTGTTTGTGCGCACAAATACTCCAGGTAAAGCAAAATTCTCTTCAAATTTTTTTCGGTTAAATATGTTTATGCACCATTGAGTTGTTTTCAGTTTGCAACAATCCCATGTACCAGAGGATAAATGCCCCATAGGGTTTCTTTCTTTCTATTCATTTTATTGGGGGCTCATACAACTCTTATCACAATCCATATATCAATTGAATCAGGCATGTTTGTGTATATGTTGCCCTCATTCTTTTCCACACATTTACTTACTATTGAGCCCTTGGTATCAGCTCTTTTTTGTTTTTTGTCCTCCCCCCACCATAAGACCCTGATAGATTGTACATTGTTATTATTTTCATTTCTTACACCGATCGCTGTCTCCCACAGGGTTTCTTAAATCTTTAGAAAAGCAAATCACCAGGAAGATTTCTCTCAAGAAGCTGCTGAGTGAAGTGAGTCACTAACTTTTCTCATTTCAGCCCCATGCTTCAGCATTGTGCTACTCAGACCCACCTACTTCATTAGCAAGCAGATATTAAATATAGCCAGACAAACATTTGTTGCTTAGTCACTAAGCTAAATTGAGATTTGAGGCTTCATAAAATTGTATTGACCTCTACCCATGTCCTCCCTCAATGCAAGAACACTTTGTTCTAATAACCTGGCATTCTGTGGTGCTCACCTTCCTGACCCATTCGCTGAAGACAAAATGGTTGCACTCTCATTAGGGTAAGGGGAAAGTGGGGGGAGAATGGGGGGCCCTATCACCATGATTTGCATATAAGCCACTCCCATGGGTATGGACAACAGAAAAGTGGGTGAAGGGAGACAGCAGTTGGTGTAAGACATGAAAATAAATATTTATAAATTATCAAGGGTTTATGAGGGAGAGAGGGAAAGGGCTGGAAAAAATGTAGAGCTGATACCAAGGGCTCAAGCAGAAAGAAAATGTTTTGAAAATGATGATGGCAACATATGTACAAATGTGCTTGATTCAATTGTTGTATGGATTGTTATAAAAGCTATCACAGCCCCAAATAAAATGATTTATTAAAATAAAAAATAAAAAAAACAAACAAAAAAATCTATAGAAACAGTAAATGGATGAGTGGCTTAATGCCTTAGGAGGTTGGAGGGAAATGGGGAGTCAATAGAAGGAGTACAAGAAGGAAGTCACTGTTCTGAGACGGATTGGGGTGATGATTGTGCAACATTTTTTGATGTGGCTGAACTATTAAAGTGTATGATTTGTCAATGAAACCATTTGAAAATAAAAAAATGATTTCATCTCCAAATTGTATTTGCATCATTCTTGACACACACAAAAAATAGAAATCCCAAAGATTTTGGAAATTAATGCTTTGACTCATTTTCTTCCTGAACCCAGTCCTTTGGGGAAGGACATTTGTGCTCTGTTTTGAATAAAAACTGAATGTACACTGACATAAGAGTGCAGAGTTGTGCTTCCTTAGTCCCTGGTTTGGTGTCTGCTCTTGTCTATTGGCATATGCTTCGCAACCTGCTTATGTATCTTTTGGTGGTAGTTGGATGTAACTTTTCAACAAAAGTTTTGATTGCTACTAAGAGGAAGAAATGGTAATTGTGTAAGTGGCAATCTCTTCAAAGGCTCAAAAGTGAAATTTCATGCCATAATGTATCTAGGCTTCTGATATATTGACACTAACCACTTATATCAGTGAGATTATGTTTCCTGGTCTGTTTGATTTATACTACATGCTTCTATGTTTTCCTCAGCTTTCCACTCTAAGCCATGGGGTACCTGGAAAGCTGCTTTTAAAAAAGACTTATAGCACAATACCATGTTCAGCACACATAAATAAATCTGTGATTGTACACAGGTTAGCAAGGGGTTTCACAAATAAGCTCTTGCAAGAAAAGGCCTAGTTTAAGCAGGATTACTGAAGAAAGCTCACTAAATGATGGAAATATAGGGATTTTATTTTTACGCTATAATATCAGGAGCTAGAAGCCTTCAAACATTATGAGAATAACAATTATTCAGAGATATTAAGTATATTATTTTTATTCCATATATTGTTTGTTTAGTGTAGTTTTTTGTTACATCCTTAATCTGAATTGTTTTGTTATCTATCCGAATGCATAGAAAAGAGCAGGTGTCAACCCTATATTAATATCAAGTGTCCACAGCTTTTTCATTCACCGTCCTTCATAAGGGAAGATCTGTTTACATTTCCAGGAGTCATCCAGTCTTCATCATAATGAGCACAGACTTTTACATTATTTATTGTGGAAACACTTCCTTTTTTTTGCATTCTTATTTCAAAGGAACTAAGTAGAAAATATAATACGGCACATTAGGAATTTGGTTAGTAATATATTTATTCACATTGTATTATTTACTTGACAATGTTAAAATAATCCTAGGCCCAGCCACTTTTGAATGACTAATATCGGTAGTAAACTGTAAAATATATGAATTTGCCATCTTATAATCTAGTGCTATTAGCTTTTCAAGTTTGTTATCATATGAATATCACCTTGATTAATCCTGAAGTAAATTAAATCTCAATCCTTCAATAACTTGAATTAGATAGCATAATCTGTTGGAGTATGACAAAAATGTCTATTTTGTAGTTTCTCACTGCTATTTAAATTTAAAACCCACTTTGGCCGTAGCCCTGATCTAGCTTTCCAGGAAATAGATGGTGAGACACAAAGCAAAGTCAGAAATAACTTAAGGAAACAGGAATGAGGGGCAGAGGTGAAACAGGGAAGAAGGGTGAGTCAACACAAGGGTATATTATGGAGCTGGGCGAACCTTAGTCTGATCCCCTTAGAACTTTCTGATGGGCCTTATGAAAATATAGCTTGGAACGCTATGTTCAGAAGATCAAATGGGAAAGACATTCCTCTATTGCTTCTCCTTATCTATAGGTCAATGGTCAGTCCAGAGTTTAAAACACTTGTGTTTACAGATCACCCACTTTTGAGTTCTAGTGGGCTTACAGGGGACTGATGGTACCGTGGTGAATGTTCTAGGTTGCTATCCCACAGCTAGCAATTCAAACCAAGCAGCTAATTCACAGAGAAAAGGGTGTAGCCTGGGGTTTCCATAAAGATGACCATCTTACCGATTTCCAGCGCTCAATAGCGGGCCGTACCACCCAAGGGGCATTCTGAAATGATCCAAAGGAACATCAAAAGCAGATACCTACACTTTATCCTGAATTATGGTCTGAAGTACAAACGTTTATGATGCTGGGAATAGGGAGTTGTGCCGAGTGATTTTTCTCAGAAGGGGCCCATAGGCCAAATAAATGTGGTAACCTCTGCCTTAGGGCAGTTGTACTCAGTCTATATATTATTGTTATGAGTTAGAATGAACTCAATAGCAATGGTGTTTGCTTGTTTTAGTCTCTCAGTCCTGGCATAAATAAAACAGTCCTGAAGTATGAATCAAGGAAGTGGTGCATCATATAAGAAACTGTCAGATTGTATATGAAAATAACAGCCGATTAGAACTGCTACTTAAAAGAGAGGCTGGGATACATGTTAAAGCTAATAAAATTTTAAGTGATCTACCCTTTTTAGTTTGTTTCCTCACTTATTGCCTTCAATTCTGACTCATAACAACCCTGTAGTTTCTGTTATCTTTTGCTTTTTTGCATGAGGTTTTTCTGTGTCTTATTTTGCTGTCATTTTTGGGCTATTTTTATATGATTTTCTATATATGAAATCCAGGATACGTAATCCATACAGACAGTGACTATATTAAAAATTCCTTAGGGCTATGTTAGGAAAAGTTGGAGATTAATGGGGAGCTAATAATAATGAGTACAAAAATATGAAGAAAGTGTTCTTGAAATGATTGTATGGTGATTACACAACTGATTTTAATGCATTAAATCGTGGAACTGTATAGTACATGAATTATATGCCAATTGTTAAAAATTATATGAGAGAGGAGAAAGTTGGAAAAGGAGAGAGAGGATGATTGTACAACCAGAAAAACGTAATCAATGTCACTGAATTGCACAGGTAAATGTTGTCAAATTGGTGTATATTTTCAACAATGACGACAAAATAAATTATAAAAAATTAAATGAAGGTAAAATTTCATGTATAATAGCCATATTTCAAGTGCTCAAGAGTCACATATAGGTAATGCCTCCCATGTTGCACAGTGCAAGTATAGAACATTGCCATGATCATTGTATTCAACAGTGCGATTGAATCCAGGATACTACTAAGGAGCCATGTGCTGTATATATGCAGGGGGAAAAATATCTGCCGAAGAAATAGGATATTATTACAATAAATTTGGGTCAATGGGTGCTGTAGCTTTTTGTGTAGCTCCTGACATGTGTCGAGCCCACAGCCACATTGCCTCATCCAAAAGTTCATAAACCTGACTACTTATGAGGATCACCTGGGAGCATTCACAATGCCCAGTCCTCAGGTGGCAGCACTGCCCAATTTAGTCCGTAACCCTAAAGAGTGGAATCAGGTAACAGGGTTATTATTTTTCCATAAAATATAAACTGAAGAATAGTTTTAGTTTAAAAAATATGCCATACAGTATGACATTCTCTTATTCTCCACATTGTTTCCCCTGTTGCTGATATCTGACGGTAGTCACATTCAATGAACCAATAGGGTGTGTTATTATTATTAGGTAAAGTGCATATTACATTTAGATTTCCTTAGCTTTTCCCCCCACATAAGGTTCCTTTTTCTGTTCCAGGATCCCATCTGGGGTCTCATGTTACACTGAGTTGTCATATCTCCTTAGACTTTCCTTGTTTTTGATTACTGTCAAGGTTAATTTTAAGTGGCAACTTGGTTAGGCTCTGGTGCCCAGGTATTTGGTCAAATACTAGGCTTGATGCAATTATGAATTTACATGTAATTAGCATTTAAAGTTGTCCATAAGTAATTCAGATGACCCCCTTATAGTTAGTAGGCTTCATTGAATCAATTGAGTTCAAAGAGCAAACAGTGAAGTTTCCTGAGGAAGGATTCTCTCCGTAGACTATAAATAGACCTCTTCCCAGAAGTCTTCTTCTCTCCCTACTGCCTGACCTACTTATTTTGGAGCAAAAGGCTGCTGGAATTTCCAGGTTGTTACCTGATATTGGACTTGCCAGCTTTTTCAATCACATGAGTCCATTCCTCTGAATTATTTATCCTATCTATCTATCTATCTATCTATCTATCTATCTATCTATCTATCTATCTATCATCAGCATCTATGTATCTATCATCCATGGTAGCACAGGAACATGAAACCTTCCATGCTTAGGGACCCTGCCAGCTGGTTCAGTTTAAAGGCCTTTTAAAGAGACTATGTCGTTACAATCCCACCAGCAATGAATGAGTTTCCTGTTGCCCCACATTCTCACCTCCTTACCCATTCTAATATGTGTGCCTTAAACTTTACCAAGGTTATTGAAGTATAATTTACATCAATTTAAAGTGATTTCACTTTATTGTAAAATTTGATGTGCTTTGGCAAGTCCATATGCCTGCCTACCACAACCTCAATCAAGATAGGGAACATTTCCAACACCTAACAGACTCTTTTGTGTCTCTTTGTAATCAGTCATAACACCCTACTGCCATGGATCTGCATTATGCCCCTGTAAATTTCTCTTCCCTGAGTTTCATAAAAATAGAAACATGGTATATATACTCATTTTGTGTATGGCTTATTTTGCTAACCTTAACATTTTGGTGATTTATCAATGTAGTTTCTTAGATCAGCAGTTCTTTGTTATTTGTTTTTTTTAATTAATTTAGTGTCATATAGTTTTCATATCATACAATTTAATAATTCAATCATTTGAAGAAGAGTTGTGCAATCATCACAACAATCACTTTCAGAATATTTTCTTCTTTCTCATATTCATTGCTATTAATTAGCTCCTCATTTTCCCCCAACTCTTCTGCCATGCTAGGTAACTACTAATCTAGTCATTCTATAATTATCTAAATGATTGTGTAGGGCACCACTGATAGACCACTAAATTATTTTAATGGATAAACAATTGCTTGTGATTTTTAAAATTTTACCAGAACTGTTTTACTCTTCACCCTCCCGCTGCCTGCCCTAGCGATTTGGGGATACAAGATAGCAGGTCTGGCCAGCGTGTTACCTGACTTGTTGCAGATTTCAACGTTACTGGCTCCAACATTTGTGAGAACCAATTACTTAAATTAAGGTGAACTCTATAAACACACACAAGTAATATGTAAATTCAAACAGACAGTAAATTATTTTGAGAATTAGATATATAAAGAGTACACCACTACCGATATAAAAGACTAAACGTTTTTTTTTCTTTGTGTTTTGAATAAATAGGATGAAAACATATGAACTATTCTCAACATCAATTCCATTTGTATTTTTGGGATAGTAATAATATATTGATTCCATATCATTGTTCTGAGGATAAAATAAAGTGATTGATGAATATGTGTTTGAAACATAACACATATTCAATAGTTGTTTATTATATATGAGGGGATTCAAAAATTCATAAAAAATGGGAGTAGAAACCAGATCAGGTCCAGGATGCTTGATGAACCTGTAGAGAACCCTAAGCGCTATTTTCTTCATAACAATGTTTTTGTATTTTCATTTTATTTCAGAGCATCATGGGCCACAAAAACTACCCTGGGAGCCGCATGTCATACCCCTGCCTTTGAAAAAAGCGAGCTCAATTAAAATAATTTCTTCCAGTTACATTGATCGAGTTAAATTCCAGGCATAGAGGTCAGCTCACCATGTCACGGTGGGTTGTGGGGCTTTTCAAAGGAGTACTCTTGATGGCACTGGGCTGAAGGAAGGAGAATGCAGGTCAGTGGTGGAGGAAGGTTCAGAAACCATCTGTGCTGTGCAGACTACATGACCTTGCTCAAAGTGAGGAGGCCGTGAAGCACTTGCTGATGAAAGCCAAGGATTCAGCCTTTAGTATGGATTTCCTCTCAATATAAATAAAACTAAAATTCTCACAACTGGACCAATAGGCCACATCATGATAAATGGAGAAAATATTGAAGTTGCCAAGGAGTCCATATTGCTTGAACACACAATTAATGCGCATGGAAGCCACAATCAAAAGGTCAACCTGCTGCACAAGACCTTTCTACAGTGCTGAAAAGCAAGGGTGTTTGCTGAGGACTAAGATGTGCTCAACCCAAGTCATGATATTTTCAATTGCCTCATATCCATGTTAAATTGGGCATTGAATAAGGAAAACAAAAAAAAGAAATCGATGCATTTGAACTGTGGTGCTGGCAAGGGATATTGGAAGTGCCCTGAACAAACACATTTGTCTTTGCAGAACGGTCAGTTCAGTGTGCTCCATGAATCAAGGATGGAGAGACTTCATCTCACGTACTTTGGACATGTTGTCAGGAGAGGCCAGTCCCTGGAGAAGGAGATCCTGCCTAGTAAAGTGGAGGAGCAGTCAGAAATAGGCAAGCTCTTGACAAGATGGATTAACACAGCAGCTGCAACAACGGGCTCACACTTAAGAATGGTTTTGAGGATCAGTGTTTCCTTCGGTTGTACATATGAGCCTCCCCCGGGCCACCCCCCCCTCAAGAAACCCCAAAACAGAACAAAGCTCCACTGAGCAGAGCTTTCATAGTACACATTTTCCTCACTAGGCGAGCATTGAGCAACTCATTTTGAGATAGTGTACCCAGTGGTGTCGCATGAGATGGTTCTCTCTGGTCACAGTGAATTTTTTCATAAAAGCAGATTCCCCTTGAAACTCATTTATTGTGATGGCCAATTTAAGAAAAAAGCACGTGTCTGTGAAATGCTGCCACAGCAACTGTTGTGATGTTGACCACAGCTTACAAGCACGGTACTATGCTAAAAACTAAAGTGTACAAGTGTTTTTTTCTCATTTCAAAAAGGTTAAATGTCGACTAATGACATACCTGACATCCTTCAACTTCCAGAATGGAAGAAAATGTTGACAAACGTTGTGCACTAGAGCTCAAAGACCAACACCAGACCATTGAAGGGATGGGGAAGTTATCTGGACTCTCTGGGAGGTTGGTTCAGTGAAACTGAACTGAGAGTTTGGGAATGAGAAGGGTCGCTGTAGAATTTGTGCCTCTGGTGCTGACTGACCAGCAAAAAGAGCATCAACTAGAAACATGCCCTATCTGAAAGAACAGCTCCGAAGAGACCAGAATTTCCACGCCCCGCCCCCCCAAGGTCATTACTGGTGAGGAGACATGGTGCTGCTCTTCTGATGACCTGAAAGCAAACATCAGTCAAGCCAATGGAAGACACCATC
>NW_022103911.1:8631835-8634063 GCF_000313985.2 Echinops telfairi
CTGTTTCTCCAGATAATCTTCATTAAGAAATCATTCCTGACTTTCCTCATTTGTTCATGGTGCCAGCCTAGATGTAAATAAGGGGTATTGATTTTTGCCTCTCTATCAAATTAGTCATCCAGTTTTGAATATTTAAGTTCAAGTTATTACCCAAATCTATCCCTAATTATTATGGGTCCAATTAATGTCTCTCTGCTTGAGGGCATCTTTCTTTGTCTGTGGTGGTCGTGGGTAATTCCCAATGAAATCATCTGCACTATCTTGGTGATACTCTACAACTTCTCATATTAAATGGGAGAGTAAAACTAGCTCTGGAAATTTAACAATATGACTGTTAGAATATGATTTTTTTAAAAGAGAAACAGCAATGGTTGAAGAAGTGGAGTGAAACATGGGCGTGGGGCATGGACAATTATTCTTATTAATACATTTAAAAATATTTTCAAAGGCATATATTTCCTATCCCGCCCCAATCCCAGAAAGCCAGGGACCAGCTATGCCCATTTGTAAGCTTTTCATCTCAATGTGTTGATTATCAAACATTCAAACAGGTGGTTACAGACTATTAAGAACTCAGATATTTAAAGTGTGCAAACAGTAAATATAAAATATCATAAGATCTCCCAGTTGTGTCTTAAGTAAACAGGATGAAAATCTATGAAATATTCTTATAATTAACTCCACATATATAGTTGAGGATAAGAATAATATCACTTTCATGAGGTTATACTGAGGATTAGAGCATTAAATTGAGTAATATATGCAAAATGCCTAGACTAGTTTGGAATATATATATTTAATAAATACTATGACTGGAAATTGACTTAATTAGAGTAATTAATTTTAGATAGCAGCCCATGATATAACTCAAGTCATGATTTTTATTTAAGAGGTGTTGCTTGTGCTTTCCGCTGGCTGGGCTGTTCAGAGTGAAAGGGGCACAGTCATGCTCCCTTGGCCTGTGCCACTTCTATAGTTTTTTAATGGGCACAAGCCCTAATACAGTGGTTGTTTCTCAACCTGTGGGTCGCGACCCTTTTGGAGGTCGAACGGCACTTTCACAGGGGTCGCCCAATTCATAACAGTAGCAAAATTAATTATGAAGTAGCGACAAAATAACTTTATGCTTGCGATTCACTGTGGTGAACTGTATGAAAGGGTGGAGGTACATTAGGAAGGTTGAGAACCACTGCTCTAATACAATGGAGATGCTAATTGCTGAATGTCTCTTAAACTCCCAGTGAAAATCCGCTAACAGCAAAATCTTCAATCTGGCTGGAGAGTCCACTTACCAGGAAATGCAAAGACTGAACACCAAGGGTTTCATGAATGAAAAACAGCAATCCATGAATGCATCAGCCAGGGCATAATTCTGAAGTGAAATTTAGCAGAAACCATAGGAAACATCACAAAAGAGTGTAAGATGCCACACAGGTACGTCTATAAAACATACTGTATCACTCAACACTGACTGTATTACCTCCAGCTGACTTCTGAACTAATTTTTTTTTGCACTAAGGAAAAAAATCACTTTTATTTATTTTTGGTGTATGCAAATTGATAAAATATGAGTCATTTCTGGGAGTGAAATATGAAATAAAATCATTTGTGATTAATGCATTTCTGCTAATGACAGTAACTTAGCCCCTAAGTAATAATGTAGAGCGATAAGGGTTCACAGTCGTGACTGGGGAGAACTCATTGGTCCCATCGCTGTTAACACAATTCATGAGTGTTATTTTTCCATATAAAATATTTTAACAATATACCCCAAACAGTATTGGGCACTGTGGAAACAGCAGGTCATTGGTAAAACAGACTCTGGGAATAAAAGTTAACAAGAGGAAACAATTTGGGTGATAAAAATAATATTCTGGACTGTAGAAAAGGGGCCAGCAGACCTTTGATCTCCTAAAGAACTTAGACTTGATCATTATCAGACAACAGCGACATTGCCCACCAGAGTAGAGTGGAAACTACAGAAAGGAAAATGAAAAATGAAACAAAGGTAGCATGGTTTTATTCCTGAGATAGATGATGTGGTAAAAACTCAGTGCTTGCTAATCCCATTAGGAATTAAATTAAAATTTATAATTAAAATGAATGTTTAATAAAAGTTCATAAGAAGGTAAAAATAGTTTATAAATGGGTATTTTGTCATATCTTGCCCTGTCCGACATCTCCCTTCATCCACTTTTTGGTTGTCTGTCCCCCAGGGAGGAGGTCAC
>NW_022103911.1:8634608-8636328 GCF_000313985.2 Echinops telfairi
GAAACGATGTACAAATGCGCTTTACACAATTGATGTGTGTATGGATTGGGATAACAGTTGTATGAGCCCCTAATAAAATGTTAAAAAAAAAAGAAGGTAAAAATAATAGCAAAAAGAAAATAATTTTAAATTTATATTTATATTTTCATAATATATTTGAGACTTTAACAAATGATCTTCCAAATGTATCACTATTTAATTTTAAAACACTATGGATCACATATCTCACATTTCTTCCTTTTAGATCATGAAGTGTTCTCTTTCTCCTTCAAGGGCTCACACTTCTCCTGGGTTAATGGATTTGTTTCGATTGTCTTATTGACAACAGACTTACCATATTTAAAAAAATAAAGACCATTTAAATCGTGACCACTGACATCTTTTGTTTTATATCTTAGAGTTGGACTGCCAAATATTTGATATTCTGAAAGTAATAAGAGAAATCAATGCTACTCCCTCAAGGGCTATTATTATGAGAGCAAGTAATCTAGCAGCTGAAAAGAAAACTACAAAGAGAAGTATTAACCACACAACCATGAAATTCATCCTTGAAAATGGGGAGGCCTCTATGATGCCACTGGACACCAGTCTGGCAACTGAGCTTAAAAGCTTTCACTGTTTACCCTCTGAGAATACTGGACCCTCTTTACTTTTCACAGGTTTAGTTCAGGCAACAAATACTTTATAGAAGTAGTAAGTATGCAATAGAGAAAATGTTTTATTTGATATTTCAATAAAAGGATTTAAAAGTTTAAGTAGAACAGTTTTACAATTTTATTTCAAATATCCAAGCTTTTGAACCTGAAATGGACATTGCCCTCTGAACCGAAACTGTCATTTATCTCTTATCTATCCTTTAATGACTGATTTTGGATTTCAAGTGTATCTCTAATAAATACAAGCTCATCATTTTCTCTGATGTTTTTTTGTGCATAGGCAACTTATCAATGTGCATTGCTTGAAGAACCTTCTGAAATTTTGACAGCTTTTAATTTTTTTCAAAAGAAGTTAGCCATCTTATTTTCCCTTAATTGAAGAATACTTTCATTTTAGATTTATAAAACAAATTAGAACGATTAATCCGATGTTTATTCTTTGTTATTTATTTTTCATTTACATATTTTCAAGTCATTTGCATGCACACATATGCCTTCAGAATTTGTCCACCTATGAATTATAACATCTGAAAAGCTGAAAGGATACTATCATATGTTCTATTTTTAAAATCATTTTATTGGGGCTCATACAACTCTTATCACAATCTACACATACATCAATTGTGTAAAGCACACTTATACATTCATGGCCCTCATCATTCTCAAAACATTTGCTTTCTGCTTGGGCTCTTGGAATCAGCTTCTCATTTTTCATATTTTTCCCCTCCCTCCCCCCTGCCCCTTCCCTCATGAACCCTTGATCATTTATAAATTATCATTATTTTATCATATCTTACACTGCCTGATGTCTCCCTTCACCCACTTTTCTGTTGTCCATCTCCCAAGGAGGAGGTTATATGTAGATCCTGTAATCGGTTCCCACTTTCTACCCCACCTTAACCTCCACCCTCCCAGTATCATTCCTCTCATCACTGGTTCTGTGGTGTTCATCTGTCCTGGATTCGCTGTGTTTCCAGTTCCTATCTGCACCACTGTACATCCTCTGGTATAAGGTAGAATTGGGATCATGTTAGTGGGGGTGGGGGGGAGGAAGCATTTAAGAA
>NW_022103911.1:8637191-8651214 GCF_000313985.2 Echinops telfairi
TACCATGCTCAGCCTTCATTTGGATTTCAGTAATTCCTCTCCCTACCAGTCTTCCCACCCTCTTCCTGTCACTGGTTTTGAACCACTCTTGTTTTCTTGTCCCTGGGTTGGCCAACACCTCCTCTCTTCCCCCACCTCCCACACTCCCATGTCCCCCAGGGACTAGGACCATTGATACTGTTGTTTTCTTCTCCACATTGTTTATCCAGCCTATCTTATCTAGATAGACCTGCAGAGATAATCATATGCGCATAAAATTGCGGATGGCCTTGACAGCACCAACCAAAGTGGCACATAAGAACATGACAATGACGGCAGCAACAACAACAAAGTAACAAACAAAAAAAGCCACTGACATACAAGATCTAAAAGAAGAAGAAGAAAAAAGAATGAATGAAAAGCCAGTTAATAGTTCAAGGTTTGTTTGCTGACCTTTAGGAGTATTTTCCGGATGAGTCTGATGGGGTGCCATGCCCTGGCCCCAAAGTCCATCCTTGATACTCCTTCAGGACCTCCTTGCTCTGCTCCCCCTGAAGCTCTATTACACACCCCCAGTGTTTTTTGCCTCAGTGTGGTGGGGTCAGCTAGGTCACCGTGCATTGGCCGCTCTGAGCAGGGCTATTGTCCTCTGAACTTGGTGGACCCTGGTGTGCTCCACTCCCTACTTCCCC
This sequence comes from Echinops telfairi, assembly GCF_000313985.2. NCBI lineage: Eukaryota > Metazoa > Chordata > Mammalia > Afrosoricida > Tenrecidae > Echinops > Echinops telfairi. Next base: position 8,637,863 of record NW_022103911.1, read on the forward strand.
CTTCATTTGCTTCAGCTTCCTTCTGGGTATGATAGGTCAGTTCCTTTCCCTCACCAGATGGTCTATTTTCATTTTCTGTGGTACTCCCTTCCATGGTGGGGGTTGGGCTGATTCTGGTTGGGGCTGGGCGTATGGTACAGTCTTTTTGTGGATTTCTCCATGAGTTAAAGATGCCCTCCTGGTTTGGTGAGTCATGGTGGGGGTCTGTATGCACATTGCAGTACTGTGGGGACACAACCAATATTCTCCCCCTGGGTGGATCAGTGTCCCATTCCCCCCATGTCATCATCTCGTTTTCTCCCCACCATGATTCTCCCTCCTCCTGGCCCACTTCCCCTTATTTATGTTGGACTCTCATGTACCTCCCTGGGTGTGGTCTTCCCTCCCCCCAACTATCTATGCTTCTACCCTTTTATTGCGAAATAAGTGTCTCTTCTTCTATTCCTGCCGTGCTGATTGTGCTTACTTCAGGGGACTAATGTTTTACCTGTCCTTTTGTGATTGGTTACCTCACTTAACATGAGGTAACTCTTCCCACAAAACGATGTGTTTCATGTGATCGTCCGTGGTTTTCAGTGCTGCATAGTACTCCATTGTGCGTATGGGCTAGAGTTTATTAATACACTCGTCTATCAATGGAAACTTAGGCTGTTTCCATGTCTTTGTGATTGGGAATTGTGCTACAATAAACATTGGAGAGTAGATGACTGGCTGTGTTTTATTTGTTACCTCCTCTGGGTATATGCCCAGTATAGGGATGACTGGGTCATAAGGCAGATCAATTTCCATTTTCTTTAAGTATCTCCAGATTGTTTTCCACAGTGGTGGTACAAATCTACACGACAACCAGCAGTGGAGGAGTGTTCCTACTTCACCACCAAGTAGGTGAAGATTCCTACTTCACCTACTTCACCCTTCAACACTTGTTGCTCTCTGATTTACTGATTTGCGCTAGCCACAGGGGTGTTAGGTGGTATCTCATGGTTGTTTTAATTTGCATTTCTCTTATGGCTCATGACCAGGAATACTTTCTCATATGCTTGTTGGCCATATGGGTCTCCTCCCTAGTGAAAATTCTTTTCAGTTCTTTTACCCACTTCCTTAGGAGGTTAGCTGTTTTCCAAGTCACGAGAGTGTTATAGATTTTAGTAATGAACCCTTTGTCTGATGTTTCATTACTAAAAATCCTCTCCCTGGGTTGTCTTGTCATGCTCTTGGGTGATTTGTTGATTTCCAGTTCACCTGTGTGTGTACTCTTCCCTATTGCAGTAAGCCTGTGAATTCCATGGGCCAGTGCTCTCGGGTTTGTCCCGATTTCCTCCTTGATGGTCCTGATGATTCAGGGTTTAACTTCTAGGTCTGTGATCCACCTTCAGTTTATTCTTGTCCATGGGGTGAGGTAAACATCTTGTTTCATTTTTCTGCATGTGGATATCCATTGTTTCCAGCACCACTTGTCAAAAAGGGCATCCACTTCCCATTTGACTGTTTTGGGACCCTTGTCGAAGATCAATTGTTTATATGCTGATGGTTTTATTCCTGGGCTTTCTATTCTTTTCCAGTGGTCTGAGTGTCTGTCATTGTGCCAGTACCACACTGTTTGACCACTGTAGCTGTGTAATAGGCATTAAAATTGGGTAAGGTGAGTCCTCCAACTTTGTCTTTCTTCTTGAGGAGTTCTCTGATAATTCTGGGTTTCTTCCCTCTCCACATGAAATTGGTGATCAGTTTTCCAATTATTTGAAGAAGGTTGATGGTATTTCAATTGGTATAGCATTGAACTTGTATAGAGCTTTAGATAAGATCATCATCTTTACTATGTTAAGCCTTCCAATCCACGAGCAGGGGATGTTCTTCCATTTGTGGAGGTCACTTTTGGTTTCCTGTAGTAGGGTCTTATAGTTTTCCTTCTATAGGTCTTTAGTTTTTTGTGTTAAATATATTCCTAGATATTTCAGTTTGCTCTTAGCTGCTATGAAGGGTCCTTCCTTCTTGATCTCCTCTTCCATGGTCCTGTCCGATGTGTATAGAAAACCTACAGACTTCTGTTTGTTCATCTTGTATCTGGCCACTCTTGCAGATTCCTCTATCATTGTAAGTACTCCTGTTCTGGAGGTTTGGGGGTTTTCAATGTACAGGATCATGTCATCTACGAATAGCGATTGTTTCACCTCCTCCTCTCCCATTTGGATCCCTTTGATGTCCTTCCGCTGTCTTATGTTGTTAGCCAGAACCTCCAGAATGATATTGAATAGAAGTGGGGATAGGAGGCATCCTTGTCTTGTACCCTTCTTCAGTGGGATGGTTTTTGTCTTTTCTCCATTAACTATGATGTTGGCCGTTGGCCTTTCACAGATAGCTTGTATCAGCTTGAGGAATTTACCTTCCAATCCTATCTTCATGAGTGTCTTAATTAGGAATGGGTGTTGGATGTTGTCAAATGCTTTTTCTGCATCTATGAATATTATCATATGGTTTTTATCTGTTTTCGTCTTGATTTGGTGTGTAATATTGATTTATTTTTGGATGTTAAACCATCTCTCAATCCCTGGGACGGATCCTATCTGGTCATGGTGGATTTTATGTTTTATATACTTTTGTATTTTATTGGATTATTGCATCTATGTTTATTAGAGGTATCAGTCTGTAATTCTCTATACCTGTGGGGTCTTTGCCCTGTTTGGGTATCAAAGTTATGCTGGCTTCATAGAAGGGGTTTGGGAGTTTGCCATTTTTTCTATGCTTTGTGGAGGATCAGGGTCAACTCTTTCCTGAATGCTTGGTATAATTCTGCTGTGAAGCCATCTGGCCCAGGATCTTTTTATGTTGGTAGCTTCTTGATGACCCTCTCTATTTCTTCTTTTGCTATGGGTTTGTTGAGGTTTTTGACCTGTGTCTGAGATAATCCAGGGAGGGACTGCTTTTCCACATATGTTCTCTTAGAAAAACAGGATCATAAAGATTCTTGTCCCAATGTATTACATAATGAAACCCTTATTGACTAAATGACTAAATAGGAACACTTTGTTTCACATTTGTTCTTAAAAACATTGTTACATCATCAATTTTGAGTTTGAGAAAATTTATGTAGGATCTGTCATCTGAAGACTCATAGTCTAAGATTTTATTTAAAGTATCCATTTTATCATCATCATTCAAGTTGAAGATGCTTATATTTGTCATTTTGAATTCAGCTTCTAATTTATCTAATAATTGTGAGTCATCTCTTTCTGCCAATTTAAAAAAATCTTTTCCAGTATGAGAAGAAAACAAAATATTCTACATTCTCTTTTGTATTCAATTGAAGCTAAAAGTAGACTACGGAGATGAAGACAATGGTTCCAGCCTCTCAGTGCAATACTTTGGTCAAGTCAATATGAAAATTGAAAGATGATGCAATAACAATGATTTATTTCCCTGTTGCATCATCCTTCATTTTCTGTTATCTTATTAATTTAGTCTTTGTTCATGTTGTTGGGAATAATTACCATGGGTTAATTAATGAAATTAACATTTTACCAAATTTCCACTGGATGATAATGGATGAAGGAATGCTTATGATGATAATAAATCAAAGTGTTCCTAGATTTTTAAAAAGTCTAAGGGATCCAGATGATAATTATGGGGAAGAATATATTTTATTCAGTTTAAAAATATAGGTGAAAATTCTACTTGATTTCTGTAATACTATTAAGAATAAATAAAACAATAAACATAATGGAATAGCAATTATTTACAAATAGAGCTTTTTATCAAATAATTTTTTAAATTAGAAAAATAATGTAGGATTTAATGGACCCTGGTGGTATGCTAAGAGTTTAAGAAAAATAGATATATTTTTGAGAAGATGACAAAATAAGAGCTAAATTTACATTCCTCATAAATGTTGCCTTAAAATCAAGGATGGGGAACTCTTATTCCAAGGGCCATTTGGATATTTATAACATTATTCTCAGGCCATATTGGTCAAACATTTCAATATCTCACCCCTAATGTTATCACTAGAATGGCTTCCCTTCGCTGAGGTGTCTGATGTGAGTTGGTATTGTTTTCAAGGGACTTATTTGGTCCCTGGGTCAGACTGGCTGACCCCTGCCCTAGATAATTTATGCAAAGAAGGATTCTACATACTATATTTTGATATATACTTCTCCTTAGTAGCACTAATCACATCACAGAGGTAAATAATTATTAGGTTAATGCCTATATGTTCTACTTTTTCTTTTTTGTTAATTACTTGAGGTAGTATATTATCATGGATCCACACTCGGCAGAGAACCTGCCTATTAATAATCACCCAGAGATACTGGTTGGTAAATTAAATGTAGTATTTTCTATGCCAATTAGTTCACTTACCTGAACAGGAGGTCACATGGCCAGTCTCTGCCTGGCAACTTTTAAAAGTGTAACGTACCTTTTCAAGGGAATTCATTGTATTTCAGAAAGCATAGAGTGTTATAAACTTAGATAGCATAGATTGAGATCTCTAAATCCAGACTGTTGGCCTGTCTCTTGTTTATCAATCTCATTGGTATGTCTTGGGCAAACTATGTCAAGTTCCTTACATTTATAATGGAGATAAGATTATTTGTTGCCAGAGACAAATCAGACATATGATTACCTCATGTGTGCAGGGTACAACTGCTCTGTGAAGTTTTCAAAACTGTGATCTTTCAGAAGTAGATTGCCAGGTCTTGCTTCTTAGATACCTCTAGGTAGGTTTGAAATTCCAACCTTTGGGCTACTAGTATAGCAACTAATCCATTTATGTTATCTAGAGACTTTAGAATAATATTAGTACTTCTTTATAGAATTGTTATGAGAATCAAGTGAGTGAATTAACACACAGTACTGAGAACACAGTCTGAGACAGAGTGGACATTATATGAGCATTTCCTGTTACTATTGTCATTTTCAAATTGATGTTTATTATGTTGATTGATTATATTGACTTGACTCCTTACTTCAGAGGAAGGAGCCACTATGCATAGCTTCTAAACATTGTCAGATACAAGAGGCCTGATGAATGGAAGCAGAGCGTAGTTGAATGTGGTGTCAGAAGATGAACCCCTCCAATGGGAGACCCTCAAAATGTGACTCAGGAGGAGCCGATTTCTCAAAGTGGAGTCAACCATGGTGACTTGAGTTGGGTAGAACCTGTGGGAGCGGAACCTTCAGGATCTTCATTAGTTGATGGGGTATGACTCAAGGTCATGAGACACAGCTGCGGACATCTGCTAATGACTGGACACTGGAATGTGCAAAGTAGGAATCTAGGAATTTTGGAAGTGGCCAAAAATGACATAGAATACATAAAGATTGATATCCTAGGTGCAAGTGAGTTGAAATGGACTACTAGTGACCCTTTTGAATACAAAAATGTATATCATTTACTATACAGGAAATAACACAATCAAGAGGAATGGGGTGGCATTATCAAAAAGGACATTGCAAAATCCATCATGAAGTACAATACTGTCTGTAATAGGATTATTTCTATCTGCCTTCAAGGAAATCCAATCAATATGACTATTATTCAACTTTATGCACCAACCACAAAAGCCAGTGATAAAGAAAGTGAAGAATTCTACCAAGGACTTCAGTTGGATCAAACATGCAATCATGATGCCTTCAGAGTTATTGGCGATTTGAATGCAACAGTTGGAAACAAAGATGAAGAAATAGTTGTTAGAAATATAGACTTGGAGATAGAAAGGAAGTCAGAGATTGCCTGGTGGAATTTTGTAAAACCAATGGCTTGTTTTTAATCAATACCTTTTTTCAACAACACAGTAGGCCACTATGCACACAGACTTCTCAAGTGAAAATACACAGAAATCAAGGTCAGGAGCTGACTCTGGAACAGACTATCAGTTGCTGATCTACAAATTCAAGTTAAAGCTGATAAAAGTAACATCATATGACCTTGAGTCTATCTCATCTGAATTTTGAGAACAACCGAAGAACAGATTTGATGCATTGAAAACTAATGATGGCAGACATGATGAGCTGTGGAAGGACATCAGGGCTGCAGGAGACTAGATGGTTTTGATGTGTGGTCTTAGAGAAGACTATTGAAAGCATTATGGACCGCTAATGGGACAAACTGATTTGTCTGGAAAGAAAACTGGTCAGAGTGCTCCTTAGAGGTGAGGATGGTAAGACTTCATCTTGCATACTTTGGACATATTCTCAGGAGAGACCAGTCCCTGGAGAAGGACATCATGATAGTGGAGAGGAAAGGCATCGAAATTGAGGAAGCCCCTTAATAAGATGGATTGGTGCTGTGGCTGCAGCAATGAGCTCAAGCGTAAGAACCATTGTAAGGATGGTGCGGGACTGTGCGATGTTTTGTTCTGCTGTGCACATGGTCACTATGGGTCTCACCTGACTGAGGAACCTAACAACAGTGACTACAATTCATGCATCTTTTTGTGGGTCTTATATGGCCTACTATATAGTATAACTGGCAGATATGCATCTCTTCTTGGATATTCCTTACTTTATTATTATTATTATTTTAAAAATAAAATTTAAATACCTGCCCTTATTGAGCACCTAGGCAAAGATTTCGTGGTTTATTATGACACCTCCTGTCTTTCTTCATGATTGAGTAACCTTAGGTGCCTTTGAATCAGTGAGTCTATAGCTAATAGAAGGAAACATTGTCTGATCCTGGGCCATCCGCACAACTGTTGTTGTGGTTGAGCTCATTGGTCAGCTACAGGAGTAAACATGTTTTTACATAATTGTAATAATGTTGTTGAGGTCTCTTCACCTCTTTGTGATGAGATTGAATTTAAGATTTCAGACCATTGTCCTAATATTTGTTGGATTATTTATATTGTTCCTTATGGAGTTCTTAGAAATTTATAGTGCTAATGTTTCTCCTCTACACCTAAACCTAGTCACCTGTGAGGTGTTAATTCTTACAGTCTCTCAAATTTAATTTAGATTAATTGGCATGTACAATTGCATTTAAATTTTTGAACAGAAATTACGTTTTTCAACAGAACTATTGGGTGGTAATATATGCAGCGGTAAGGGATGCATGTAGGATAAAAACATTGCTTGGATTTTTTTCTTTGCATGTGATGAACATTGTGAATATGCATTAGGCTATCTGGCCAGCTTTCTATCATATTAGCCTCATCACTGTCTGCTTATTATTAAAGGAAGTTATTCTACAAACCTCTTTGTCTCAGTAGACAAAAAGTGTTATTATGTTTATACCTTCTTGTATACATGCCATTAAATTTGCTGTCTTTAAATATTATGTATGCAGTTAAAATATATATGTAAATAATAAAATTCCATATTTCAAAGACATTTTCCTCTGGAGTCCATCTCTATTTCACCCCCTCTCTGCTCTCATTTTCTATACTACCTTGTCATATACCTTCAATTAGCTAGTATCTTTTTATATATTCACATCACATTTTTGCAAGGTGGATAAAAGCAATTGCTCTCAAGTGATGGGATTTTTTCTTGCTATGTTTCAGCTTAAAACATCCTTTCCCCCACAAAAACTAGTTTTATAAACATTTGCAAAGCAGGCTGCATAAAGGAAATTGCTGACACAACTTAACTGCATCTATAATCGTGCAAATGATACGACTGCATGGGGAGAGCGAAGAAGATAGAAGCAAAAATTGGGCTATATTTTCAACTTAAGTCTCAGTGTGGAAAAAAAGGAGCCTAATCCTATTTAGTTATCATTTGAAGTGTTTGGAATATTTTTACTTGGTAGACACGGTCAGATTGCTCCAAACGGAGACTTGTGTCTTACAGACGTGAAAGAGCTCTGTGTTAAATGACTGTAGATTCAGGCTCTCATTCGATTTGAGGAGAGGCAGAACACAGTGTGCACTTGAAATTCACCTAACCTGCATCTAACCTTCAGGTTTTCTCTCTTTTTGAAAATCTAGAAGGAATAGTATAACGTCTTAGTCCATGGTGCTGAAGGGCTAATCAGAAGGTCTGATGACTGGTACTGTGTGTGTACACATACACACACATCTGTATAATACTTGCTCATGCCAACACTCTTTCCTTTGTCTTTAGCATAAAATCTATGCACATGAATAACTTTTGCAGCTTTAGATATTAATCTATTTTTGCCAATATCTTAATTACATTTTAAGTGAGCCGTTTTTGCTTAGTAAATTATTAAGCTTTCTTCCTCATCAGTAAAACATGGACTAAATTTATATACAAAGATAAGTCAAACAGTATTACTAAAAAAAAAAATCACCGAAACTTTATGAAACAGATATGACATGATTACTTCCCAACATGTTCTCCACCTTAGTGTATACAACTCTAAGGATGGTGTTCGTGTCTTTGTACCCTTCTCTGAAGAAATCTGCACTCTTCAATTTGTGCTACAACAGAGCATCAGTTTCTGCATTTCCAAGGAGCTCAAATCAGGCTCCTTTTAAATATTCTTTGATTTGGGGGGAAAAACCAGAGTCTCAAGGGTCAAAATCTGGTCTGTAGAGTGAATGAGGGTTAAGATTTCCTAAAGAAATTCTTCTAGGATACCTTGATATTCTCAGGGAATAAGCAGATGCATGATTGTGATGGAAATTAAACTCCTCATTGTAACTTTAATGATCAAGAACATACTGCTCAATTTTCTTTAAACATCTTCCTAGTAAGCCACTGAAAAAATTCTATGTCCTTTGAGAAAGTGTATCAAGATGATCCTTTTGGACACCCCCCCCCACCCCCCCACCCCCCCACCGTCCCTGCTGGGGGGCGGGGCAATCTATATCAACTTTTGAACTGACATTGAGATCTTGAACTCATTTTTTGAGATCTTCTTGACTTTCGTTCACATGTTTGGTCCATCTAAAACATGATTGTTTAATGTAACGTAGAATCCCCATAGACTTGTTGGGAAGCTTACTTGATTTTAGAAGATGTACAATTGAGTTTTCTTAAAAATTTGATATTAGCCCTCACCCTCAAATTAGTTTTTTCATGGCACACAATTATCCTTTGTTGTGAAGACATTATAATGAGGCTTAGACATGTACATTACTGAGAGAACTTGGCTGAAGCCAAACACTCACTGATGAGTCATAAATAAACATGTATTGTTGAGAACAAATCCAAGGATATATGAACTGGAACACCCAGCAGCAATACTTTTTGACTTGCTTTAAAATTTGGTATTGATATACCTATTTTCATGCTAATATATTTTTATGTATTATATGTGCATGTTTATAAATATATGTGGGGGCTTCAAAATCTTCATGAAAATATAATAGCATTTTCCAACACTTATAAAAGCTCCTTTATGTGTTTATATATTCATATACATATGTAAATATTTGTATATATAAACAGGCATATAAGTATTTCCACATATATACAAAGCACTCACATATAAAAGGGTTTTGCAAGTTTGGGGAGATAAATATTGACCCATGTACAGCTGAAGACCCATGTGCAACTGCACATCTATGTACAACTGAGAACAGTACTGCCTAGTTCTGCACCATCTTAAATAGAAGTGCTACAGTTTATATCCAAGCCCATGAGGAAAACCATTGGGTCAATCCACATTTGTTAGGGTCTTCCTCTGTATTATCAAGCTTGATGATCCTCTCTAGAAAATTGTTCCTCCTAATAACATGTCCAAAGCACATGAGATCAAGTATTGTCAAATTTGATTCCACAGAGCATCAGTTTGTGGTTTTCTCTGAGATATATTTGTTTGATTTCAGCTAGTCCATGGTACTTTTAATATTTTTTGCCAATAACATCATTCAGAAGCATCAATTCTACTGTATTCTTCTCATTATACATTCAGCCCTTGTATACACATGAGGCAATTGAAAATGCATCATAAGGAGGTCAGGAGAATCTTAATTCTCAAAGTGATATCTTTGCTCTTAGAGGCTTTAAAAACATCTTGTGCAATAGATTTTTGCATTTGATTTCTTGATTTACTTTTTCACGAGTAATGTTTTCAGATCTAAGTAGAATCAAATCCTTGACAATACAATCCTTTCTCTTGTTTTCATGGCATTGCCTGTTGGTCCAGCTGATCTTCATTAATAAATGCTTCTAGTCCTCTTGACTGTCAGCAAGCAAGCTTTGTAATCTGAGAATCCATTGCCACGAAGAACGAGTCTTTCTCCAATCCAGATAGCCTGTTTTCCTTCATATAGTCCAGCTTCTCAGATTATTTTCTCAGCAGAGAGATTGAATAATTATGTTGAATGGGTACAATCCCAACACATAATTTTCCTGATTTTATTGTTAAAAAAATCATTTTATTGGTAGCTCAAACAGATATATCACATAGTTCTGTCACATCAAACGGTATTGTATAATTGCTACCACAATCAGTTTCCAAACATCCTCTTCCTTTTTGAACTCCTAGATATTGCTCCTCTTACTCCCCAATAACACTGTACACCCCCCCCCAGGAACACTCATTCATTTTTTAAAAAATAGTTTTATTAGGGGCTCATACAACTCTTATCACAATCCATACCTACATCAATTGTGTAAAGCACATTTGTACATTCATTGCCCTCATCATTCTCAAAACATTTTATCTCCACTTAAGCCCCTGGCATCAGTTCCTCATTCCCCGCCTCTCTCCCCGCTCCCCCCTCCCCCATGAACCCTTTATCATTTATAAATTATTATTTTGACACATCTTTCCCTGTCTGACTTCTCCCCTCACTCCATTTTCTGCTTTCCTTCCCCCAGGGAGGAGGTCACATGTAGATCCTTGTAATCAGTTCCCCCTTTCCAGCCCGACCTCCTTCTACCCTCCCAGTATTGCCGCCACTCACACCACTGGTCCTGAAGGAATCATCTGCCCTGGATTCCCTGTGTTTCCAGTTCCTATCTGTACCAGTGTACATCCTCTGGCCTAGCCAGACTTGCAAGGTAGAATTCAGATCATGATAGTGGGGGTGGGGAGGTAGCATTTAGGAACTAGAGGAAAGTTGTATTTTTCATCATTGCTACATCACACGCTGACTGGCTCTTCTCCTCCCTGAGACCCCTCTGCAAGGGGATCTCCAGAGGACACTCAATCTGCATGCTATCTCTAAAGGTTAATCAATCCTAAATTTAATATACTGAAAAACATACAACAAAAATTCAAGAGGGTTACCCTTAATGAAAAAATGCATCTGATACAGAACCCAATATGGGAAAAAGAAAATGGTGAAAATCAGATTAGGTCCAACATGTATCAGAGGGGGAATCAACTGACAATCTTTTAATTGTTCAAGTGAGGTTTATCTTATAGCTTTGATTCCTATAATCATCTCTCCAATGCACTTTGTTAGTAAACAGTTTCTTCTCATCCTTCAACCACCGATAGAGGGAAATCACTAGATGCCGATTTCCTGTGTGTAATTCATAATGTATCTTGGGCTTCCATCATCATCCAAAGTCTGCTGCATACTAGAATCACACAACTTAGGCTCTGGTCTGCTTTTAAACCATGCTGTCCTGTTTAAAATGCTGTCTTTTGACCTTCAATGGAAAGCATTCAAGAAAAAATTAAACTTCAAATTCCAGGGTGGAAAGATCCTCTAGAGAGAACCTGGACGATGAGGAAGCATCAAAAGGAGATGGAAAGAATACACAGTGTCACTATATAAAAAGGAACTCGTTGACATCCAACCATTTCCAGAGGAAGCATCTGAGCAAGAACAATGGTACGAGAGAAGAAGTCCAAGCGGCACTGAAAGCATTGATGGAATACCAGTGAAAATAATTCAAGCCGATGAAGCACTGGAAGCACTTAATCTCAATGCCAAGAAATTTGGAAGACAGATACTAACCTAAGTGATTGGAAGAGATCCATACTTGTACCAATTACAAAGAAAGGTACTTGCACAGAAAACTCACATTATAGAACAGTATCATTGATATAACAGCTAATAAAAGTTGCTGAAGGTCATCCAACCATTTCAGCAGTACATTGACAGGGAGCTATCAGAAGTTCAGGCCACATTCCGAGAGGAAGAGGAACATGGTATATCTTTGCTGATGTCATGTGGGATATTAGAAATATGCTTACTTGTGTTTTATTGATTATGCAAAAGCATTCGATTGTGTGAATCATAACAAACTACAGATAGCCTTGAAAAGAAGGAGGATTCCAGAACACTTCATTGTGCAAAGGAGGAACCTATATGTGGATCAAGAGGCAACTGAAGAAACAGAATAGGGGCATTCTGCATAGCTTAAAATTGGGAAAAGTTTGTAGCAGGGTTGTAACCTTGCACCATACTTATTCAGTCTGTGTGCTAAGCAGCTAATCAGAGAAATTGGATTCTGTGAAGAAGAATGTGCTATCAGAATTTCAGGAAGACTTATTAACAGTCTGAGACCTACATGTGATACAACCTTGCTTTCAGAAAGAGCGAAAGATTTAAAGAAGATGTTAGTAAAGATCAAGGATTGTAGTCCTTATCATGGATGGCAACTCAATGTAATGGGACTAAAATTCCTCACAACTTGACGAATAGGTCACATCATGATAAATGGAGAAAAAAATGGACATTGTTGAGGGTTTCGTCTTGCTTGGATCCACAGGAAATGCTTACAGAAGCAGCAATCAAGAGATCACAGGATGCATTGCATTAGGCAAATCTGCTGACCAACACTTCTTGGAAATATGAAAAGCAATGGTGTTATCTTGAAGACTAAGAAAATCCTGCCCCAATCCATTGTATTTTCCATTGCCTTATATGCATGTGAAAGTTGAACATTGAATAAGGAAGAACAAAGAAAAGCCAATGCATCTGAACTAAAGAATATTGAATTTACCATGGACTGCACAAAGGACAAACACATCTGTCTTGGAAAAAGTACAACCAGAATGGTCCTTAGAAAGAAGGATAGCGAAACTTGATCTCATTTAGTTTGTGCACGTTATCGGGAAAAGGACATCATAGTTGGTAAAGTGGAAGGACTGCAAAAAAGAAGACCCTGGACTAGATGAATGGACACATTGGCTGTAACAATTGTGAAGATGACCCCGGGGAGGAGGATGTTCATTTTGTTGTAAGTAGGGTGGCTGTGAGTCACAACTGACTTCATCTAACACCTTTTGTTTTCATTGTCATCTGGATCATTGAATCAAATACCTGTTATAGAGTGAATTCCAACTCATGTGACCCCATTTGGGGTTTTGGAGCCTTGAATCGTGCTGGCCGCAGGGTGTTGGAGTGTCTGAATTGCCTAGCATACAGGTAGTGGTTTTGTTGTTGTTGTTTATTGTTTTATTTTTATTTTTTTAACATTTTATTAGGGGCTCATACAACTCTTATCACAATCCATACACACATCAATTGTGTAAAGCG
>NW_022103911.1:8652964-8658445 GCF_000313985.2 Echinops telfairi
TGTTCTGCTGCACTCCCCCAGTGCTTTGCCTCAGTGTGGCGGGATCAGATCCGGTGCAATTCCCACACTGTGTCACTGGTGTAATCCCCCTCAGGGCCATGGGTTAGTGAGGGGCATGTTGTCTCATAGTGGGGCTGGCCATGTGGTCCTCTCTGTGGACTGGCTGCTCTATTTGGGGTCAGTGTCACCAGGATAGTTTCTCTTGAAAAGGGAAGAGTATGGTTTTTAAAATGCATTCCATATTGTAAAAATTGAGATAAATATAATAATAATATTTTTCTACTTAGAGTGACGATGTCTTTTTGTTAAGTCAGAAGTATAAGTTTATTAAGATTGTTTTGCTGAAATATGAATTAAGAGGGGATTTGACTTTGTTTTCACTTTTAGCACACTATTAGTCCTTCGAGTCTCTAGGCAGTGTAAGTAGTTAAGTTTCCACACGTAGAGCTTCTTAGATGGTGATTTGAGACCCCAGATGAAATTTGGCCCCACATGAGGTCACATAATTGTCTGTCTGAAGGCAGAAAAATTGGCAACTGTAAAAGGTTTCTGAATGCACAATGACCAAAAAAGTAATGCAAGACCCAATAATGTGTAATAAACCAGGGGTTCTGAGTAGCACCTGGCTGCTTTGACTTCAACGCAGCCTTGGTTCTGAACAGGTACAGTGCACTAGCAGTTACTCTAACACCTATCTCTAGTCAGGACTTCTGTTCCAAACGCCAAGCCTTTTAAAACTTTTAAAAACTTACTAATATTCATTTATACCTGCATTTCTCATCACGCATTGTTATCAAGTCAATTCTGACAGAGAGGTCTGTAGTTTGAATCTACCCAGAGTTACCTTGGAAGACAGGTCTGCACCCTGCTTCTAAGACATCACAGCTTTGAAACCCTGTGTTGCTATTCTCCCGTTTGTACGTGTAGCCACAGCAAGTCTGATGCGTTCAAAAGCAATGGGTTTGGTAAGTGCTTGAAACTTCATAATTATAAGCTGAGTAAAACATGGTGTGTTTTTTTTTTCACTTGAAAAAGGGCTTGATTTACATCATTCTCATTTTGCCAAGTGTATGATTAGCTAATCTTTTAGAGACAATTTTGAACTATTTGAACAAGCATACTTTGAGATCATGTTTAAACAATTTATTTATATGTGATTATACTGTACACACCATTTCCTGTTCATTTGCACTTTATTTTTCCAAAAGGATTATAACTGATATTTTTGATTTTGTGAGAAAGGTCAGGTTTTTCTCTTCTCTCTATTCCCATTAGGAAAAAGTTTCATGGAAAGCAATTTGCTATATTATATATAAATGGTCGTATTTGTCCACTTGAAAATCATGTTTATTTTGGAACAGTTCTAGATTCAGTAAGGGGTGGAGCTACTTAACTTGTGAAGAGTAAATTTTCTTGATTCAAGGCAATTAAAAAATTGATGTGGTCCATTAGTAGTATCCTGTCCTGACAATGATATTGGTGGTACTAGTCACACTACTTACATTGTTTGTATCCTTGTCCATCATCTGCCAAATTGCATGGCTCTGCAGACTGCCATTGTATTTGTACATGAGATGACAGACTTGTCTAGGCACAACACCTAGGATGCCTGGGGGTCTCATTTAATGGTTGTTGAATGAATGACTTTTCTGAGTTAAGCATTCCAATATAATTAGTGATATTTACTTTTTTTGTCAAAGTTCTGGTTGCCCACCAAAAACTGGGCAAAGATTTTACCACTTATAGTCACATGTTGTTTTATTGTTTTATGGAAGTAAAGCATGCAAATTAAATATGAAATAGATTTGGCTAGAGAAACATCTATGTATTCTGATTATAGGACAAGAAGTGTTCTTTATCATATTTTTAACCATATTTAGCAATACTAAACTAGAGCAAAATCAATAGTTGAGGCAATAGTAAGTTCTTGAGAGAAATCAATACCAGTTACTTCAAAATATATGTTTTCAGTGGTTCTACTGTAGTAAGGATGCTCAGGGAAAAAGACAAAATAAAACAAAAAAATGACTTAGTTGATCATGAGCTGGGTTGTGTTCCAAAACTACATTTTGGAATTTCTTACTATACTTACTGTATATACTCGAGTATAAGTTGACCTGAATATCAGTCGAGGCACCTAATTTTACCACCAAAACTGCATAAAAATATGCTGAAAACTCAGTTTATGCACAAATATATATGGTAATTTAATTACAAGAACGTCATCTTGGATGAGCATTATTGAACCTATTGATGCCATTTGTTACAAAGGGACAGAACAGTTTAGCAGCCTGCAGAAGACTTTCCATTTACTTTATAAATTCTGATTTGATTTTCTAGAGATAATTCATCCTAGTATTAAAAATTCAACAGGACTGACTCTTGATGTGAAGCAAGGACTAACTTGATAAATAATTAGAAACCTACCAAATTTCATGTTGTTGACAGCTTCATGTTATCCTTAATATACACCTTCCATAAAATCTAGCTTATAGCTATATTTAAATTTGGATACTGATTGGTCTTCCTTTCTAAATAACAATCTCTTTGAATGTGATATCGTCTTCCTCTCTGCATCACTAGATGGTCTTCCTGACATCATTCTAGTTTGGTGGAAAACAAGCATGAGATAAGCTATAAGTACACAGTTAACATTAGTATGATAGAGCCATGCCTGTTGCTAACTGAAATGCAGAGCTAGTAATGACTTACACTACACTTTATGATATAACGTAAATACTTTGAGGTCACTTTAAAGTAAGGTATACTATTCTTAAGGAATTCTCAAACTAGAATTGTTCAGCCAATCTATGTATCATTGGCTGGTCCTCGTTGGTTACTCCCATGGGAATGCTTTTATCACATCACCTGGTATGTTACTCTTTTCCACCTTAATTAGTACTATAGTGAATTTGGGCACATGGACCATAGTTTCAAATGTATGCTTTTATGCAAATAAGTTCTCTAAGTGTGGTGGTTGGCTGAATGCTAATAAAATATCTACTGACGAGGAAATAACTCACAGGTACCTCAGCCTTTCTTCACCTGATTCTTCAGGTGATACCCTCATTTTGTTTGTTTCAGGAAAATGTCAGCTTGGTTCCATTCCTTTCTTCCAGAAAAATAATATCCCAGGAGCAGTAGGAATTTTATTTTTAAATTTTTTAGTAACATTAACCCCTAAATTAAGACAATGTAATTTAATACTATGTGAGGTGATTATTTTTCTGTGGTTTCTCATTCCCACACTGCCAATCTCTACTCTGACTTATACCACTTTGGAAACTGCATTTTTCAGGTTTTCTTGCTAGCTGACTTGCTATAATAGTCTACTGGTATGAAACTTGGTAGAGATTATGATAAAGGGAGAAAAGACTGGAGTTGTCAAGGAGTTCATCTAGCTTGATTCCACAGTTAATGCTTATAGAAGCAGCTGTCAAGAGATCAAACAATGCATTGCATCAGGTAAATCTGCTTGCCAAGATGTCTTTAAAGTGTTAGAAAGCAAGGATCTTACCTTGAGGACTAAGGTGTGCCTGTTCCAAATTGTGGCATTTTCAGTTGTGTGGTAAGTGTGTGAAAGTTGGCGAGTGAATAAAGAAAACCGATGAAGAATTAATGAGTTTGAATTTTGGTGCTGGATAAAGATATTGAAAGTACCATGGACTGCCAAAAGAACAAATAAATCTTTCTTGGAAAAAGTACAGCCAGAATGCTCCTTAGAGGCAAGGGTGGCAAGAATTAGTCTCCCAAGACTGGTCTCTCTAGACTGGCCATGAGATGAAGTAGAGAAGGGCATGATTATTTCTAGAGTGGCCGCTAAAAAGAGGAAAGCCCATGACAAGATGGATTGATAAAATGGCTTCCACAAGGGCTCAAACATAGGAATAATTGTGAGGATGAAGCAGGCCAGAGTGGTGTTTTGTTCTGTTGAGTCAGAATTGACCGGGGGACACCTAACAACATCAGCACTGTTATAGAACCTGAGGTGGGGAGAAAATGAAGATCTAATAACAATTAGGACAAAAAAGAAGAAAATGTTCTAAAACTGATGGTGGTGATGATTGCACGTCTTTTAATATACTGCAACCATTGAATTGTAAGGAACTGTTAAAATAGAGAATAATTTCCATATTCTGTTTTCACCTGTATTTGAATGGGTACACATATAGATATCTTCCAGTAGGTTGCCCAGGTAGCTGTCTTACAAGTTTGTTTGCAAAGATGAGCAAGTGCTTTTAGAAATATTTCAATTAACATTCCTGTAGTTTTGCCTTTTACTAGTGCCTTCACTGTAGCTTGAACTTCTTCCCTTAGTGGCTTTGGTTCTTGATCATATGCTACTTCTTGAAATGGTTGTATGTTACCTAGTTATTTTTTCTAAAGTAGCTCTCTGTATTCCATTCGCCTTCTTTTCATGCTTTTGCTATCATTCAATATTTTGCCCACAGAATCCTTCAATATTACAACTCAACACCTGAGTTTTTGTTTCAGTTCTCTTAGCATGATAGATGATGAATATTTTCTTTTTTAAATATCATTTTCTAACTCCAGCTTTCTTCACATTTCATATAAGATACTTTGTCCCTTTGAACTGCCCTTTTAAATTGTCTGTTTAACCCTTTTACGTCATCATTTTTTCCATTTGCTTTAGCTCCTCTATGTTTAAGAGCACTTTCAGAAGCTATTGTGACAGCCACTTTGATCTTTCCTTCCTCTTTTATTTTAAATAACCTTTTGTTTCTTCTTTTATATTGCTATTGATAGTATCTCATAGCTCATCAGATTCCCTGTCATTAGTTTTTAATGTGTGAAAATCTGTTCTTTGCATGTTTTCAAAGGCGTAGGCTCAAGGTTTCATTTGGGCTCTCGTGGACTTGTTTTCATTTTCTTCGGCTTCAATATAAACGTACACATGAGCAATTCACAATTTATTCCACAGCCAGATGCTGGTCTCAGTTGTTGATGTTGAGCTTCTGGCTGATCTCTTCCCACAGATGGACTGAATTTGATTCCTGTGTCTTCACCTGGGGCGGTCTATGCGTGCAGTCACCCTTTATGCTGTGAAGAAAGGTGTTTGCGATGCATGTCATTAGTCTTTCAAAATTCTGTCATGCAATCTCCAGCTTTATCTCTATCTTTGAGGCCATATTTTCCATCTACCACTGTGGTTATGTTTCAGATTGCGAATAATGAGATCAGCATTTGAACTCACCAAAGGGAGAGAAAGATGAGCCTTTCTGCTCCCATGTAGATTCACAACCTCAGACACCACAAAGGATTTCTACTCTGCCTTATGGTATTGCTATGGGTTCAATCGGACTGGATGGCAGTGACTTTTTTCAGGGGGTGGGGGCACTTCAACCTCCCAACTTTTACATCTCACTCACTGCCTCAGTCACTGACTCACACCATCAAGTTGATGCTGACTTAAACAACCCTGTAGGACAGGACAGGATAGCACTGTCCCTGTGCGTTGAC
>NW_022103911.1:8661778-8662861 GCF_000313985.2 Echinops telfairi
AGATTCTTTCATAAAAGTATAGCCTATCAGATGAATTTTGTTTACTTTGCATGCAATAAACTTCACTCTGTACTGGGCTTGACAAGCGCATGGCTTTTGTATCTATCATCACAAAATCGCATAAAATAGTTTCACCACAGTCCACATTTCCAAAGCCTTCACTTATTCAACCCTGTCCTCTTCTCAAACTTCTGATTTGCTTAATATCTCTACAATTTTATGTTTTCCAGATATTATACATATAGAATGTAGTATTTTCAGATTGAATTTTTTTACTTAGGAATATATATTTAAAAGTCATTCCTTTTTATGGATTTTATTTCACATAATAAAAGTCCCTGAGTGTATCCCATTTAAATTTAGGGAGCAATTTTATGTCAGGTCTCTAAAATATCCCAAAGAATGTAAAGTACTGTAGCATTTAGCCTATGATGAACACCTTCAGTCTGTCCTCACAAATCTGCTATCCACCTTTCTCAATTGTGTTTTCATCCATGGAAACCTAACTGTTCCATATAGAGTCTGTTGTTCCATGACTTTGGCTAGATTAAGTCAATGAAGAGTTGCTGCATAAACTCTGAGAAAAGATGGAAATTGAGGCCATGTTTTTTTTTTTATCCCTGTTGTAGCTTCCTTGTATTATCTCTTGGTTATAAGACTTTCTCATCACCACAGTTCTTCACAATTATTCACAAAGTGGATATCTCCACAAAAGTTTCTCCTTCAGGTTTCTGGTATTCATTCCATCCCCTTTGTCTTAGTGATGTGATAGTGATAATGCACTACCCATTCTGGCTTCCTGGAAAATGTTTGCTATTTTATTAACAAATACATTATCAAACTAATTTTTATATTAACCGACTTTGTGTCATATTGTTACTTTTGGATTATTTACTTATATATAACCTGACGGAGATTTGCTTCTTGGAACTGTCCGACTCTAATTCAGAAAACAGATGCCTTCTGAAAAATGTCTAGGAAAGATACATGATTTCATCTCCAATATCTTATATACCCTCAGCCTCTATACCCATAGACATAAAAAAATTAAGACCTTTTTATTTTAAGGGACTTAATTTCTGA
>NW_022103911.1:8663913-8681450 GCF_000313985.2 Echinops telfairi
AGTAGAATGTGAAGGCTGAAATTCATTTGAGAGCTCCAATATTCTGAGATCAGGGACATTCTAACCAATAGGCTGTTGGGGTGGGGGGCACCCATACATCAGGGGCCATCCAATGAATTTTCTAGAACTTTTCAGGAGAATCCAGGAATAAACTAAATAAAGTTTCCTACATTGAAAACCACCAAGTGGCATCACTTATTTTCTTGTTGGAAAGTTTCCTGATGGATGAGAATGAATATCTGGGAAGAATGAGTATTTGAGACAACACAGGTCCCCTTGAGATCTTGAGTTCCCATCATAAGATTTCTCTGGAACCTTGTCCTATTCAGATTTTCATTTTTGCTGATATCGCTTGTTTATATCCTTCTCTGTTATGTTAAAGTTGTTATTGCAAATAAGAAGTTTCCATGAGTTCTCTATAATTGGTACAAAGAATTATCAAACCCAGTAAAGAAAGAATGTTGCTAGAGGAATGTCTGGTGTCAAAAATAGTGAAACTGGAGAGGAACGTATATTTAATCTCCACTAGATAGAAAGGAGTTTAATGCTGACTCATATATTCAGGATACCCATTGCAATTAGTGTCCAAGAAAGCTCTCCAGTGCAGGAGGTAAGGTACAATTACATCTGACATAGAGGATGGCATGGAATACTGAGATCTTGTCCCTATGTCATCAGCTGATGTATTATGGCGCTCTAAGGGGAACGATAGAGTGGCAGATTATTCATGTGTTGCTCAATTTATATGGGCATTATAATTAAGAGCTAAGGATCAGAAAGTTCATATTAGTCACCACTATTGAAGATTGGAATTCCTCAACCAATTTTAGGTACACGTTTATTTTTTCATATTCTTTTAATTAAAGGAGAGGCCCATTCTCTGTGAGAATGAATCCTGAAATTCAAGTGTAATTTAAGTATAACTGATTCTTCCATTTCCCATAATAACCATGCACTATGAAAGGCAGAGTTTTCAAACACTACAATGAGAGTTGAATATCATGTCTGAGGGAATACTAATACTAATACCAGAATAGAAAAATTGGCACAAGTGTCTTTGATTTAGTGTGAAGTTTGTGGATACCCAAACCAGGCAGCATTTCACTCTGTTGTGCACAGTCTCTATGAATTGGAACTGACTTGATGGTACCAAACAACAACAAGACAATCATCCACCAAAATCCACCTTTATGTCTACAGGAGAATCACAGACCTATCTGGTGGGGATCATCTCCTTACAGACTCCAGCCTTCAATGAAAGCACAGTGTTCTGCATTCCTTTCCTATATGAAGAATTGCTTCTGACGCATGTCCTTGCATGTTGCTGGATATGATCGTTAGATTTTGTGTCAACATGCCTGGGCAGATTTATCAGTTTGACCATGGAAGCCTCCTCCATGATGGTATCTAACATAATTTAAATAATTCTATGATGACCTACCTTGTTAGTCCTAAAGCAGTTGTGGGAAGATTAGGGTAGAGTGCTAATCCCCTAATCAGCTCACAGCTTGTGAAAGTGGAATGAAGTTTCATTGGGGTGTGGTTTACTCCCATTTACGTTGATGCTGTGCCTCAAACAGCCTCTCTTCTCACAATGTGGGTCTTGGTGATCATAGGACCTATTGCAAGCTGCCATATTGCCTGCCAACTTGGACTTATTTGTCTCTGGAGCCATGAGCCTGGCTTGATACATGGTTTATCTTCCTGCTTCCTAGTTTGTCTTCCTGTTTTTCGAAGCATCAGCCCCATAGCTAAGCCAGTCAGAACAACTACGAGCCTGACATGATGACCTTGGGGTCGTCAGCTTCTACCCGTTTGCTTCTTACTTCATGGTTCATATTCCTCCTTCTTTATCAACCCCAGCAGGTGTGTGAGGTGGGAAAAGCTTCCAGCCTAACACTGGCCCTTAGACTTGAACCAGACTGGATTTAACTGCTTCTATAATTGTGTGAGCCACTTTCCTGATACACAATTCTTACTTCATATATATGAAGTATATACAGTTATAGATATAGTATATATGTATATATATATATATACATACACAAATATCCACAAATGCATAGATACACATATACACTCATCCATGGTTTTCCTTGTTTAGAAAACCCATAAGTGGTCTATAGAAAGCCAGTGGTATAGAGAAGACCCAGGAGTAAATATAAAGAAACAAAACTGTAATGATTTTCTAAATTGGTGCTCGCCTCTGCTTAGACCTCAAGGCACTGAGAACTGCCCCTGTGCCTCCATTTCTATGGATGTCTGCTACCATTCCAAAAGTACTGTTAATCCATGTAGTGAGAGGGCACTATTAATACCCAAAATGTCAGTCTGCTATCTATATTTTTATGAAAGTGAAGTTCTTGGTGATTGTGTGTTTGATAGTTTTTAAACAGTTGCATCAGAATGAGAAAGATAGAGAAGTTTGTTGGCTGATCCAACTTTTCATAGAAAACCTGGTAAAGGAAAGGATAAACATAGAGCTTTAGAGGCACAGCTCAAACGTTAAAAAAGAGGTCTCAAAGTTTCCACTTGTGCCGTAAAAGAAAACCTCGCCTCTACTAGTAACAGAGCTGATATCACCAAAAACCAAACCCAGCGTCTTATCTTAAGAGTGACTGAATTATAATGCCAGCTGAATTTTCAACTTTGAATGCTGTCTTATGTTAAATGAGGGTATTGATTAGGAAGAAATGGGATGCTAAAGCTTTTGATGAGGATAGTGGGAAAGTAATCAAGAAGAGGGAGAGGAGACATTGAGCCCCCAAATTCTACTGAGTCACTCCAGCCAACAGCACCACCTGTCCCATCTGAAGAGATTAATCCACTCTCAGTAAAACCACTGTCACCTCTACCCACACTTGAGGAAATTAGCCCATTTGTGAAAGCTGATACATTGCTGAGGCAGATGCCTTACAAAATGCTGCTGAGAATTCAAGAAACACCTTCACCACCCACTATTACCTTTAGATTTATAATTAAACTTAAGCCTCAACAAGTCCCAAAAGGTGAAGTATAAGTGGTAGCCCAAGAAGAGATGTGTTATGCTCCTAAATAACTTCTAGACTTTTCTAATATGTACAGATGCAAACCTGCAGAATAGGCATGGGAATGATTATTAAAATTGTGGGATAATGGTGCAAGGAACCATTGGGTTCATTGAGTCATTGGGTCACGGCATGTGTGGCTGTGAGTCTATCCTGATAAATCCACTCTAACACGCCAATTTTTCTATCCATCTTCTACAGTCTAGCAAGGTAGGTATGGAACTGAACTTGACTTATTATAGGCCATCTCAATATCTATACTTCAGTGAATCAAACAAATAAACTATTAGATCTTCGCCTGACTTCTTGAGCTGCAACAGGGGGAAAAGAATATGCTTAGTGGACTCTTATCAACAAACTCAGATTAATCCAGCCTTATAAGATGGATAGAAAAATTGGCATGTTAGAGCGGATTTATCAGGATAGACTCACAGCCACACATGCCGTGACCCAATGACACACCTTTACTCGAAAGATGGAGGAAACATGGTGACCAGAGTCTCCGCATCTCTGAACATTGGCTGTGATTACTATCTTAGGTGAGGCAGCCTGGAATGTGGATATTACCCAGTTGAATTGAGACATCTAACTACAATGGAGCTGATTGGGCCTTGTACTGGTAGGGACCAAAAGACAACACGTACTGAACAGAGACAAGATGAGTACAGCCACAATAATAGACAGTAGAATCAAAGTAATAAGCCGAATAGCCTGACTAGTATGGGCACAAAATATTGGCTACTTGGGCAGTGTCCCTTGGAGTGAAATAGATGGAGACTTACTATGTATTTATGTGATCTCTGCTAGTGAAAGAATTTTAGGTCAGGCGAATGGCAGCCTCCCTTGAATTCCTAGATTTTAATCCGTTTATAGGTCTAGAACCCCTTGAATGAAGGGGAGGCCAGGTACCTTTGACGAACAGCCCCACCATACTACCAAATGTTTATATTTTTAATATTTCCCCAAAGAGATCAGTGGCCTTTCACAAAAGTGACTGTTTATTGGGCAAAATGAAATAGTCTTATTTTAGAGGTATGACTGCACACTGGCTCCGAATTGACACTAATTCCAAGAGATCCAAAAGGCCTAACAGAATGGGAACATATCGTGGTCGAATCATTAATGGAGTCCTAGCTCAGGGTCAGCTCACAGTGGATCTGGAGGGGCCCCAAATATATCATGTAGTCATTTCCCTAGTTCCTGAATGCATAATTTAAAAAGACAACTCAGCAACTGGCAGAACCCCTGTGCTAGATCCCTGAGATATGGAACGAGGGCTATCACGGTAGGCAAAGACCACTGGAAGCCATTAGAAATGCCTCTTCCTAGGAAAGTAGTAAACCCCAACACCATTCATGGAGGGATTACAGAGACTAATGCTTTCGTCAAGGATTTGAACGATACAGAAAGGGTGATTTCCACCACATTCTAATTTAACTCACCTATTTTCCTTGTGCAAAAAAAAAAGGGGGGGGAGGGTTGATATTGGAGAATGACAGTGGATTATCATAAACTTAACCAGGTGGTGAAGCTAATGCCATCTTATTGATTATTATTCGTAGTGACCCTATAGGACACTATAGGGTAGAACTACCCCTGTGGGTTTCTGAGATGGTAACTTTTGTTTTTTAAACAAGAGTAGACAATCTCTTCTTTCTTCCTTATAATGGCTGGTGATTTTGAACTACTGATCTATGCTTAGCAGCCCAATGCTTAACCCACTACACCACAGGGTTCTGAGGGTGGTAAATTAACCAGAGAACATTTCAGACACCTTCCATGTCAGTGAAATGTCTTTGGGCCCAATGGTGTGGAGAATGTTGAGATGTTCCTACTAAAGTAAAGAATACTATGTTACATCTGGCCTGTTTGATAACTAAAATGTAGGCAAACAACATATCCCTTATTTGGGTTTGCTACTCTTATCTATTTAAATGACACAAACAGCATTTAGTTTTGAGTGGAGGGTAAGAGAAGGGTCTGCAACAGGTTGGCTCTGTCATACAAGTTGCCCTGCCACTTGGTCCTTCATAGAAAGAGGACACCTCACCATGAGTCACCAAGTCACCACATAGCCTGAGCTGCTCACCATGAGCTGGGTGTTGTCTGAACCACAGAATCATGTAGTTGGACACACATAGTAACATTCTAACATTAAATGGAAGTGGTATGTGTAAGACGGGGCTAGAGCAGGACCAGATGGTACAAGTAAGCTGCATGAAGATGTGGTCCAAAATGCCTTTAGCCTCTCCAATAATCTCCGCACAGTCTGCACCTATATGCTCATGGGGAGGGGAGTTCCTTAGGATACGTCGATTGTGGAGGAGAAAGGCCATGGTTGGTTTACAGGTGATTTTGCACAGTATGCAGGTACCACTAAAAAAAAAAAATGGAGTGTAGCAGATAATAGCACTTTTCTGGGATGTCTCTAAAGGATAGTCGTGAAGGGAAATTCTCATGAGGTACAGACTTTTTAGCACAACCTCTCATTGTTTATTTTCCTTGGAAGTTGAAATGATCAAATGTGTGTCTGTATGCTGACTCATGCCTGTGGCCAATGGTTTGGCTGGATGAGTAGGATGTTGGCAGGACCATGATTAGAAAATTGGTGACAAGATGTGGGGAAGGTAGATATACTACTTTGAATTGGCAAAAAAGTGAAGATATTTGTGTCGCAGGTGAATGTTCACAAAAGGGTTGTCTACAGAGAAGGACTAACACTTAAGTGAATAATTAGTAAGACAAGTTCAGTATACGCCACCTATCCTTTTCCACAAGCACTCCTGTCACTGTCTAATGGGCTCATGAATAGAGTAACCAAGGTATCAGGGATTGATTTTGGTCTTTTACTCTGAGTTATAATTCTGTAATTATAATGGCTATAATCCTTGATCTTCATCAGCAAATGGCTCAAGTCCTCTACACTTTTAGCAAGCAAGGTTGTGTCATCTGCATATCACAGTTAGTTAATAAGCCTTCCTTCAATCCTGATTTCATACTCTCCTTCATGTACTATGGCTTACTGATTATTTGCTTAGCATGCGGATAGAATAAGTACAGTGAGAGGAAACAACTCTGATGCACTTTTTTCTGATGTTAAATTATGCAGTATTTCCTTGTTCTGTTCACACAGCGGCCTCTTGGTTCACATATAGCTTCCACAGGAGGGCAATTAGGTTTTCTGAATTTCCCATTCTTCTCAGGGCTATCCTTGATTTGTTATGATGCACACAGTCAAATGCTTTTGCATAGTCAATAAAACACAAGTAAACATCTTTCTGGTATTCTCTGCTTTTAGTCAATATACATCTGACATAAGCAGCGATATTTCTTATTCCACATCCTATTGTGAATCTGGTTAACCTTTGGCAGCTCCCTGTCAGTGTATTGCTGCAAATTTTTTTGATAATCTTCAACAAAAAATTTCTTGAAGGTGATATTCATAATATTGTTCTATAATTTGAGCATTTTGTTGGGTTACCTTTTTTGGAATGGGTACAAAGATGGATCTCTTCCAGTCAGTTGGGTAAATAATTGTCTTCCAAATTACCTGGCATAGATAAGAGAATACTTCCAGTGCTTTATCAGCTTGCTGAAATATTTTAATTGGTATTCCATCAATTCTTAGATCCTTGATTTTAGCCAATACATTCAATGCAGCTTGACATTTTTTCCATCAGCACCATTGGTTCTGGCTCATATGCTGCTTCTTGAAATAGTCAATGTTGACTAGTTCCTTATGATACAGTCACTCTGTGTATTGTTTCTAACTTCTTTGGATATTTCCCATATCATTAAATATTTTGTCCAAAAAATCTTTCATAATTGCAACTCCAGACTTGAATTTTTTTAGTTTAAGATATGCTGATTGTGTGAGAATGCAGCATCGGGATTGGAGGAAAGTTTATTAGCAACCCGTTATATGCAGATGACACAGCATTGCTTGCTGAACGTGAGGAGAGCTTGATGCCCTTGCTGATGAAGATTAAAGAGTGCAGCCTTCACTAAGTGTTACAACACAATGAAAAGAAGACCCAAATTCTCACACCTGGATCAATGGCTCACATCATGATAAATGGAGACAAGGTCAAAGTTGTCAAGGATTTCGTCTTGCTTGGATCCACAAGAAATGCTCATGGAAACAACAGCCAAGTTATCAAAGATGTATTACTTTACGTAAATCTTCTGCACAAGAACTCTTCAAGTATTGGAAAGCAAGGATGCTACTTTGAGGACCACGGTGTGCCTGCCCCAAGCCATGGTATTTTTCAATGGCTTCATATGCATATGACAGTTTGACAGTGAATAAAGAACACCAAATAGGAATTGATGCAGTTGAGTTGTGGTGCTGGAGAAGAATTTTTAAAGTACTATGAAGTGCTAAAGGGGCAAACCAATCCATATTGCAATACGTGTGGCCAGAGCGCTCTACAGAGGCAAGGACGGCAAGACCTAGGCTTATATTCTTTGGATCTTGTCAGGGAAGACCAGGCCTTGGAGAAGGATCTCATGTTTGGTATAGGGGAGGGGCAGCAAAACCGAGAAAGGTCCTCCAGGAGATGGATTGACCCAGTGGCTGAAACAATGGGCTCAGGCATAAGAACAGGTGTGAGGTTGGAACCGGAGTGGCCAGTGGTTCATTCTGTTGCTCAATAAGTTACGATGAGTTGGAGCTCACTCAATGACACCTAACAACAGCAGCAGCAGCAGCAAACTTTAGTTTTACACGATTTACTATAATATTTTACTTTGTCTCTTGAAGCAGTCCTTTGAAATGTTCTGTTCAGCTCTTTGACTTCCTTTCTTCCATTTGCCTTAGCTAATCTTTGATTAAGAACATGTTTCAGTCTCTTCTGACATTCACTTTCATTTATTCTTTCTTTTATTTTTACTGACCTTTAGCTTTCCTCATGAATGATGTTCTTGGTATCCTCTCACAGCTCCTCAGATCTTTGGTCATTGGTGTTCAATGCAGGAAATCTGTTTTTGAGCTGTTCTTTAAGTGCAGGTGGGATATACTCAAGGTTGCATTTTTACTCTCATGGACTTGGTTTACTTTTCTTCATTTTCAATCTGAATTTACATGTGAGCAACTAGTAATCTGTTCCACAGTCAGCCCTGAATTTTGCTGCTCATTTTGGTATTCTCCACCTTCTCTTCCCATGTATGTAGTCAATTCAATTTCAGTGTATTCCATCTGGAGCATTCCACATGTATATTAGCAGTTTTTGTTGTTGAAAAAAGGCATTTGCAAGGAAAAAGTCATTGGTCTTTCAAAATTCAATCATGTGATCTCCAGCTTCATTTTTATCACTAAGACCATATTGCCCAACTGTTGTTCTTTCTTCATTTGTAATTCTTACATTCAAATCACCAGTAATTATCTATGCATTGTGATTGTATGTTCAGACTGAAGACATTGGTAGAGTTATCTTATTTCTGTATTACTAACTTTAGGTTTAGCCCGTACATTTAATTAACTGTTGTATTGTATTTAATTATTTCCTTGTATGCCGATAGAAAGTCTATCACAGACAATGTTGAAATGTTGTATTTGACTCTGAATTTGATCCCATTCCTCTTGAATCTGCCATTCCTTGTATAGTGAACCATATTTTTCCTGATTCAAAATGGTTGCCATCAATTCATTCCAGTTCTCTGTCACCTCAGATATCACTCTCTGTGCATCCCATTTATATTTTAACAACTTCTGATTTTCTTATATTCATACTTAATATGTTCCAAGTTACAATTACTAATTGATGTTTGCAGCTATACCTTCTAATTTTCTCAAACTAGAGATAGCCTTGAGAAGAATGGGAATTCCAGAACACCTACTTTTGCTGATGTGGAATCTCTATATGGTTCAAGGGGCAGTTAGGCAAACAGAACAAGGGGATCATGTATGGATTTAAATCAGGAAAGGTGTGTGTCAGGGTTGGATCCTCTCACCATAAGTATTCAATCCGTATGCTGAGAAAAAAGCAGAGATGCTGGAGTATATGAAAAAGAATGCAGCCTCAGGATTGTAGGAAGGCTCATGAACAACCTTCACTGTGCAGATGACAGAACCTTCCTTACTGAAAGTGAGGAGACCTGTAAGCATTTCTGATGAAGATCAAGGATTGCAACCTTTAGTATGAATTACAATAAATTTACAATAAATGTAGAGAACCAAACTCCTCACAGCTGGAAAAATAGGTAACCTCATGACAAATGGGAAAAGATTGAATTGTCAAAGATTTCATCTTGCTTGGATCCACATATTGCTCAGGGAAGCATCAGTCAAGAGATCAAAGGACACAGTGCATTGGGTAAATCTGCTGGATGAGACCTCTGCACAGTATTGAAAAACAAAGAAGTTACTTGAGGACTACGGTGTATCTGACGCAATCCATAGTATTTTCAACCATCTCATACGTATGGACATCGAATAAGTGATATCAAAGATGAATGAAAGCATTTAAGCTATGGTGCTGGTGAAGAATATTGAAAGTACTATCTATCCCACTGTCGTAGAGTTAATGTTGACGCATAGTGACCCCCTGTGGGTTTTCTGAGACTCTTTGCAGGAGCAGAAAGCTCAGAATATTGAAAGTACTATGGACTACCAAAGTAACAAACAAATTAGTCTTGGAAGAAGTGCAACAAAATTTCTCCTTAGAGGCGAGGAGTTAGTCTCCTTATTCTGGACATATGTCCACTTTGGACATATTTTCAGGAGAGATCAGTTCTTGGGGAAGGTTATTAAGCTTTGTAGGGTAGAAGGGCTGTGTAAAGGAGGCGCATTCTTGACAAGGTGGCTACACTAATTGTCTCAAACATAAGACCCCTAGTGATGATGGCAAAGCCTGCTGTGTTCCTTCTGTTCTGTATAGGGTCCCTATGAGTTGGAATTGATTACAGCACCTAACAATCACACCGTCTATTAAATAGGGTGTGGGAAGCAGCTACAGGTGGCCCTTTTTCACAATAATCTAGGTATTAGCAGATAAAAGTGTCCTTAAGCCATTCACTGTATGCAATAACAATTTAAAGGGGGCATATATAATAGCAAGATATTGAACCAATATTAGAAATACATGTAATTGTTGCAAGGAATTTTGAAACTAGAACTTCATAAGCTTCCTTGGTTATTTCTGCATACATGTAAAGTTATTTAGAAGCAGAAACTTCATACCCAATCTAAAGTTTACCACACGTAGCAAATAAAAATATAGAGATATTCTCATGCAAATAAATAAAAACTCACTCCTGTTGAGTGAATGCCCACTTCTAGCGACCCTGTAGAACAGGATTAAACTTCCCTTTGGGGTTTCTGAGACTATAACTCTTTATAGGGGTGAAAAGCATCACCTTTCTCCTACAGACATCCTAGTGGTTTTGAACTGCTGACCTTGAGGCAGGCTATCCAATGTATAACAACTGTGCTACCAGGGATCCTATTAAATTTTAATTTCAGTATACAAACTCATAGTGAGACTTCAATAAATTTATGGGAAAATTGAATGAACAGCTCATGGAATTTTTCCATTAGTTTTGGTAGCATGTATGTATAGATACATATATATATATAACATTATAGGACATGCTTGTGCTATAACTCTTATCATGTTTGTTTGGAATCCAAATTGAACAGAAATCCATTATTATTATTATTATTATTATTATTATTATTATTATTGCAACTTACCAAACAATGGCATCTCCTGTCACATTCATCTCTCAAGACAATGGTTAGATTTATTGCCTGATCGTATTTGAAAAGTAGTCATTTCTTTTGTAGTGCATGCTTTTGCTGAAACTGTTAGGGTGACCTTTTTCTATGTGTGGGACAGTTTCATTCTATGTCTGTTGTCCTGATATAATCGCTAATGAGACTCTTTTACTTTGAGAAGTGTCAGTGATAAATTATATATGGTCACTCATGACCTTATCAGTAAGTAAATGTTCCATCACACTCTAGTCTCCAGAAACTGACATTAGACTAAATCTTATTTAACTTCCAAATAACACAAGGCCACACCAGTCTGTTTAAGCTATATACACAAAATACATACGTACACATAATACAGAAGAGACACCTCCACAACAATTATTCGTCTCAGTAAATTTCTCTGATTGTAATCATGGGAAAAGAGAAATAGAGAACTGAGCAAATATTTGCAGAATTTAGTAAATATGAGCCATTAATATAGATAATTCATGTGAAATATATGCAAATATCATTTATTTGAAAGTATTTAAATAATTTACACCTTCCCACCTTTGTAAATTCAAAGTGACGAGATATATATATACTTCATAGCTACCACTGATTAGATGGTATTTTTAGAGCATTTGTGCAGACGTAGAATAACTTTTTTACATTGCCTCTGGTCACCATTCCCATTTGACTTCTACAAATACAATTCTTCTTGAGCATTAAAATATTCAGTCAAAGAATAAGGTTGTAATTTTTCTTCTGTGAAATGTCACAGAATTTGACTGGTTGATTTTTCCCCTTTGATTAATCCATTTTTTGTGTTTTATGTCTCGGTGTGTATGTAGTCTTTAAGGGTAGCTTTATCTAAACACAATAGCAACAAACCATATAGGACATTGCAAGTCAAAATCATTCTTAGCCTATATTTTATAAGGTATCTCATAAAATAGACACAGTGCTCATAGTAAACCAAAACAACTCTCTTTCAGTGTAGTAAAGATGGTCAAGTGCTATTATTAGTTAACCTGATTTTTGTTAGCATAAGTCATTTTCATATAAACCAAAGTATGAAAATGAGGGGAAAAAGTCTCTAAGAATTGATACTGTAAGTATTAGCATTCATTTCTAATTTTAAATTTAACTTAATTATTGTAATGTTATTTAAACTTACTGGAGGAAAACAAATACCTCATTGTATTTCTTTTATGCTAACTCAACCAAATACATAAATGCAATGCATTATTATAACTTAGCAGGCATTGATTGGATTTTATTTTTATATGGCAAAATATTAGTTGTCTTATTAAATCTAAATCAAAGGCTTTTAAAAAAGTTTAATTTGAAATATTGCTGTTAATTTCATTAGTATTTTAGTGATCTTTAAGGAAATCAGTAAATGGTTTATAAGTATTTGAAAGTAGTGGAATTATTTTTAGGATAAAAATGAACATGAAAAATAGCATTCTGTCATATTCACTTCATTAGTGCAAAGACTACATCAACAAGAAAAGCCAAGTGAACATAAATGATCTGATAAGCAGCAAATGCATTTTAATAACCTTACGTCGAGCTTTGCTTTGTCTCCAGCCAATGCCCAAGTCAGAATTATAATGGGATTTCAAAGCAAATAGCTGTAAAATGAATCCTTTTGGTTTAGTCCAAAATGAAAATGTGTGTAAGTATTTCTTTGCATATTTGCTTTTCATTAATGGAGTATAGCAAGCATTTTTACTAATGAAAACTGTATTCATATGCAAGAAACTTGTGCATGAACAAAATCCTATTGCTGCTTTTTTTGCCTCAAATTAAATATTTATACAAATTAAAGTAATTATATACATCAAGTGCCAACAAACTACGACTTCAGGTAAAATCTCAAGTAGTTTGTTGTTTGGTGCCATTGTTGTGAGGTGCCATCAAGCTCGTCCTGAGTCTTAGAAACCACCTGTAAAGCAGGATGAAACACCACCTGGCCCTGTGTCATTCTTATACTTGTTCTGTTTGAGCCCGTCATGGCAGCCACCATGCCAACCCATCGAATCAAGGATCTTCCTCTCTTTCACTGCTCCTATCCTATGTGAAGCACGCTGTCTCTCCTGATAACATGTTTAAAGAACATGAGAAGTCTCGCCATCCTTGTCTCTAAGGACCATTCTGCCTGTACTTGAGCCAAGACAGATTTGTTTGTTCATCGATTCTTCTTTAGGTTTCCTTATTCAGTGTCTAACTTTCACATACATATGAGGCAATCGAAAATATTACGACTTGGGTCAGGTGCACCTTAGTTCTCAAAATGGTATCCTTTCTCTTCAACACTTTAAAGAGAGCTTATGGAACAGATTTATCTGGTGTGATATATATAAATAAATATATATATATATATATATATATGTGAGAGTGTTTCAAAAAATTTGTGTAAAAGTATCTTACTATTGTACTTTTCTAAGAACTGTTTGAAGTCTATATATATATATATTTTATAAATAAATATATATTTGTTTTGATTATTGATTCTCTGAGCATTGATTGTGGATCTAAGCAAGAAGTCCTAGACACCTTCAGTCTTTTCTCCATTTATCATAAAGTTACCTAGTAGTCCACTTGTGAGGATATTTGTTTCCTTTGCATGAAATTGCAATCCATATTAAATACGGTGATTTTTGATTTTCATCAGCAAATGCTTCATTGAATTGGGTCCAGTTCACAGAAACTCTGTACAACAGAATCAGTCCTATGCTTCCCAAACTTCCCTTTAAATTATCTCATTTTTTTCCTCATAAAAATAATCATTTAGCATAGATGACAATCGAGAAAGGGGGAATTAATAGTTACAAACTGTGAGAAATTCTATGAAAGAAGCAAATGCCTTTCATTGGTGATTAATGTAGCATGCATTTCCCCCCGCCCCCACATCACTAAGTAGCCAGGGGAGGCCTCCCAGAGATTCACTTTCTATTGTTTCTTTCTTTTTTGTTTTTAAATCATGTTATTGGGGGCTCATACAAATCTTATCACAATCCATACATCCATCCATTGTGTGTCAAGCACATCTGTACATTTGTTGCCATCTTCATTCTCAAAACATTTGCTTTCTACTTGAGCCCTTGGTATCAGCTCTTCATTTCCTGCCTCCCTCCCCACTCCTACCTCCCTAATTAACCCTTGATAATTTATAAATTATTATTATTTTGTCATATCTTACACTGAAGTTTTCCTTTACCCACTTTTCTATTTTCCTTCCCCCAGGGAGGAGGTTATGTGTAGGTCCTTATAATCTGTTCCCCCTTTCTACCCCACCTTCCCTCCACCCTCCCAGTATTGCCACTCTCACCACTGGTCCTGAAGGGATCATTTCTCCTATATTCCCTGTGTTTCAACTTCTTATCTGTACCAGTGTACATGCTCTGGTCTACCCAGATTTGCAAAGTAGAATAGGGATCATGATATTGGAGGGGAAGGCAGCATTAAAGAACTAGAGGAAAGTTATTTGCTTCATCACTGCTATACTGCACCCTGACTGGCTCGTCTCCTCCCTGCCACCTTTAGCACAGTAGCAGTGAAAGAGAGGAAGGTCCTCAATGAGAGGGATTGACCCAGGAACTTTTAACAATGAGCTCAACATGGGAACAATTGTGAGAATGGCCCAGGAGGGCCACTAACCCCACAATTGTATCAAGTCCTACAGAATGAGTAGACACAAGCTATGCCAGTGATGGGGTAAGGATCATTTCAGGGAGAGATAACAGCATATGTGAAAGTACTGCAGCAAAAAAGAGAGACCTGTTGGGAAAACTGAAGAAGACCATGCAATTAGCTATGTGAAAAAATGAGTATTTGATCAGATTATACTGGACCTCTGGAAGAAAGGACAAAGTTGGAATTTATTTTTCTGAGTGTGATAGGAGGCTTTTGAAGTATTTCAAGCATAATATCTATATGATTAAATTGATTACTACAGTGAGAGAAAAGAGGAGGGCTCAAGATACATTCTGAGGAGGTAAATGTTATGTTTTTAGCAAAGGAGAGATGAGAGAGACCTAGTGAGGCTGGAGGAGACCTTGGAAAAAGGGGTGAGATGAGGGAAGGCAAGATAATTGAGGAATTAAAAATCTAGAAAGTCTTCTGGGAGATTGTGGCAGTTACATAATCTGCCAATTTGAGAAGGGGTGGAGTCTACCTGTCAATCAGGTCACAGCTTGATTACCTCATTTGGTGGTGTGGACATAAAGAGCTCACTAGCCACCAGATACACTCTCTGCTACTTTCTCTGCTAGGTCTTCCTGCTGACAAAACACCTGGAGCCATGTTGATAGAGCCAGAGCCCTGGAGCAGGAAGAACCACTTGGAGGCCCACACCAGTGCTGAGATACGTCCACCACCTGGAGCCACAAGTCTTTGCACCCACTGGACTGTGAACTTCCTTCATTCAGTGTCGTTGTGTGGGTTGCTTGAGTCTGAAGAGGAATTTATAGATTGGTATCGGACATATAGGTTAATATCAGACTTATAGACTTGAGCAAGACTAGACTGGGATGTTTTCTTAATATACAATTACTCTTTTATATAAAGCTCTTGTACACACATCAGTGTCTATGAATTTGTTTCTCTAGTCTACCTGGACTAACAGAGATAATTTAAATGACTTTGGGTTATGAACATCCTTTGAATTCAACGATTTTGAGCTACTTCTCTTATCTTATCACTACCATCTGATGGATAGGGTCAACCAAAAAACAGATTGGCATCTATGAGGTTCAGATGGGGAAAAGGAAGAAAGAAGTTTTTTAAGTATCATATATGTGGTAAGTGCTGCCTTGGGGAGGCAGGGGGATGCGGAAGATTTGGAATTTCATGGGAAGTTGCAATAGAGGACATGCTAGAGCTGTTCTGAAGGACATATAATGTTCTAATTAACTACTTTATTTCAAAATACATTCATTTGACACTTATAGGAAATTATTAAATGAATTGCACATCCCCACATCATGTTAAATAGCGGATGCAGAACATAATGCAACTTATGTTCACAATCACTGTCTCTTTCTATTTTTTATATGCTTGGGCTGGAATAGGGGCCTTTATTTCTTATCTTAAGTGGCCCTAGATGTTTAAGGTCCCTGTGTGCATGTGTATGTTTATGAGTGTGTGTACTTCCACACATTAGTTACACACACACACACATACACACACACACACAGCAATGGCAACAGCAGGTAGTATAAAAATCTAGGTTTTATTATGCAACAAAACTCATACCATTTTAATTTTGCCAAGCCCTCTCTGAAACTCATAACAAGTGCATTCATTCATTTTTATACCATTTTAATTATGTTAAGCCATCTCTGAAACTTATAACAAGAGTGTTCATTCATATTTTTTATATACAGCCAAAATAACCAATGTTAAGCTCTTTAAAATACTTTCTTATATGACAGGTATTGTTTTAAATACTTTATAAATATTAACTAAATACAAAAATCCTATGAGACAAATACTATTAATCAGTCCATTTTACAGGGACATGTGTGAGACCTGAGAGGTTTATATACACAATTTTAAACAGCTCAAGTTCAGAAAGTCACAGAATCAAGTTTTCAACAAAGCAGACTGGTTTAAGAACTCTTCAACTCTACTCTAGAATACATCTGAACAGGAGAATTTAGACAAGCAGAGAGGAAAACACCATGTAAAGTTGTTATTTCTGAAGCTTAGTACATCGCATGGGGTAAGAAAAGAGCTTCAGAGGAAGGCACCAGTCCTGTTATGTATAAGCTCTTGGACTTCCATCCAAACAACTTGCAAGGCTTTGAGAAACCCCAAGCAGTGGATGATATGGTTTGATAGCTGGTATGAGTATAACAAGTGAGTGGGATTCTTAAAAACCATATAAGGTACTTAGTTTTGTAGCAACTATTATTAATATAGATTTTTTTGAATACCCAAAAATGTCCCTTAAAAGACAGGATAAAAGAAAGGAGGATGTCAGAAGAGACTCTGAAGCTTGTTGCTGCAAACAGAGTAACCTAAATGAATGAAGTGAAGAAGTGAAAGAGTTGAAGAGAAAATCACAAAGGAAGATTGAGAGACAACATGAAGTATTCTCGTGCAATATGTAAGGACCTGAAGCGAGAAAACCCCACATGAAGGAAATGCACAGTATTTCTGCAGCTGTGGAAAGGGAAAAACAAAAACCCTCTAAATCCTTGAGCTATATTATTGACTAATTCTGTGGGCAAGATACGGAACAATGGCAGAAACTGAAAAGACAAAAGGGTAGAACAAACAACATAAGAGTCACTGAATTAAGAAGAATAGTTGATGTCCGATTATCTCAGGAGGTGACATATGCTCAGTAAACAGTGGCATTGAAGGAAGTCATTTAAACATAACTGAAGGCATTGACAAAAATTAAGGATCCAGAAAATGATAGAATACTGATTAAAATATTTCAGCAAATGAATGTGATGCTGGAACATCTACCTGCTTAATCAATGGAAGAAATCCCTATTTGTGCCCATTCTAAAGAAACATAATGCAGGTGAATGTGGCAATTATCAAACAATATCATTGATTTCACATGCAATTAAAGTGTGCTGGAGGTAGTTTGAAATTTGTTGCAGTAGGATGTCAACCAGAAATTGCCAGAAATTGAAGCTGGGTTCAGAAGAGGACTAGCAATGAGGGATGTTATTGCTGATAACAGATTGCTTTTGGCTGAAAGCAGAATATCAGAAAGGTGTTTAATATGTTTTATTGACCTCACAAATGCATTTTATTACAAAACT